>NW_020837945.1:57790256-57976159 GCF_003676395.1 Aethalodelphis obliquidens
CACTGTTGTGGCCTCTCCCGTTGCGGAGCACAGGCTCCGGACGCGCAGGCTCAGCGGCCATGGCTCACGGGCCCAGCCGCTCCGCGGCATGTGGGATCTTCCCGGACCAGGGCGCGAACCCGTGTCCCATGCATCGGCAGGTGGACTCTCAACCACTGCGCCACCAGGGAAGCCCTTTCATTATGTTTTATCACAGGATATTAAATATAGTTCCCTGTGCTATACAGTAGGACCTTGTAGTTTATATATTCTTTATGTAATAGTTTGTATCTGCTTATCCCAAACTCCCAATACTTCCCTCTCCCATCCCCTCTCCCCCTTGGCAACCACAAGTCTGTTCTTTATGTCTGTTTCTGTTTTGTGGATATGTCCATTTGTGTCGTACTTAGATTCCACATATAAGTGATATCATATGATATTTGTCTTTCTCTTTCTGATTTACTTTGCTTAGTATGATAATCTCTAGGTCCATCCATGTTCCTGCACCCCTCAGCAGTCTTATCATTTACAAATATTTTCTCCCATTCATTCAGTATGTTGTCTTTTTGTTTTGTCAGTGATTTCCTTTGCTGAATGTGATGTAACACATTTATTGTTTTGTGAATATTGAACCATCCTTGCATCCCTGGTAAAAATCCCTTTTGATCATAGTGTATGATCCTTTTAACGTATTTTTGAATTTGGTTTTGTTGAGGGTTTTTGTATCTATGCTCAGCAGTGATATTGGCCTGCAATTTTCTGTTTTTGTGATATCTTTGTCTAGATTTAGAATCAAGGTGATGCTGCCCTTGTAGAATGAGTTTGAAAGCATTCCTTCCTCTGCAGTTTTTTGGAATAGTTTGAGAAGGTTAGGTGGTAACTCTTTTAAATGTTCAGTAGGATTCACCTGTGAAGCCATCTGGTCCTGGACTTTTGTTTGTTGGGAAGTTTTTTTGTTTGTTTTTTACTGCTGATTCAGTTTCATTACTGATAACTGGTCTGTTCATATTTTCTATTTCTTCCCAGTTTAGTCTTGGGAGTTTTTACATTTCTAGGAATTTGTCCATTTCATATAGGTTGTCCGTTTTATTAGCATATAGTTCTTCATAGTAATCTTTTATGGTCCTTTGTATTTCTGTAGTGTCTGTGGTAAGTTCTCCTCTTTCATTTCGATTTTTATTGATTTGGGTCCTCTCTCTTTTTCTCTTGATGCATCTGGCTAAAGGTTTTTTCAATTTTGTTTTTCTTTTCAAAGAACCACCTTTTAGTTTCGTTGATCTTTTCTATTTTTGTTTTGTCTCTATTTCATTTATTTCTGTTTTGATCTTTATGGTTTCTCTCCTTCTACTAACTTTGGGTTTTGTTTGTTCTTCTTTTTCTAGTTCCTTTGGATGTAAGATTAGGTTGTTTATTTGAGATTTTTCTTGTTTCCTGAAGCAAGCTTGTGTTACTATAAGCTTCTCTCTTAGAACTGCTTTTGCTGTATCCCATAGATTTTTGAATCATTGTGTTTTTGTTTTCATTTGTCTCCAGGTTTTGTTTTTGTTTTTTTTTTTTGTTTTTTGGCCACACTGCGTGGCTTGTGGGATTTTAGTTCCCCGACCAGGGATTGAACCTGGGCCACTGCAGTGAAAGCACTGAGTCTTAACCACTGGACCACCAGGGAATTCCCCTCCAGGTATTTTAAAATTTCTTCTTTGATTTATTCAGTGCTCCATTGGTTGTTTAGTTGCATGTTGTTTAGCCACCATGTGTGTGTGTGTTTTGCACTTTTTCTTGTAGTTGATTTCTAGTCTCACAGTTTTGTGGTCAGAAAAGATCCTTCATGTGATTTCAATTTTCTTAAATTTACAGAGGCTTGTAATATGACCTAGCATATGATCTGTCCTGGAGAATCTTCCATGTGCACTTGAAAAGAATATGTATTTTGCTGCTTTTGGGTGGAATGTTCTGTATGTATCTGTTGAGTGCATCTGATGTAACATGTCATGTAAGATCAGTGTTTCCTTATTGATTTTCTGTCTGGACGATCTGTCCATTGCTGTAAGTGGAGTCTTAAAGTTCCCTACTGTTATTGTATTACTGTCAGTTTCTCCCTTTATGTTTGTTAATATTTGCTTTTATGTGTGTAGTTCGTCCTATGTTGAGTGCATATATATTTACAGCTGTTATATCTTCTTGGATTGATCCGTTGATCATTAGGTAATGTCCTTCTTTGTCTCTTGCAACAGCCTTTGTTTTAAAGTCTATTTTGTCTGATATAAACATTCCTATCTGGCTTTTTTGGATTTCCATTTGCATAGAATATCTTTTTCCATCCCCTCACTTTCAGACTGGTTTCTTTAGATCTGAAGTGAGTCTCTTGTAGGTAGCATATATACAAGTATTGATTTTCTATCTATTCAGCCAGTCTGTCTTTTGGTTAGAACATTTAGATATACAATTAAAGTAATTATCGATATGTGTGTACTTATTGACATTTTTTCATTGTTTTGGGGTTGCTTTTGTAGTCCCTCTTTTGTTCCTTTCATCTTCATTTGTTCCCAGTTCTTCTGTATCATCTAATCTACTGTTTATTCCTTATAGTGTATTTTTTATTTCAATTACTGAATTCTTCAGCTCTGTATGGGTCTGTTTTCTAACACTTTGTTCAGCTTTTCACTGTGTTTGTCCATTCTTCTCCCTAGGTCTTGAGCATCTTTATGATCATTACCTTGAACTCTTTATTGGGTAGATTGCATCTCCATTTCATTTAGTTCTTCTTATGGTTTTTTTTTTTCTTGTTTCTTCATTTGGAACATGTTCCTCTGTTGCTTCATTTTGCCTAACTTGCTGTTTTTATTTCTATGTATCTAGTAGGTTGGTTATGTTTCTTGATCTTGGATAAGTGGCCTTTTGTAGAAGATGTCCTATGTGTCCCAGCAGTGCACTTCTTTCTGGTCACCAGAGCTATATGCTCTAGTGGTGCCTCTATATGGGCTGTGTGGATCCTCTTGTTGTGGCGGGTTGACTACTGTGGGAGGTGTGGTAGGTATGGATGGCCCCTGGTCTGGTTTGTTGCTAGGCCTCCCATTGTGTGGCGGCTGCCAGTGTTGGTTGGCAGGGCTGGGTCATGAGGAAGCTGACTGTGGATCCCAGGGAGGCCCCAGGGCTAGAACTGGCTTACTGGTGGGTGGAGTCAGGGTCCAGGAGATCCCAGGGCTAGTGCCAGCCCACTGGAAGGCAGAGCAAGGTCCTGGGATCTGGCTGCCAGGCCCCGGGTCCCAGAGCTGGTGTCAGACCACAGGTAGATGGGATCGGTTCCTGACACAGCTGGCAGTGGTGTGTGGGGTGTCCTGAAGCTTGTGTTGGCCTGCTGATGGGTGGGTTGGGTCCTGCCATGGCAGGATGTGGGGCTTTGGTTTTGCTGTGGCTGGTGTCCACCTGCTGGTGGATGAGGCTGGTTCCAAGGCTAGAGCAGGCTCACTGGTGGGGCTGGGGCCCAGGGCATTCTGGGGCTGGTGCCTGCCCACTGGTAGGCAGAGCTGGGTCCTGGGGTCCCAGGTCTATTGCCTGCTTATTGGTGTGTGGTGCTGGCTCCTGGGCCTTCTGGTTGGCAGGGACATGTACAGGGATTACTGTGGGTTCAAGAGGTCTTAAGGCAGCCTGTCTGCTGGTAGGCTGTGTCCCCACCCATTTAGTTGCTTGGCCTGAGGCATCCCACAGCTGGTGTCTACAGACTGTTAGGCCAAGGCAGGGCTGGGTCCTGAGGCTAATAATCTGGAGGAAGGATTCCAAAATGTTGATTGCCAGCACCCGTGTCCTCATGGTAGGATGAGCTCCCCAAAATGGCTACCACCAGTGTCTGTGTCCCCAGGGTGTGCTTCACGTCGTGCCTCTTTTCCAGGAGACTCTCTAAGATCAGCACATAAGTCTGATTCAGGCACCTTTCAAATTACTGTTTCTGCTCTGGGTCCTGGAATGTGTGAGATTTTGTGTGAATCTTCACCTTTAAGAGTGAAGTCTATATTTCCCACAGCCCTCTGTGTTTCCCCAAAATAAGCCCTGCTGACCTTCAAAACTAAGCGTTCTGGGGCTGATCTTCCTGGCATAGGACCCCGAGTTGGGGAGCCTGATGTGGTGCTCAAACCCCTTACTCTTTGCGGAGAACCTCTGCAATTATAATTATTTTTCCATTTGTGGATTGCCTACCTGGGGTTATCAGTCTTGACTATAACATAATTCCGTCCCTCCTACTCATCTTGTTGTGGTTCTTTCTTTATATGTAAACCTAAAGATGTGGAAGATATTTTCTGTTAGGCTCTGGTCTTTTTCATTGATAGTTTTTCTGTAAATAGTTGTAATTTTGGTGTGCCTGCGAGAAGAGGTGAACTCAGGGTCTTTCTACTCTGCCATCTTGGGAATTCCCCCCCACCCCCATGCCACAAACAGAGCCATTATTAACAAAAATTATATCACCTTAAAAATCAAATAAGTCATATTAGAAACAAGAGTAATACATATTCAAAACTCATCACATTCTCATTTTACTGGATTTTGCTGTTATATATGCTCTGGTGGTTATTTACATTTATTTTATCTGTTTGGTGGAAATATTATACAGTGGTGCACTACTGTACATCTCCTCCTAATTAGACATTCAGTGACATCAATGAGTCTGGACTATACTCATTAAATTGCAACCATACGTTGGCTATGGCCACAAAAGTATGGCAAAAATCAGCAAATGCATTCTGTGAGAATCAGCTGACTGTGTAGAATTTACAATAAAAAATAATGCATGTCATTTTTATTTCTAAATTGTGGGAAATACATCTTTTATATCAGTAAAATTTATAATAAACATATGTACGTACATACATGCATACATCCCCAACCCAGCCCCCCACACCCCCCCACGATCTGATTGTAAACAGTAACTAGTACATCACTGTGTAGAGGGCTTCATTTTCAGGTGTATTAGGGGAGAATTATATAATATTTGAACTGATTGAATCCAGGGAGCCTGTGTTTATTACTCTTTGTGAGAAAATATGCTGTCCCAAATCCTAGGTGTCCTCATTTTTAATTCTCAGATGATGGTCTCTAGGACAATTTTATTAGCACTTCTCCCATATGAATGATTTTTCTCTCTCAACCTCTACTGTTATCTTTTAGGATTTTGAGGAACTCTATTAGATCACAGCTCAAGGTATTATCTTTTACAGTGAGGATAAACTCAGCTTACTTGGTTCATTATTATTTACATTCTTATAGCACATTTTCTTTGTAATTGCCTAGTTGTAAATGTATTTAGTCATCCTTAGTTGTTTATATGGTTATTACAGGTGTTTTTGTAAAGTAAAGAGTCACTCTCTTCGTTATAAATTTTATTGCTTCTAGGAATTTAGATACTTGAGTGTTGAATTAAATTTTTTGTTAGTCATATCTAAAAGATACTGTAGGTATCAAAGTGCTGGTATTATTATAGGAAAGTTGTAAAATAGAAAATAAGTTGGGTGTCCCAAACCACTTTTTGGCTTTATGACTGTGAACAAATCACGCAACATCCTTAAGCCTCAATGTCCTCATCTGCACAATGGGAATTTAATTTGGCAAACTTGTTGACTATTAAGACAACTAAGGCATGGTTCCTGCCTTCAGGGTGTTAACAATTAGTCCTAAAACTATTCCTCATTTCGTGTGATGAACACTAACAATAGCTGTATCCTGAATACAGAGTTGTGTGAAAAATCAGAGGGAACATAAATCATCATGTTTTGTGAACAAGGAAAGTATTGTACCATAGATATGCAAAATACAATCGCTCATAGAGCCTTTGGGTACCTGGTGCTGGGTGCCTTATGGCACTTGATAAATGCCTATGGAAGGAATGAATTTAGTAGTATGCCAACAGTAGTATGCCAGTTGAGTTAAAGACAACCATGTCTTTGTAAGTCAACTCTACTCCAATAAAAATTTCTAAAAAATAGACTACCATGTCTTTAGGTAAAGTCTAGATCTGCTGCTGTATGGTTATGTTTAAGCTTCTTAATTAACACATGGTCAACTTTGGTCTAAAATGAATATGCAGTTACAGAATTTAGTCTAATCATGGTATAAGATGTTCAAGTAAATGAAATATTTCTTTAATAGAACCAAATCATACTATTTTATTAATCTGTGACTTTTCTGGGTGTTTAATTTTAGCATCTATGGTTGCTGCATTCGGTCTTTTCAAAAGCCTTCAGAGTGATGGTAACTACCCAGCTACTTCATGTTACAGATGAGGCACCATGCAGGAAAGTGATCATAATTTGAGGATAATAGAAGGAATTCTTTCATTGCTTATTAGAAAGTGCTTACATGTAATTGAGGTTTTTTTAAGAAAGAAAAGAAAGTGTTCCTCATCACTGCAGGTTATACCTGTTCATTAAAAATTTTAGACAGCACTGAACAGTAAAAATATAAGCACTTGCTGGTCCACCACCCAAAGACCATCACTTTTAACTTCTTGGTGTCTGTTCCTCCAGTCTTTATCTATGAGCATTTTTATGTGGTTGTAATAATCTGTGATGTATAATTTTATACCCTGCTTTTTTCATTTAATGTTATAACAAAAGCATTTTCTAAGCTATTAAGCATCTTTTCAAATGTCCATTTAAATAACAGTGTGTATTTCATTGGGGGACTGTGTCATACTTGTGGCTGGTCTCTGAACCACAATACCAAAGCTTATTTGAAGGAATGAATGTTGATTCTGCTTTAATCACTTGGGAAGATTATTCCAATGATATCGACATTCCTTAAATTATTTTTGAAATGACATTTTTGGAAACACCTTCAGAACAACCCAGAAAATTGGTGTCTATCAATATACAATTTTTAAACAAAAACATAATTTTACCTGCCTTGTTCCTTTTAATTAACTAAGAGTGTGACTTTTGGCTATTTCTAATATCCAAATCCATCTTAAGGAAGAAGCATCTATTAACACTGAAGACCCTCGAAAGAAAGCTGAATAGGCTTTCATGGCAATTTCCAAAGAGAAGTTCGAAAATATTTTGTGAAATGACTATATGTTAGGATAAAGTATACTTTCTTACAGAGTGACTACTTGAGGTGAAAAAAAAAAGAATACTAATTCACTTGAGCAAGTTTCACCATGTTTGCTAAAAATCAGGTATTTTATGTTACAGTCATCACGTCATCTCTGAAGACCCTCAAGAGTTGATTGTTGATGAAGTCTTAGGAGTTTAAAGTCTCTCGAGCTGCTTTGTCCCTCAGGTGTGCCCTTGAGTTTCAAGGTTCCAAATTTGGACACTGTTGTTAGAGCACCACTCCTAAAGATGTTGCTGCTCTGATGTTAGAAGTAGAGAATCCTCCAAGGTCTTGAGGCAGAAGAGAATCCATTCTTAGTCATGAAAAGAAAAGAAAAGAAAAACAAAAACAAAAACCACTGCCTCAGGCCTTTCTTATCCAGGAAACTTGTCCTGTTTGGAGTGTCACTCCTTTATTAACGACTGCTGAGTATGAAGTCGTGTGCTGAGCATCAAATTCCGCCTTGATGAGAGAGCCCTCTGGGGTCATCTTTAGTAGCTTGAATACCATTTGCTTGGATTGGTGAAAAGAGCAGCGGCTTAGTAGTCAGGGGCCTGAAATGCTAATAAATTTTATCTCCCCTTCTAACTTAGACAGATATCTTTCTTTTTGCCTCATTTTCTCCTTTTGTAAAATGGTGGGAATGGCTGTAGGGGACTTCTTATGAGATGATCTCTAGATTACCATTAAGCTCTATGCCTCCTTAGCTCTGCAAATGTGGTCAGGAGTACAGGTCAGGGGAGATCAGGATGATTTTAGCCATAGTGATGTTTGTTTTACCAAGGTACGAAGACTCAGGAGTGCTTTCAATGGCAGAGAAACGAGGACCAGTGTAGTATCAAGGGGATAAAAACTCTTCCAAATGAATTGTCATATTCTTTTATTTTTTCCCTTTAAGAATTATTCTTTAACTGACCTCTTCTTATTTTGATCATTCTTTTACAGGGGCCCCTGGGATGTAGATTTTATATACTATGTACTATTTTTCTGAATTGTCATACTCTTGACCTGGCTCCTGGAAGTATCAACTGGAATTTCAACTATCTTTGAAGTGTTCTTCTACCCTATGAGTAGAAAGTTTGAAATACAGAGATTACCTGTACCTAGTTCTCTTTTTTCCATCAACTCAGTGAGGGGAGGCTTAGTCTGGGTTGGTGTGGGAGGTGGTAAGAAGGGCTTGTGATCTCTTGAGGGGATTGTCCAGGGCCTCTTACCTGCCAGCATGATGAGGGGATCAAATGCTCAGAGAGGGTGAGGCTAGAATGGATTAGGATGAGAGGGAAGTTTTAGTAGTTGTCCAGAATAAACAAAAGGAGGGAGAGTTAAGAAGCACTTTTCAAGAAGGAAAGGAATTTTGACAACTCTGGTTCAATCCCCAGTTGTTTGAGGATGCAAGGATGTGAGGAGCAGAATGAGACGTGGCTTGCAATGTGCACCGTAGGGACCATATTACATGGTGCTATAGTGTGTTGAGATGGGGCATAATAAAACAGGGCACCGGATTCTAGAATATGGGGTCAGCAGGAGTAATGCTTCAAAGAAGTCCCTCACATCTTACTTCTGAGTAGTGGACAGAATTCTCTCAGGTAGCAGAGACTCTTGGCTTCTATTGGCTTTGAAAAGGAGAACGGATTGGCTTCAGGGATTTCTCATACAAAGTCAAAACACCAGAGGGCCAGGTTGATGGCCCATTTCAGCCCTTGGAGCAGTGATAGACTTTCGTGGCATAACTCCATTAGCAGTGGGGTGGACAGCACTGCCCAGCAGCCCGTAATGTGGCGGGCAGGGGCATTGCAGCCTGTCGAGTTTGGTGAAGCTGGCATTTGGGATAAGGATGGAAACCACATTTTTCAGCTTGGCTTTGGGGAAAGTGGTGATGGATGGGGTGGATGAAGGGACATTGAGGGAGTAGAAGCAGCAGCCTCCTTTCACCCTCTTCTGTGGAAAATCTCGGATGGGGCCTACTTCCTCTCTTGTCTGTCTGTGCCTCGGAGATTCAGTTTCCGCTTGTGCAGGATGAAAGCCTCAGGTTCTTGCATTAATAAGCCCGTTTAAAAATGTCAGACGAGAAGCGCTAAAGACCTTTCCACCAGCCACTTTTCAATCTTGTTATTTTAATACTTGCCTCTACCCTAAGCTTCGTAGAAATGTAAAAGGTAATGAAGTGTTTCATATGCTGTTCTCTGTCTTTTTATTCTAATTTAAATCTATCATTGAGCATGTGCTTTAAAAATGATGTTTACTGGAGTTGGAGTATTTATTCCATGCAGCCCAGAAATGCATATGTGGGCTTGTGTCTTAGACGTATTATGTATGGTATCATTGTACACAATCTCAGCACAGTGAGAGGAGAAATATATTTTAAAATCTTTAGGCCTCAGTTTTAACCTGGAAATCTGTGGGTTTTCTGTAATGTACCCCATTGAGCCAAGGTTCACCTGCTATCCTATCCTCTCATGAGCAGGATCACATTCCCAGCTTCCTGAGTCAGGTACTCCTTTGCTTCGCCTCGAGGTGGTGACTCCTCCGTCCCTTGGCTTTATCCTTTTTAGGTATAAAAGATGGGGGAAAATGAATACTCACTTCTACATTATGTTGCAGAACAGTTAAGTATCTTATTAGTATCAAAAAGATTTCTAAATGATCATTCTGATTTATTGAGCATATTCTCCATGTCTAATGGTGTGAGGTGTGAGAGAGACCAAGTCCCTGTCCTCCAGCGATGCTCCGTTTGATGAGACAGGCTAAGAGGTGAAGAACAATACAATGTCATGTGATAAAGCCAAGCATGCACCAGAGAGCCCTGTACATACCGTGAACTACCAGAAGGGGGAGCAATGGACACCACCTAGACGTTTCAGGAAAAGAGAGAGGAGATTGTAGCATCTGTTGATAGTTTGAAAAAGGAATCAAGGAAGGTTAGGACTCTCCAGACAAAGGAAGGAGCATATGTACAAGAACCATTAGAAAATGCTCAGTGTATCTCGGGACCAGTGAGAAACTGAGTGTGGCTAAAGCATGAAGTGCAAGGCAGGGGCAACGGGAGTGAGGTGTAAGCCTGGAAACAAGGGTGGGATTGAGAATGCCTTGAACTGCTGTGCGGTGCATTTAGACTTATCCTGTAGCCATCTGAAAGCCGCATAGAACCTACATCTGGAGGTAATATCCATATAAATGTTTTAAGGGAGTCCAATCTGGTGTCAGTGTAGATGAAGGGTGAGGGGGGCGTGACGGTGATTATAGCCGTTTAGGTGAAAAAGGATGATGGCATGGATTCATGTAAAGGGGGTGGAGACGGAGAAGAGGGGCTGCACATCCAGGAAATATTTCTGAAGGAGAATTAATAGTATTTAGTGACATTTTAACACACATAGTGAGAATAAGAGCTGGTTTTAGGAAGGAAAATTGTGGATTCGAGTCAAATTTGTTTCTAATCCTCTGGAACGCACTTTGTGGGCTTTGGCCTCGCTCTGTGAGACATTCAATCAAAATCTTCTCCTAGACCCTTAATTCACACTAATGTGAACTTAGTGATTACTGATGACAGCTTGAAGTACTACTCCTGAATGGTAGGATTTATGTTTTACTTGTAACTTTTAATAATTTATATTTCTAACTTTATATCACAAAAATTTGTCCACAAAGATATTCATGAGAGTGGGTTTTATATAACGGAATCATTATAATAGTAATGATTTGTTGAATCAACACTGTATGTCCAAAGGTGATTATCTAGAACAGCCATCTAAAAATATGTAGAAATACATTTATTGACTTGGAAAGTTGTTCAAAATATATTAGGGTAAAAAAGTTTACAAGTAGTACGGACAGTATAACCCCATCTTCTACAAGTATGTATTTTTAAACATGTTTCTAGGCAGAGACAGAACAAATATTCCCCCAAATGCTGACAGTAATTATATTTGTGTGAGAAGTGAAATCATTATCAATGATTTTGTTTTCTTTATCACGTGATCCTGTAGGTTCCAAATTTTCAATACTATGTGTAGTAAAATGTTAAATGGGAAGTTCCCAGGAAGCACCAAGATATTAATGGGTATGACATTCGAAAGTGGGATTCTGGACCAGGTTGCAAAATTTCAAGGTAATTTCAGAAGCACAGTTTTACAACTTCTAATACCGTCATGCACAGTGAGGGTGTAAAGTGCCAGGTGCTGGCAGTCAGTGTTGTGGGGTTTCTGGAGGGACTCCTTTGAAGAGCTTGGGCCGTGGGTCCCATGCCCACCACGGAGGAGAGAGGGCAGCGTGCTTCTCTTTCCTCTCTAGCCAAGAATGGTTTCAAGAGGACCACTGGAAGAATTTGATGTGTGTCCCCTCTAGTTGAAGGACGATGTTCTCGAGTCTGACTCCCATCTGAAAAATTGAAAGTGAGAGGTGGACAGTCTAGATCTTGCCAGATGAGCTCAAGTTAAGGGGGCTGCTTTAGGATTAGCCCACACTCCCAGAGCTCGTAAGGACAAAGAGCAAATAATTACTAATATTTCCTGTGGTCCACAGTGGGCCACATGCAAAAGAGAGCCAGCGTGGGCTACGTGAGGCCCTGCTCAATAGAGGGCTGAAGGGACAGATAGAAGTTCAGCATATTTCTGGATTCCTAGGGGTTGCAGGAGGAGTAAGGAATGTGATCAGGAATAATGAATCACCCACTTTATGGGAATTACATGTTAGACATCCCCAACACTGGTGATGGATGGTCCCTGGAGAAGCCAAGAAAATTTCTGTTAGAGAATGTGTCTCCAGTCAGGTTCAGAAATAATGAAAGCATCTTATAACAGTACCAGTCCAAACAGAACATCTTCGTGTCCCTCCTTCCTTCCTTGAATTCAACCTTGGAGGGATCAGAAACCACAGCTAGTAAGAGGAGGAGGAGGGATGAACGCCATAGCACAGGAAAAGGGAAAAGAAGAACCATGCTTCCATTTCTCCAGCTTCCCGCTTGCAACTGGGGAGAAGATTTAACTTTAAGTCACATTTGGAATTTTGATATTGTGAGATTAGACATTTTTAATACATCAAGATTAGGTTTGAAAAAAAAAGATTAGGTTTGGTGATTTGGGGGGCATGTAGAATTATTTCCTAAGAATGACTGAAAAAATCATGGAACTATTTGAGTTTTCATCGATGGGCATGGAAAAGAGCATCCTCCCATCTTTTTTTTTTTTTTTTTTTGCGGTACGCAGGCCTCTCCCTGTTGTGGCCTCTCCCGTTGTGGAGCACAGGCTCGGGACGCGCAGGCTCAGCGGCCATGGCTCACAGGCCCAGCCACTCCGCGGCATGTGGGATCTTCCTGGACCGGGGCACGAACCCGTGTCCCCTGCATCGGCAGGCGGACTCTCAACCACTGCGCCACCAGGGAAGCGCCCCTCCCACCTTATATATGAAAACATTTTAAGGAGATAGTTGGGGAAAAAAAGCTACTTTATAACTTTATCAACTAAGTTGCTAACTCTTAGATCAGGGGCTTCTTTTTAAAGCTTTCCCACTGGTTGCCACTCTAATACCTTATTGTCATCTTTGTCGGGGCAAAAATCAACCATGGCCTACATCTTGAGTGACTTTCCCAGAAGCCACCAGTATTTTACAAACTTTCTTTCTGTGCTAACAATGATTAGAGTATCACTGATGCTGATTCCATATACAAAAAGGTGACTTCTCCTCTACCCAGTTAAGGTGTCTCTCCAACCTTCCTTTAGAGAACAAGGGACAAACTTCCTCCGGAATACTAACTTGTAACTCTCCAAGAGCTGACAGAACAGACTACTGCTCTTTGATTCACTTCTAGGAAACACTGGTGAACAATGCAAATTAAGAGCTCATCTACAAAATGCACAAACAAATCTAATAGTCACCATCTGTTACAATCGCTTTTGAGAAACTTGAAAAAGAATTTTCTTAAGGCAAAGGCAGAGGAACACTTTAAATTATTTGAAAATTTGAATTATATATTTAAAATCACTCTGGGGAACAAGATAGATGTAAAACATGAAGGGTGTGTGTGTGTGTGTGTGTGTGTGTGTATGTGTATGTAGAGGGGAGTTTTCCATAATATATCCTGAAGTTTGAAATATCAATTTAGGGACGTCCCTGGTGGTGCAGTGGTTAAGAATCCTCCTGCCAATGCAGGGGACACGGGTTCGAGCCCTGGTCCAGGAAGATCCCACATGCTACGGGGCAACTAAGCCTGTGCTCCACAGCTACTGAGCCTGCATTCTAGAGCCCGTGAGCCACAATTACTGAGCCCGAGTGCCACAACTACTGAAGCCTGCACGCCTAGAGCCTGTGCTTTGCAACACGAGAAGCCACTGCAACGAGAAGCCCACGCACCGCAATGAAGAGTAGCCCCCGCTCGCCACAACTAGAGAAGGCCCGTGCACAGCAACGAAGACCCAACGCAGCCAAAAATAAATAAAATAAAATAAATAAATTTATTTAAAAAAAAAGAAATTTAATTGGATCTGTTACATTCACATAAGCTTTCCTCTGAAGCTACTGTTCCCAGGTCACCCAAAAGGAGGCATGGGAACCATTACTGTCCCTCTGTCCCCAAGTATGTGTCCATTGAGTGGGACCGAGAGACCATTTCAGCAGATGTCATAGAGAAAAAAGCAGAGACCTCAGTGACCTGCTTCTGTTTGACTTTCTCTTCAGTGCACTCATCAGGTAAGAGCAGACAAATGGCTACACTTGCTTTTTCTATTTCATTCCAGCAATGAGGAGCTGGGTACATGATGTGTTAAGGGGAGAGCATAGAAAAAAGAATAAGGCAAGTCCTAAGCAGATCAGAGAATTCACTGCAGGAGACATGTTACTAGGCTCCCTGATGGGAGACCTTTGTGCGTTCACAGAAGCAGGGAGGGATGCTCTCTCTCCATGTTGCTAGGCCTAATGTCTGTAGGCAGCATGATTGTAGGACAGGCAGTGGGAAGGAGGGCTGTGGAGTCAGACCCCTGTATTTTAGTCTGTTTACTGATGGTGTGCCTTTGGGCAATTCCTAATCTCCCTGTGCCTTACATGCATTGTGAGTATAATTTGGATAAGAGTTGTACCAACATCATAAAATTGTTGTGAGATTAAATGAGATTATAGATAGGTAGATATTACTTAGAATACCTTCCACATAGTAAAAGAGTTCAATAACTATTGCTTATTATTATAAGAAAGAAGAAAAGAAACTAATGCTTACTGAATACATACCACGTTCCAGGAATTATGCTAAAAACTTTCACATTTCCTCATTTCCTCCTCATAACAACTCTGTAAGGTTACTAGTTCAAAGTGATTAAATGGCTTACCCAAGAACAAGTAGCTAATCTGTGACAGATCTTAGATTTAAAATCAGGTCTTTATTTCACAATAGGATACTTCCTGTCCTGTGCCTCAGTGTTTGATACACAGAAAGAAAAGGGCAGAATAGATGTGTATTCAGAAGGCCATGTCTCTGAGAGCTAATGAACTGTCAGGGTTCTCCCTCAAAGATGCTCTAAGTATGAGTGGTTGGCACGCTGCCCACCTGTATTAGTAAGGGAAGGCTTGTTGCTGGAAGAAACAACCCATAGATTTCAGTGGCTTTTCATAGAAGTTTATTGTTCTTACATCAAGGCCAATCATTGTTAATGAATGGGGAGGGGGTGGAGCTTCTGTACTTAGGAATGTAGATTCCTTCCTTCTTGCCAGTCCTGGGGTCCTTGGTTGCATCCTTTGCCTGCAGCTAGCAAATGAGGGAGAAGGGTGAGATTGGCACATTTAGATTACTTATGAGTCAGACCTGGAAGTGGACACAGCACTTTTGCCCCATGTTCCTAACCACTAGAATTTGACCACATGCAAAAGAGGCCAGAAAAGTAGTTTGATTGAGAGCACAGGAGGAAAATAGGTCTTGTGACTAGAAAGCCTATGCCACAGCCTACTCTCTGGTCACCAAATACTAATTTCACTCTTTCTTCCATATACAGAACCCACTGTTCCCCTACGCAGGGGAGACAGTGCTAAGTCCCAGGCAGTTCCTGCATCCAGCTCAGAGTCCAGGATCTCGGGGCAATGCAGAGTCCTCATCAGGCTTGGATGTGGAGCCTCTGGTGACCTGTGAAGTGAAAACATAACTTATCAGTTCCCACTTTCCACCCCTCCACACCACCCTTTCCCCCTCAATAGATAATGGTCAAGCAATGTACAACTTAAAACAACGTAAAAGGGCAGAATGAGAGACACAGAGCAGCCACTGGTCCAGCATACTTTCTCTTGGCCAGACATTCTGAAGGGCCCTTCCCTGGCAGCAGGGGAGGTGACTTGGCCAGACCCAGAGTCTGCTCTGGGCGGAACTCCCCTGTCCCTCATTCTCCATGACACTTAATCCGCCCACTAGGGGTTTCTTCGTTCTCTGTTTTCCTCCAGGGTCACCTCTGAAGTGGGCATGGGGCAATACGTTTTCCCTGGGAGCTTAATAGCCTGCTTCCTGCTCATGCAAGTTTAGGGGCTCAAGAACAGTTTTAAGCCTTGAACAATCAGAAACCTAATTAGAGCAAGCTTGTGCTTAGTTTGGCAATGTAATTTCCTCAAAGACCCATGAGGCTTCTGACCTATTTGCTTCTAATCAGTAACCACAGTCAAGTTCCTTTCTAGATATAATTCCTTTTTAAAAAAATGTATTTTACTGAAGTATAGTTGATTTACAATGTTGTGTTAATTTCTGCTGTACAGCAAAGTGATTGAGATACACACACACACACATATACATATATATTCTTTTTCACAGTCTTTTCCATTATGGTTTATCACAGGATATTGAGTAAGTTCCCTGTGCCTAGACATAATTCTTAAGTCTGATATTTTTTCTTTTCTCTTTCATTTCCATGTATCCTTCTCTCAAGTTCCTGGCAGCTAACTTGAGGCTCACTGAAACAGTAGGCTTGGATGCCAGGATATGCCCCTTATCCTGGTCTTTGCTACAAAGCCACAGTGTGTCCTCAAGAAGTCTTAGCAGGACATTCTCCAGTCCTGTCTCTTACTGTTTGGAGTTCAGCAGTAATTGGCTCTTCTAAGTTTGTAAGACTCTTGATCTTTGGACTTTATTCCTTCAATCTGTGCATGAAAAGCTCTCCTTTCTTGCCTAAGCTCCTGTACTAAAGGCATTTAAGAGTAATCAACATGCTTTTCACTCTGCCTCTTTCTAGCCAGTTTCCTCACAGCTTCAGGCTCAGAAGCATGTAGTCCTTAAGTTATTACAGATGATACGTATATGAAATGTTTGGCCAGAGATCAGCAAGGCTCTACAGCTCTCTAGCTTGCTATATTTACTTCCTTATTGTCCGCTATCTGACTGCTAAAACAGTGCTTCACATTTTAGGCTTTCACTAAGTCAGCATCCCAGTTTTTCTGTCTTGATTTCTGTATAAGACAGAGAAGCCTAACTGCTAGAACCAATAACCCCAAAGTATCAGTGGCTAGCACGTTAGAAGTTTATTTCTTCCTTATGTCAGGTCTAATTGGCAGCAGGTACTGGAGGACTCCTGTCTCCACATGCACTCAGGATCCCAGGCTCCCCCACTTTTGTGGCTTTGTCATCTCGTAGACCTCGAGTCCGCTGCTGGATTTTCTATACGAGGTCTCAGCCTGCCTGGAAGGGACTCACATGTTCCGTGTTCTACTGGCCAGAACTCCTCAAAGGCCGCATCTGATTGCAAGGCAAGGTGGAAAATGTAGTCTAGCCGTGTGGCCAGGGATAAGTGGATATGAGTTGGACAAAGAACTAATCTGTCTCCACTGCACTGCCTCTGCCCTGAGCTGCTGAGATGCTCTCAGCTGTAGCATCTGAGAACACAGGAGGTGAGTATAGCCTGGGGCAGAGGGGGCCCCCTCTTGGTGGACACAGGTCATTGTGCCCTTAAGATAACAAATTAATTTTTTCCCTAGGCTTTATATTGAGTGAAATCTTTGAATATTGGAGGGCCACTGAAGATAAGGCATAATGTCATATTTTCAGCATCCAACAATTGTTAAATCTTATTTTGCAGAAATAGATATGATTGGTGTGACTTTCTAGAGGGGAACTGCCTCTTTGACAGTTGTTCCTTCTAAAAAATACCTTCTGCACGTTCAAATCCCTCCCTGTTTTCTCCATGTCAGACTGTTATACATAGAAGTCATTATTATCTCCTTGTTATTATAGCTACTTCCATAGCAAGAGATATAAGATTCTAAATAAAGTAAAATCATCTCTAGGAGATGGCGTTAAGCTGACTACACTAAGAATCAAGTCATGTTTCAATATTTTGTTAAAAATACAAACGCCGAGATCTACCTCTGGAGATTGAACTTGATTACAGAACACCCAGGATGACCTTGATGTTTGGTGTGGTTTGGGGATCACTGTTCAGAGAAGACACTGTTGTTCTTGTCTGTCCAAATTTTAAGTTAGTATCTTTGGATTGACTGTGTAACATGAGTCTTTGAGGATGCACGCTCTATGGGAGCTTTGGGTTTTGCACCTGGTGTTTCTTCCTGGAGCCAGGCAGGAGGACCCTCTCCCATCTTTCATTCGGTTGAATCATTGAATGGTTCCTTGTTCTCTTCTTATCTGTTACCTAAGCCTGTGAGTTGTCTGATAGCTAAATAATTAAAGGCAACTTTCCAGATTTCTAAAAATGAATAAAAGGCTCTTTGTGGTGCTGGCCTGTTTTCAAAAAACAAAACAGACCTCAGATGCTTCGGGTTCTCTTTTCTTTATGTGAGAGGATAAAGTTAAGAAGTGTAAGCAACGAGCACACTGGAGACAAGCTACAAACCTGGGGAGTTTTGCTAGTGGCACACACTGGGCAAGAAAGAGGGAAGTGGCTGTTTGCCAGAAACTTGCTCCTTTCTTATCCTGTGCTACAGGAGGGCGCACCCTGAGTTGATGAAACACTGATGTTTAGTCATCGGTGTGCCAAGAAAGGTAGAGCAGGGATGCACATGGCCATTACCTCCCGTTCTAGGAGAGGAAGAGGTTGATCTCTGACCCTGTAGCGTGTGAGCATCAGAGGCGTGTGCACTTCTGCCCTTCATTTCTCAGGCATGGAAATGATGTACAAGCAACAAAGGTTTGGGAAATTTCTTGTGTGGTCAGAAGGCACCACTGCCTCTTCCTTTCTCTTGTTCCAGCTCTCCTTGTTGTAAGGACACTGGACTCTGAGTCAAAAGACCTGAATCTTATTCTGTGTTTAGCTAACTTTGTGACCTCAGGCAACTCACCCAGCGTCTCTGGGAATTTTCTCATCTGTAAAAGAAGAGGGAGGAATCTGGAATGTCTAGGATCCCTTGCAACTCTGCTGTGGTTGTAAAGCCTGGTGGTAACCTCCCCTGCCTCCAGGAAATCCTAATTGGATCTGGAACAATGGACTATCCTGTGAATCACTGCTTGAGTGATATTTTAGTGCACATTTAAAGATGATAGTTCGGAAGAAAAAATTGCAGGCTCATCTTGGGCATTTTGTGGAGGCAAAAGCATGAGTGTTTTCACATTTTTAACCGTGAAATTCAAGAGGTATGTAAATAATCGACCTACATCAGAGGTAATGGGAATTTTGATGATGGAACAATGTGGAATAATGTGCCTCTTTCCTAGTGTTCCAGGGGACCTGGGGAAGGCAGTCAAGGGCAATTCCTGTGATATGAGGAGGCAAGATTGCTCTCAGAATAGCAGCTACAGCTATTTCATCATTCATCCTCCTATCCTTTGAAAAGTGTTAAAACTGCAGGCTACGTTTTCTTCCGCGGAGGAAGTGATGTTTCAAAGAGAACTAAGAAAATGTCTAATAGCTCTCAGGTTACTGATGCTGACTTGAAGATGAGATGCACTCAGAACCCAGAGGCACAGTGGTACAGAGTGGGTTCTGATAGAAACCTGAGGTGGTACCTAGGTGCGTGTTTACTAACAGGGACCATATTCAAAGGCTGCCTGGATCTCATCCAAAAGGCCAAGTTATTGAGGGTCATTTTGGTATTTAAAGATTATGATGTGGGTTTTAAGCTCTTAAATAGAAGCCAAGTTAATAAGGCTACGCATCCAGCTGTTGGAGGGTGGCTGTGAATGGGGTGGGTCTGGGTTTTAGCCAGGTGTTCGACAAGGTCTCCTGTGTTACCTGTGGGGCAAGAAGTAGTGCTGTGGGCCAGCAAGAGTATGGGGTGGGGGTGGGGGGGGTGACTTAGTAACTGGTTGAATGAGACCAAAAGGATTAATGAATGGGTCAGTGTTGATCTTATCCCCTTGCCACAGGGATTTATTCTTGACTCTGTCCTGTTTGTAATTTTTATTCATGACTTGAGTGAGAACATTGAATGGCAAACTAAAATTATGAATTCAGTGAGATGAAATTCAGCAGAGGCAAATGCAAAGCCCAACACTTAGAATCAGGATATTAGCTGCGTAAGAACAGCGTAAAGGAGGCATCGTTTCACAGCAGGACGTTAAACACTTTTACATCCTGTTACAGTTGGCTGTAAGCTCAGTCTGAATGGATACTGTGGTACACCTGCCAAAAAGGCTAACGAGGTTCTGGACAGCACTAACAGAGAACATCTACTCTGTGCTGGGCAGAGCACACTTGAGGAAGAGAGGGCTGTTTAGGGTCCCAGACGAACAGCAGAAGCTGGCAAACTGGGAATGTGTATGGACAGGTTGAAGGAGCCAAGGGGATTTATGTTGGATGAGGAGAAGGCTAGAGGGTGGATAATTGTCTCATCAAACCTGCCTCACTCTTCTGTGGAAGAGCATTTTCAGACTTACTCTGGGTGGCTCCAGAGTGCAGGACTAAAGCTTATAAGGAAATAATAGAGTGTGGGATATTTCAGCCCAACACGTGGCATTGCCTGACAATGTGCCTAAAAAGTAAAGTACTAGCCTGGGAGATGGCAGCTTTTGCATCCCTGGGGTGTCCAAGCCGAAATGCATGAACACTCCATGAACAAACTGTAGAAGGGAATTGAAGCAACATGTGGGTAGATGACGTCTAATATCTAACCTTGGGTATAAAAGTTGCAGAGAAGCTTATAGACAGCATAGTCTGAGACTAGTTTTGGACAAAATCAGCCTTCACTGATTATCCGCTTCCTGGATAATCTTTGAGTGGCATTATATTGGCTCATGAGCTGAGGCTGATAAAACCTTTAGGTAGGTTAAGTTTTTTAGGAAACTATTGTTAAGACATAGGCAGAGTTCTGGAATGAAAATTAGGAAGCAGGAGTGAGATTTATGGTGCCAGATTGATCTTCAGGAGTCACCAGGCAGCTTGCTATGACCCAGTGTCCTTAACTATAGAAGAGGATTCAACTTTTATATATTCATAGAAGCTCTGAATTACATGTTGTGCTTTGAACAGCCCCAGGGCAGAGGTATAGTAAATTATGAAAACACTTTGAGGGACTGTGGTGTGTATTACCAAGGAGGAGTTCCTTCTGAGCGTGAATTCCTTTGTTGAACAGATCTCCGTATGAATACAAATAATCATTAAGAGAGACAGCTGGCTTCTGCTGTGCATCACCAATAAAACACTCTTCACACATCCCTGTCTTTTCTTCCTGGGAATTTTGCCAGAAGGGCTGGTAGCAAGTGTTTGGGTAAGCAAGTGGGGTCTGCTGTCTGCTTCTGTAAGGCCCCATGGGGTGTACTGATTCTCCTGCCATAGGAAGATTTGGAGAAAGGTTAAATGCAAAGACTTCATATCTGTGTGTGTTTGTGTGTGCATGTTCTGCAGGTGTGTCTGTGTGTATACATACGTATGTATGAATATATAAATATGCATATTGTAGATACATTACACATACACATTTTACACATGTATACATATACATATATAAGTACGTGTATGTGTGCGTGTATAAATTCTCATCCAAAACTAGAAGTCAAAAGTGCTACATAAGGGATTAAATAAAATTATAAAACTTAATACAAGGTTACATAAACAAATATTAAAATAAATGGGAAAAGATGAAAATAAACTGATTTTTATTTAAAAGTAAGAATGGCAACAATTTTAAATCATGGCCAACTCAAGACCTCATTGGTGATATACTTACTGATAAAAGAGTTCTTTCTGAAATGTTCTAGAAATCTAACCATCTGCCTGTGTACCCAAAGAGAAAGAGCTTTGCAGTTTTATCAAGCATCATGCCAGGTTTCTCAATGAATCACCGAAAGGAGGGACTTCAGGAAAGTCAAGGAACGTGCAAAGTTTACGTTTAGCATGTTCAAAAATCGCATTCTTGTTAACACAATAAGTTACGAGTAAAATAGATCTTAGTATTATGGAAAAATGAAAGTCTGTAAGCTATGAACTATACATTTTTTCATTCAAGCAGCGTTTATTGTGAGCCTAAAATACCAGGCACTGGGCTAAGCCCTGTGAAGTGTATGAACACTGTTCAGATACAGAGCTTTCCCTTAAGGAACTGAGGATCCAGTGAAAGGGAGGACAACTGTACATAAATGCCTATAATTCAAGACAGAAAGAGATGAGTTTCCTAAGTTAAGATTTTAAGGTATTAAAAGGAGAGTGAGATCAATTCCATCTGCAGGACTTCAGGGGTAACATGGTGTTCAAGTGGCCTTTGAAAGGTTGGTGGAATTTGAACATGTGGAGAAGCAGAAAAAGGTGGAACGGTGAGAAATGGCCAGAATGGACAGGGGTGTAGCCATTTAGGGCTCTTCACACATATTCTGGTTCTCACCTCCTGCTAGGCACATGGTAGGGCTGTTCACCCCTGCCCATTTGAAGTTTGTCATGGCCACGTGGCTTGCTTTGGTCAGTGAAATATGAACAGAAGTGACGTTCATTACTTCCAGGTAGGAAGATCACATAAATCACCTAATTCCCTGACCTGTCACAGTACTACTGGAGGCATGAGTCAGGATGGAACTTCCATCAACCTGGGTCACTGAGTGTTTAAAATTAGCGAAATCTTCTCACCTCTGACAAGCCTGAACAAAAATATTTTGTGTGTGTGCACGCTGAGCAACTGAAATTTGGGGCTAGCTTATCCTGACTAATACAGGAATTGTGTGAAGTTCAACTGACAGAAGCTTAGGATGTATGAAAAGCAGTAGTGAGCGAGTAGAGGGAGATAAAATTGCTCTAATCAAGGTTAATATTTTCAACATAGGAAGATTTTACATAGACAAACAATAAAACCTTTAGCCCACAATAGATAAGTGCACAAAAAATAGGCACAGATGTTGATAAACATAATAAGCATATTAAAATGTTAAACATTATTGGTGATTAAATAAATTTAAATGTAAATAATGTGATGATATGAACTGCCTTCACATTTAGCAAAAATATTGAATATAATAATATCCTCCCATGTGTTTACTGATAGGAATACAAACTCTAGAATTTTCTTAGGGACAGTGGGGCCATATGCATGAATGGCCTTAAATTTAGTTTAGCCAAGTAATACCTCTTTAAGAAATATTGCTGTGTATTTTTTTACTAATTGAGTTTCTTTTATTTGAAAGTTGCTGAAACCAGCCAGAGATAGTATATCAAACAGAGGTATTTATTGGAAGGATACTGATGAATCTGGGGACACAAGAAATGGTTGAAAAGCCAAGCTTTGGGAAGAGCAGAAACCAGAGAAGCTTTGGGGATCTCATCAGCAGGAGACTATGGTCCTTCCCTGTAGAATGTGCCAATCATATGACCTGGCTAGGAATAACACTCAAGTTTCTATGTCTCTCAGGTTAAAATTCCACACTTCAAAAATAGATTCATTTGGGTCTGGTAGACAACATTGCACCAATTAGTTATGGTCAGAAGGGCAAGATTCCACAGCTTAAATATAAATATAGGAGACACCAGTGGATGGGGCAGGTGGTTTCCAGAGAAGAGTTGTACGGGGAACTCGATATGTGTCCTAAGGGAATAATCAGAAATGGGAACAAAAATTTGTAAGGTGCTCACCCTAGTATTATTTATAGCAGCAGAGAAAGAGAAACCCCAATGTCTAGTAGGAAGGGAATGTTTCTGTAAATTATGATAAACTCTTATTAAGCCAGTTAAAATTGTGCTCATGAATAATTCAGTGATATGAGGAAAGTGCAAATGATATAATCAAATGAAACCATTTTAATGAAAGTTTTTAAAAGACCACAAAAATCATCAAAATATTAATTGAGGTTTAGTGGTGGTGGCAGTGATGATTATAGAAAATTAACCCTTAGATTTTAATATTTTCTTGATTTGTGTAAATTCCCTACAGTGGTCACGTCTGACTTAAAAATAATCAGCAAATTAGGCTGTTTTACAGAACACGTATAGAGGCAGTATTTTGTAGTTATGAAACTCCAGAGTTAAACATTCTGTGTTTGTATTTTGGTTGTGTCACTTACCAGCTGAGCAATCTTGGTCACATGGATTGACCTCCTTTAGCCTGAGTTTTTGTATCTGAAAAGTAGAGAAATAGTAATTTTTACTGCCTAGGGCTTTGTGAGCATTAAGTGCATGTAAAACTTGTAGCCTGCTGCTGTGTCTAACGTGTGATTAAAAGTAACTATTGTTGTAATAACTGAGAAGCACAGATAAGGGACAACTAATCCTGACCTAGAGAGCAAGAGGATGTGACATTTAAACTGGACCTTGTTCTATTCATATTCATTTCTTGAATTAAGGTGCTACTGAGTATTGGATTTTTCTTTTTAAACAAAATTGGAGACAAGACAAATCCACTAATGTAAACATTCCCATGATGTATGGATCTTCTCCACCTTAAAAATGTACCAGGTGGCCTCTGAGCTGTGCTCACAGGGAAGGTCCATGGGTCTAAGCAATGCAACTAAATATGGCCTAATTCTTTCTGTGTCCTCTGAGCCTTGGGCATCTGCAGGGGGGCAAGCTAGACCTGCTTTGATAGAGTCGGAAGAGTGTCATCTCTAGCCTGTGGTGTAGGCAAACCATTAGTCTTTCTCTCGGCATAGGGATAGCCTAAAGACTGCAAGGCCAGGACCGATTGGAGACTGCCATCTTTACATAAGGAGTGGAGTAGTAGGGTAGGGGGTTGGTGGGCATGTCCCACCTCAGTGCTGTTTCTGCCTTCATGCTTCCCTTCTTGCCTCTTCATATCAGTACCTATAAGTGAAAATAAGATTCAGAAGCTGAAGCTCTCTCATGACACTTTTAAAAAAATCGGCAAATAGTTCTAATATATTTTCCACATAAGTCTTACTATCTCATTCTGCTAAATTTTTCCAAGCTTGAAGGTACTTCAGATTATCTGTGGATGATGGGAAAAGCAGAGGCATGTTGATCGCTGATATGGAGAAAGTGGTCTGGATAGAAGATCAAACCAGCCACAAAATTCCCTTAAGCCAAAACCAAATCCAGAGCAAGTTCTATGAAGTTGTTAACTCAGTTCTATGAAGGCTGAGAGGTGAAGCAGTTGCAGAGGAAAAGTTTGAAGTTAGCAGAGGTTGGTTCATGAGGTTTAAAGAGACAGTGTCTCCATAACATCAAAGTACAAGGTGAAGCAGCAAGTGCTGGTGTAGAAGCTGCAGCAAGTTATCTAGAAGATCCAGCTAAGATACTTCATGAATGTGGCTACACGAAATAACAGCTTTTCAGTGTAGACAGAACAGCCTTTTATTGGAAGAAGATTGCCTTCTAAGACTTTCATAGTCAGAGAGGAGAAGTCAATGCCTGGCTTCAAAGCTTCGAATGACAGGCTGAGTCTCTAGTTATTGGCCATGCAGCTGGTGACTTTAAGTTGTAGCCAATGCTTATTTATCATTCTGAGAATCCTAGGGCCCTTAAGAGTTATGTTAAATCAACTCTGCCTGTGCTCTATTAAAGGAAGAGCAAAGCCTAGGTGACAGCACATGGTTTACTGAATATTTTAAGCTTACACCTACTGCTCAGAAAAAAAGATTCCTTTTAAAATATTAAATTGACAATGCACCAGGTCACCCAAGAGCTCTGATGGAGATGTACAATGAGATACATGTTGTTTTCATGCCTGCTAACACAACATCCATTCTGCAGCCCATGGATCAAGGAGTCATTTTGACTTTCAAGTCTTATTATTTAAGAAACACATTTGATAAGGCTATAGCCTGCATAGATAGTGATTCCTCTGATGAATCTGGACAAAGTAAAGTGAAAATCTCTGGAAAGCATTCACCATCCTAGAAGCCATTAAGAACACTAGTGACTCATGGGAAGAGGTCAAGATATCAACATTAATAGGAGTTTGGAAGAAGTTGATTCCAACCCTCATGGAAGAGTTTGAGGGATTCAAGGCTTCCATGGAGGAAATAACTGCAGATTTGGTAGAAATACCAAGAGAACTAGAATTAAAAGTGGAGCCTGAAGATGTGGCTGAATTGCTGCAATCTCATGATAAAACTTGAATGGATGAGGAGTTGCTTCTTATGGATAAAAAAAGAAAATGGTTTCTTGAGATGGAATCCACTCCTGGTGAAGATGCTATGAAGATTGTTGAAATGACAACAGAGGATTTAGAATATGACATAAACTTAGTTGATAAAGCACCAGCGCGGTTTGAGAGGATTGACTTCACTTTTGAAAGAAGATCTACTGTGGGTAACATGCTATCAACATTATGTGCTACAGAGAAATCATTCATGAAAGGGAGAGTCAATCGATATAGCAAATTTCACTGTCATCTTATTTTAAGAAATGGCCACAGCCACCCCAGCCTTCAGCAACCACCACCCTGATCAGTCAGCCGCCATCAGCATGGAGGCAAGACACTCCACCAGCAAAAAGATGATGGTTAATATTTTGTAGCAATAAAGTATTTTAATTAAGGTATGTTTATTGTCTTTTTAGGTGTAATGCTATTGCACACTTAATAGACTACAGTATAGTATAAACATAACTTCTGAATGTACTGGGAAACCAAAATATTCCAATATTTGCTTTTATTGTTGTGGTCTGGAATCAAGCCTGCAATATCTCCAAGTTATGCTTGTATTACTGCTATGATGGTGATGATGATGATGATGATGTGTGATAAAACACCTAACCATTATCTACCCTTTTAGCAGAATTTTAAGTGTATAGTATTGCAAGCTGCAGGCACTATGCTGTACAGTAGGTCTCTAAGACATATCCTGCATAACTGAAACTTTATACCCTTTGACTAATACTTCCCCATTTTCACCTCGCACCAGCTCCTGGCAATTACCATTCTGTTCTTTGTTTCTATGAGTTGGACTATTTTAGATTCTTCATATAAGTGGTATCATGTAGTATTTGTCCTTTTTATAGGCATTTATTGCTATGAACTTCTCTCTTATGAGATATAGTAAAAGATACTTTTGCTGTATCTCATAAGTTTATGTTGTATTTTTGTTTTTGTTTGTCTCAAGATACTTTATAATTTCCCTCTAGATTCTTCTTTGACCCAATGATTGCTCAAGAATGTATTGTTTAATTTCCATGTATTCGTGAGTTTTCCTATTTTGTTTTTGATTTCTAGTTTTATTACATTTTGGTTGGAAAAGATACTTGAAATGATTTCAGTCTTCTTAAATTTGTTGACCTGTTTTATGACCTAGTATGTGATCTATCCTGGAGAATGTTCCAGGTGCCATTGAGAAGAATGTCCATTCTGCCATTGTTGGGTGAAATGTTTTGTGTATGTCTTTTAGGTCTAACTGGTATTGTATTGTTCAAGTCTGCTGTTACCTTATTAATTTTCTGTCTGTATGATTTATTCATTATTAAAAGTGGGATATTGAAGTCTCCTACTATTATTGTATTATATCTGTCAATGTGTGCTTTTTATGTATATGGGTCATCTGATATTGAGTGAATATATATTTATAATTGTCATATCTTCCTATTCAGTTGACCCTTTTATCATTATGTAATGAACTTTGTCTCTTGTGACAACTTTTGACTTAAAGTTTGTTTTATCTGACATAATTATAGCCACCCCTACTCTCTTTTGGTTAACATTTGCATGGAATTTTTTCCCATTTTTTCACTTTAAGCCTATGTGTGTCTTTAAATCTAAAATTAATCTCTTGTAAATGATATATAGTTGGCTCTTGTTTTTTATGTATTCACTCTATGTCTTTTGATTGGTGAATTTAATCCATTTACATTTAAAGTAATTATTGATAGGTAGGACTTACTATTACCATTTTGTTCATTGTTTTCTGTCTGTTTTGTGGTTCTTTTGCTCCTCTCTTCCTCTCTTGCTGTCTTTCTTTGTGGGTTTTTTTGTAGTAATATACTTTGATTCTTCTTTTCTCTTTTTCTCTTTTGTATCCACTGTAGTTTTTTTTGTGGTTATCATGAAGCTTGCCTAAGACTTATAATAATAACCAGTTTTAAGCTGATAATAACTTCAGTTGCATGCAAAACTCTATCTTTTACTTTTTCACTCACTTCTAATGTTATTGATGTCAGAATTACTTCTTTTTATATTGTGTATCCAGTAAAAAAATTTCTGTGGTTATAATTATTTTTAATACTTTTGTCTTTTAACATTTATCTAGGGTTAAAACTTATTTATGCACAATCATTACAGTATTACATTATTCTGTATTTGTCTATATATTTACCATTACTGGTGAGATTCATATGCTTTTGTGTTGCTGTTCAGTGTCCTTTTCTTTTCTTTTTTTTTTTTTTTTGAGGTATGTGGGCCTCTCACTGTTATGGCCTCTCCCGCTGCGGAGCACAGGCTCCGGACGTGCAGGCTCAGCGGCCATGGCTCACGGGCCCAGCCGCTCTGCGGCATATGGGATCCTCCTGGACTGGGGCATGAACCCACGTCCCCTGCATCGGCAGGCGGACTCTCAACCACTGCGCCATCAGGGAAGCCCTCAGTGTACTTTTATTTCAACTTAAAGAACTTCTTTTAGCCCTCCTCATAAGGCAGTTCTAGTACTGACAAATTTTCTTAGTTTTTGGTTGTCTTAGAAAGTCTATCTCTCCTTCATTTTTAAAGGACAATTTTACCAGATATAGTGTTTTTGGCTGGCAGTTTTTTCTTTTAGAACTTTGAATATGTCATTCCACTCTTTTCTGGCCTGCAAGGTTTTGCTGAGCAATCTGTTGATGATCTTCTGGGTTCTCTTTTATGTCAGGAGTAACTTATATTGTTTCTTTCAAATTTTTCTCTTTGTCTTTTGATAGTTCAATTTTAATATGACTTGCAGTAGACTTCTTTAGGTTCAACATATTTGAGGTCTTATGGGCTTCATGAATCTGGATGTCCTTTTCCCTTCACACATTTTGGAAGTTTTCAGTCATATTTCTTTAAATAAACTTACCACCTCTTTCTCTTCTTCTTCTGAGACTCCAGTAATGCATGGTGTCCCACAAGTCCTGTAGGCTTTTTTCTTTTTTTTTTTTTTTACTATTCTTTATTCTTTGTTCATTTTGTTTTTCTTTCTGTATATTATCAAATGACCTGTCTTTAAGTTCACTGATTCTTCTGCTTGATCAAATTTGGTCTTGTAGCTCTCTAGTGAATTTTTCATTTCAGTCATTGTTATTTTCAACTCCAGAACTTCTGTTTTGTTCTTTTTTGTGGTTTCTATTTCTTTGTTGAACTTTTCATTTTGTTCATGTAATGTTTTCCTGATACCATTTTATTGTCATTCTGTGTTCTCTTGAAGCTCAGTGAGCTTCTTTAGGATAATTATTTTGAATTTGTTGTCAGGCACTTTGTAGATCTCCATTTCTTTAAGGTCAGTTACTAAAGCTTTATTTTGTTCCTTTGTTGGTGTCATGTTTCCCTGATTCTTTGTGATCTTTGTAGCCTTGTGTTGGTGTCTGTGCATTTGAAGAAGCAGTCAGCTCTTCCCTGGGCAGGCCTGATGGTGGTGTCCACTGGCAGGTCTGATACTGGGGTTCACAGGCAAGTGAGCCTAGTGTTAGGATCCACAAGTGGGCTTATTCTATTCTCCCCATATAGGAGAACTTGTGGGCCAATGGTATCTCTGTCAGCCCTCTACTGTGCCAGGTTGGGGATACAGTGATGTGGGTAAATGAAACTGTTCTTACCTTTTCAATCAGGCTTTTCTTGTTCTGGGTTCCACCACATGCTATTCTCTCACTTGGATTCCAGAGCTCAAATAAGTTATTATTGTCTGTGTATGGCTATTAAATCAGTATTTCTGTTGGGGGGATGGGAGCTAGGACCTCTTATTGTGCCACCTTCTTACATTTTTCTGAGTTTCTGTTCCCGTGTCATCCCTTTTTACTTTCCCTTACAATATGTGCTAAGTGTGCCCAATGGATTCAATACAGACCTTGGAGAGAGCTGATTTTGACTGGCCTCCCTACCCTTTCCCATTCTAATACTCTTCAAATCATAGTTGTGGTAAGTGACCTGGAAATTGTCTTGCCTAAACCTTCTCATTTTGAAAATATGGAAACAGACCCAGAGATGCTAAGTGATTTGCTTAGGGCCCTACATTTAGTGTTAAAACTAGGTTTTCAGGCATTTCATTGTGTAAAAAGTAAAAAACAGCTAAGCTATGCTTGGTTAGGTAGCTAATTTACATCTTAAAGATTTCTTGAAGCCTGTAGTCCAAGTGGACCATGAGATTGGACAAAAGTAATTTACCTCATTATGGCTTCCTCTCCATCTCTTCTCTATACCTCTAAGACAGCAGCTCTCAGTCTGAACTGCAGATTAGAAACCCTTGTTTTTTATTTTTGTTTTTCAATAACAATACCAGGTCTCACTCTAGACCTGTTAGAGTCTCTGGGGATGGGCCCAGGAATGAGTATTTTTCAAAAATCTTCCCAGGTGGTTCTCATGTGCCACTAGCATTGAGAAACACTAAGCTAAGAGATTGTTTCTTTGGTTTTTGTTTTGTTTTTAGCCTCACATTTTTTTTTCATGTCTGACTCTCTTTTCTGATTCCCTCTCCACTACCTATAACATGGAATTGAAATTTATTATATTTGTTATATGTATTGAGTTTTGTTAGCTGCTTGGCCTTAATTTTTTAATCACGTGATTTGAATCTTTTTTCTTTTCTTCTAATTATCTCTTTTTCAGCCTCCACTAAACTTAATTAGGCTGTTGTTACATGTAGCCTTCAATTAACTTATTTTCTTGTGTGAAATAGACCTCTGTAGGAAAAAAAAGGGACCTAACTCTATTTGGAATTTTGGAAGAGGCATTATTTCATAATTACAAAAACATTTTTGATGTCACTGACCACGTTTTCTTTTCAATACCCTTGATCTTGTATTGTTCTGCTCTCCAATCATATCCTGACTGATCTTTCCTAGCTTCGGTTTCTCTTCTAGAACTAACAACACACTTCTTTTCTCATTGCACACATTCCTCCTTGGTGATCTCACCTACTTCACAGCTTAACTCTCATGACTCTCACTCACTCTTATTCTTGCTTTCAATCTGCCTCTCCAGCTTTATAGCTATTGGTTGAATAATCTCCATCCTTACCTTCCTTATTTCTTCAAAATCAGTGTAAATTCATCTTCTTTCTTCTCTTTCTTTCCCATCCCCATGAAAGGTTCTTTCTCCATTTATTAACATACATAGTTGTTAATTTATGAATTCATTTGTTCAAGTACTAATTATTAACTATCTAAATATACCAAGTGCAATGATAGGCCTGGGAAAGCAATTGTGGGAAATTATATTATTATTAACAGTTATTCATTCCTTCCTTCTCCTTGAGAAGGTTATACATCCCCACTCATTGTTATGTGAATTACAGTGTCTTCTGTGTCAAGGATCATTCCCTGCTCCATTGACTATGGGCTTGGTTGGCCATGTGACATGTTTTGACCAAAGGAATATGAGATATGATGTATACCAGCAATGAGCAAATTTTTTTTAGAAAGCATCACAAGTTTCCAGTTCTCTGGTCTCTGCCTTCTTCCCTGAGAACAATATTTCCAGAGAGGACCTACCCCTTCAGACTGGGTCCTCAAATGATGGTCATACGCGACAGACCTGCAACTGACTTACAACCTACTTACAGTGTGAGCAAGAAATTAGTGTTTGTTGAAAGCAAATGGTGCTTTGGAGTCATTATAGCAGCTACGTTACTAACACAGTGATAATGAATGAAACCCTGTCCTTGTCATCAAGGGCTCAGAATTCAGTAGAAGATCTCCAATTCATTAGGATTTCTCTCTTCAGACATTTTCAGTTTTTCCTTTTTCACCACACCCCACATTCAACAGAATTCAATTCATCCTCTGGATTCAACATGCATGTTGTCAACTCCTTTTCACTATTCGCCATCCTCTCAACTATTGCAGTAGCCCCTATTTGGCTTTCCCATCCTGATCCACCTTCTTCACCCATTATTTTCCTGATGGACAATTGCCACTTTATGTATTGGTTATTAATCCGTGTTGCAAGTGACCAAAATCTCAACTTAAACCAACCTAAAGAGATATTTATCTAGTTCATGTAACTGAAAGCTTTGAGGTAGCAATGACTCAGGCAAAGCTTGTTCCAATGGCTTAAACAATGCTAAGGACTTAATTTCTCTGCATCTTTTCTCTCTGAATTTTTAAAGAAGCTTCATTGAGATATACTTCACATACCATAAAATTTACCTGTTGAAAATATACAATTAAATGGTTCTTAGTATAGTTGCAGTCTGGGCAGCCATCCCTACAGTCAATTTTAGAACAATTTTTATTACCTCAAAAAAAAAATCTCTATACCTGTTGGCTATTACCCCCTGGTATCTCCATACCCTACCCCAGCACCCCTAAGCAGCCACTGATTACTTTCTGTATCTCTGAATTTGCCGAATCTGTATATTTTATATAAATAGAATCATGCAATATGTTATCCCTTGTGACTGGCTTCTTTCACTTAGAATATTTTTAAGGTTCATCCATGTTATAGCATATAGTAGTACTTTGTTGCTTTTTATGACTGAGTCATATTCTACTGGATGGATATACCACATTTTGTTTGTCCATTTATTAGTTGATAAACATTTAGGTGGTTTACATCTTTTGACTATTATGAGTAGTGTTGTTATGAATATTTATGTGTAAGTTTTTGTGTGGGTATGTTTTCAGTTCTCTTGGGTATATACCTAGGAGTGGAATTACTGGGTTATATGGTAACTGTGTATTTAATTTTTAAAGAAAATGCCAAATGGTTTCCAAAGTAGCTGCATCATTTTGCATTCCCACCAGCAGAGTACAAGGGTTTCAGTTTCTCCACATCCTCACAATTATTGTCTGTCTTTTTCATTATAGCCATTCCAATGGGTGTGAAGTGGTGTTTCATTGTGGCTTTTATTTGTATTTCCCTAATGGCTAGTGATGTGAGCATTTATCATGGTTTCTTGGCCATCTGTATATCTTCTTTGGAGATAGATCTATTCATATCACTTGTACATTTCTAAATTGAGTTGTCATATTAGTCTTGCGTCAATAATAATACAAGTTGCCTATAAGATATTTGATTTGCAAATATTTTCTCACGTGATTTGGGCTGCCTTTTAATTTTTATGATAGTATCTTTTGAAGCATAAAGGTTTTTAATTTTGATGAAGTCCAATTTATCTATTTCTTTTTCTTTTGTCACTTGTACTTTTGGTGTCATATCTAAGAACCTGTTACCAAATCTAAGGTCACAAAGATTTACCCTTGTTTTAAGAATTTTATAGTTTCAGCTCTTACATTTAGGTCTTTGATCTATTTTGAGTTAATTTTTGTATATTGTGTGATGTAGAAGTCTGACTTCATTCTTTTGCATGTGGCTATCAGTTGTCCCACCACCATTTGTTGAGAAGACTATTCTTTCTGCATCAGATGGTCTTGGCATTGCATTAAAACTGTAGATCAGTTTGAGACTCAAAATAATATTAATTCTTTCAGTCCTTTAACATGGGATTTTCATTTTTTCAGACTTTTAAAATTTCTTTTAATGATGGTTTATAAAAGTTTCAGTGTACAAATCTTGTACTTCTTTAATTTAGTCCTAAGGATTTTATTCTTTTTGATTCTGTTGCAAGTGGAATTGTTTTCTTAATTTCAATTTCTGATTGTTTATTGCTAGCAAATAGAAATAGAATTGATTTTTGTGTATTGACCTTGTATCCTGCAAAGTTGCTGAATTCATTGATTAGTTCTAGTGGGTTTTTTTTTTTTCCTCTCTTTTTTTTTTTTGTAGATTCTTTAGGATTTTCTAAATAGAAGGTCATGTCATCAAAAAATAGTCATGGTTTTACTTCTTTCTTTTTCTGGATTCTTTTTTCTTTTCCTTTTCTTTTTTTCTCATTTTTCTTTTCTTTTCTATCTTTTATTTCCCCCAAATGACCTGGTAATAACCCCTAGTACAATGTTGAATAGGAGTGACAAGAATGGACCTCCTTTTCTTGTTCCTGATCTTAGAGAGTAAAGCTTTCAATCTTTCTCCATTAAGCATGATACTAGCTGTGGGCTTTTGCAAGTGCCCTTTATCAGGTTGAGGAAGTTTCCTTCTTCTATTTCTAGTTTTATTGTTTTTTTTTTTTTTTCTTCTTCTTCTTGCGGTACACGGGCCTCCCACTGCTGTGGCCTCTCCCGTTGTGGAGCACAGGCTCCGGACGCGCAGGCTCAGCGGCCATGGCTCACGGGCCCAGCCGCTCCGTGGCATGTGGGATCCTCCCGGACCAGGGCACGAACCCGCGTCCCCTGCATCGGCAGGCGGACTCTCAACCACTGCGCCACCAGAGAAGCCCTATTGTTGTTGTTTTTAATCATCAAATGGTATTGGATTTTTTGTAAGCCCCCATACATTGCTGGTGGGGATGTTAAATGGTGCAGCCACTTTGGAAAACAGCCTGGCAATTCCTTAAAATAGTTAAACACAGAATTACCATATGACCCAGAAATTTCACTCTTTTTTGTTGTTGTTGTTAAAACCATTGCACATTTTTCTTTAACATCTTTATTGGAGTATAATTGCTTTACAATGTTGTGTTAGTTTCAAAGTGAATCAGCTATACGTATACGTATATCCCCACATCTCCTCCCTCTTGCGTCTCCCTCTCCCCCTCCCTATCCCACCCCTCTAGGTGGTCACAAAGCACCGAGCTGATCTCCCTGTGCTATGTGGCTGCTTCCCAGTAGCTATCTATTTTACATTTGGTAGTGTATATATGTCAATGCCACTCTCTCAACTTCATCCCAGCTTGCCATTCTCCCTCCCTGAGAAATTTCACTCTTAAGTATATATTCAAAGCAGTTGAAAACATATGTCTACACAAAAACTTGTAAACAAATGTTCATAGCAACCTTATTCATAATAGTCAAAATTAAAACAATCCTAATGTTCATCAACTGATGAATGGATTAACAAAATATGATATATCCATCCAGTAGAATATTATTCAGGCATAAAAAGCAATGAAGGCTTCCCTGGTGGTGCAGTGGTTAAGAATCCACTTGCCAATGCAGGGGACACGGGCTTGAGCCGTGGTCTGGGAAGATCCCACATTCTGCAGAGCAACTAAGCCCATGTGCCACAACTACTGAGCCTGTGCTCTAGAGCCTGCAAGCCACAACTACTGAAGCCTGTGCACCTAGAGCCCATATTCCACGACAAGAGAAGCCACCACAGTGAGAAGCCCACGCACTGCAATGAAGAGTAGCCCCCGCTCGCCACAACTAGAGAAAGTCTGCATGCAGCAACAAAGACCCAATGCAGCCATAAATAAATAAATAAATTATATAAAAAAAAAACCACAAGGAAATACTGATATATGCTACAACATGGATGAATCTTGAAAACATTATGCTAAGTGAAGGAAGCCAGACACTAAAGACCACATGTTGCATGATCCTATATATATGAAATGTCCAGAATAGGCATATAGAAAGAAAGACAGAAAATAGATTAATGGTTGCCAGGGTCTGGGGGGAGGGGGAGTGGGGAGTGACTCTGTGAAGGGGTATGGGGTTTCTTTTGGGGGTCATAAAAATGTTCTGGAATTAAATAGTGGTGATGGTTGCATGACTTTGTGAATATACTAAAAATCACTGACTTGCACACTTTAAAAGGGTGATTTTATGGTATGTGAATTATGTTTCAACAAAATATTTCTACCCATTCTTGAAGCTTTATTGATTGTCCTTCATATCCACCCCAATCTGATGTGTTCAATTCTTCCTTTGAAACTTTACCTTTGGGCAAATCTCTTGTATAGCAACTCCTGTGGCCTTGACATACAAGTATTTGTGTGGCTTTCAAAGGTTTAAGGGAGGTATATATTGAAATGGATATCACCTCGAGAGGCAGGTACTGTACGGGTAGCATTACGGTAAAGAGTTTGCTAGGGCCTTATCAATGATTCCAGCCTCACTATCCAGAAATTCTATCTTGTCAATGTTCCAGAGTCAACCAAACCCGCACAGTTCCTAAATTCGCAAGAGTATGAACATGAACCCAGAATGCCATTATGTTTATTGTGATTGAGATCAGCTGTCTAGTGGAGTGGTCCTACCAGAGCATGTTCTTCCTCTGGGTACATATCAATACAAGCTGGGATAGCTGAGAAATTTGCTTGGTGGACACGTAGTCAGAGCAATGCTGTGATCCTAAAGCTTGGTACAAGATAAAAAGCAGCTTCACAGCAGGGCTAAAGCCGACAACAGAACTTAATAGTGTTTATCTCTGTGTCTCTCCTTTATCCAAGAATCACCTGATTCTTGTCCATCTGACTTCAAGTCCAGGAAACATTTTATCTCTAAGCTCCCTTTGTACAGACTTCTGATCATTCCTTATGTGCTAAATTTATAGTTTAAATCCTAGAAAGCAGCCTTGCAGTAGCCCCAGCTAGTGCTCAGTGTTTTCTTCATGAAACTGTAAGTTCCATAAGGCAAAGATTGACCAACACATCTAAGTATCTCTTATAGCATCTAGCACAGACTTGCATGTTATAAGTATGATTGAGATGAACTATAACTTGAGGTAATTTATTATCCTCAAAACACGTTGATTGGTAATTTTCTTTTCCTTCATAGTGTTATATATGACAATAGCAGAAATTTAAGAGTCTATCAATGTGGTTAATATGAATTTCTTAAGTTCTACAGTTATCTGTATATTGAGTAGACTTATTGAGGATAATCTGCATTGTTTTATGTGAAGTTACTGAAACAGTGAGGCCTCAAAGATAGTTACTGCAAGTGCACTGTCTTCTATTTCAGTAGTCCTCAAACTTAGGTGTGGATCAGAATCACCAGGAGGACTTGCTAACACACAGAGGTCCCAACCCCAGAGCTTCTGATTCTGTAGGTCTGGGATAGGGACCGAAAAATTGAATTTCTACCAGGCTTGTTCTCAGGTGATGCTGATGTGGCTCGTCTAGGACTAACTACACTTTGAGAACTATTGCCCTCCTTGGTCTGTAGGTTTGAACTGGAGCCCTACAGTGTGGTCTGTGGACCAGAGCAATGGCAGTACCCGAGAGCATTTTAGAAATCAGGGATCTCAGACCCCATCATGACTCCAGAGTCAGATCTTGCAATGTAACAAGATACCTCCAGTGATTAGCATGCAGTCACTAAAATTAGAGAAACACTGAATTGGAGCACTGAGAAAAGTCATTTGCCGAACAGGCCAGAGAGGTGTTAAGTGAAAGATACTCTAATGAAAAGTACCAGGAAACTATAAGTGCGCTAGAATATGCGTCTTCGAACTAAGCTGAAAGAGCAGAGAAAACAAGGTGACTAGATCAGTCAGGGTCCCGGCGGGACACAGGTGGGATACTCAAAGAGGAAACTGAAGAAATTTTTATGAAGACACTCTTTGCAAAGGTGTGGTCAGGCTCAAGGTAGCCTATAGTGGATGGTGAAGCATTCAGATATTAATAACAGTGAAAATCTGTTACCACCCTTAGGCGTGAAAGGGCAAGGTGGCAGCTATAGGGGGTAGAGGACAGATAAATATCCAGACCTCTTTTCCTTCTCATCCTTTAGTGTCCTCAGTGTGCCTTCTAACGGCCAAATCCACCTAGAAGGTGGAAGGCAAGGAAGCCTAGCTGGTACAATTCCTAGAAGTCAGCCTCCTGGGGCACAGAGCAGAGTGTAGAAGGGTGGAGAGCTCTCCCTTAAAAGAATCTTTTATTATCCATGCACTAGTCAGAATAGTTTGGGTCAAAAGTTATACCCATCTTTTTTTTTTTTTTCCTCCAAATGAAAGTAGTATATGGGGAAAGTGTCTGTTATCTTGACATGGAAAATCCAAATATTCCCCTTCCACCTGCGACCTGAGCACACTTGAATGACTCCACCAGACAAGAAAGAATGTGAGGGAACAGGTAATGATATATTAGTGAGCAGTGGGTCAACTTGCTGACTGAGTTTGTCTGCAGAGTTTATGTGTTAAGTCGAGGCCCTGCCGTGGAAAAGTAAACAGGCAGTCAATCATCTTAGTGACTCCAGGAACTGTGCAAAGGCTGGAGAAACTTGCCTGGGACAAGCATAACTGATAGAGGGTTCAAGCCAGAACTCATGTGCAAACAAGAGTGAATGGGGAAATTATTCTCTTGAGTAGTTTTTAAATGTTTTAGTATAGATTCTCCTTTTTTGACAGATTTATTAAGATATTAATTGATATACAAAGAACTGTATGTATTTAATGTGTACATTCAGATGAGTTTGGACACATGCAAACACCCACAATTCCATCTCCACAATTAAGGTAATAGACATATTCAACACCTCCCAAAGTTTACTTGTGTCCCTTTGTTGTTTTGTTTATATATGCATGTGGTAAGAATACTTAATATTAGATCTACCTTCTTAACAAAGTTTGAAATGCACAGTAGTTAACTATAGGTACTGTGTTGTACAGCAGATCTCTAGAACTCATTCATTTGGCACAACTGAAACTTTATACCCATTAAACAGCAATTTCCCATTTCTTGCACTCCCAGCCCCTGGCAACCACTATTATATTCTCTGCTTCTATGAGTTTTACTGTTTTAGCTGTCTCATATTAATGGAATCATGAAATATTTGTCCTTCTGTGACTAGCGTATTTCACTTAACAGAAAGTCTTCCAGGTTCATTCATGTTGTCGCAAATGGCAGGATTTCCTTCTTTTCTTAGGTTGAATAATACTCTATTGTATGTATACACCACATTTTCTTTATCCATTCATTTGTTCACAGACACTTGGGTTGTTTCTCTGTCTTGGCTATCATAAATGAGTGTGCATTCTCTTGAAAGCTGATACTCTGACCTAAGGTAAACTTGTTTACCTTAGGTCAGAGTTTTTCAAAATGTTCTAAGTACATATAAATTGCCTGGGGAGCTTGCTAAAATGCAGATTCTTATTCTGGAGGCCTGGAGTGGGTCCTGAGATTAGAGCTCCCAGGTGATGCTGATGCTAAGGCCTTAGGAATATACTTTAAGGAGCAAGGTCCTAAGGTACCGAAGATCAAGAGCAGTCTGATTCTACTGAAACTGGAATTTTGTGTCTTTAGCCTTTGGAAAATGGGTGGTAGATTAGAGAAGATCCATGGAAGGTGGAGAGAATGGCTCATCATTCTTTTTATTTTCAACTTCCCTTGTCTTAGCCCTTAATTTCATACTCCTTTGACATATTTACCCTATCAACAATCCCTTCAATCTTTAAATGAACGTGGTTTCAACCTATTACAGATATCGAAACAGGAATCACAGTTCCATTTAATTTGTCTTCCATACTTCCTTGGAATTGGTTTCTCATGTACATAAGTCTAATATAAGTCAGGGAAAGAGGTAAATTTGATCCGACTGTTTTTGATGATAAAGCGTACCCTTTAAGCTGAAGGCATAATTTTAGTCTAAAAATGGCATCACCCAACATTCCCATGGACATAGAATCCTTGGGCATCAGTCTTCACCATTGTCTGACGGCACAGGTAAAAAGTAAAAACTACGCCCAAAGGGCAAGTCAGAATCCTACAGTGCCCTCTTGAAGAGGTTTCAGATTCCTTGGCAGTGAATTAACCAAGAAACACTCACTGAATACCTACTACATGCATTGTGTTATGGTAGATATTGTGAGACTATAGAAAAAAACAAGGACCCTGGATCCAGATGATGCCAACACCAGAGGGAAGACAAAATCAACATGTGAGGGCTTCCCTGGTGGCGCAGTGGTTGAGAGTCTGCCTGCCGATGCAGGGGACACAGCTTCGTGCCCTGGTCCAGGAAGATCCTGCATGCTGTGGAGTGGCTGGGCCCGTGAGCCATGGCCACTGAGTCTGTGCGTCTGGAGCCTGTGCTCCGCAACGGGAGAGGCCACAACAGTGAGAGGCCCGCGTACCGCAAAAAAAAAAAAGAAAAAAAATCAACCTGTGAAACAACAAACTGATTAGTCAGGGAAGACTGCCATCTCAAGTTAGCTCTATACCGTATACTATATGCAAAAGGACATCCCAGCACTGATTCACAATTTCAGTGCTGGGATGTCCTCACCCCTCAAAACGCATCCCATCTGCTCTCAGCTATCGATCTTAAAAACTTATTCTGTTCTTCCTTTGCTGTTTGACTTGGTTGTGAGTTATCTCTCCAATCCCAACCTTAGATCAATCTGGGATCTTTTCAACCCTTTTTGTTCTCCACCCAATTATACTGCCTCAGGTTAGTATGACTAATGCCAGTCCCTGAAGACCAATCCATCTTGTGGTTGGAGCTCCTACAGGGTGGACCCAGTAGAAGTGATATTTGAATTGTGTGTGAGAAAAAGAGTTTGTCAAGTAAAAAAGTTGGGAAAAGTATTTATGATGGTGGCAAGTGTGGTTTCTGAACAGTGACAATGATAAGGAATATGGCCTAAAGGCATGTAACAGTATCAGGTAGATACCAAGGAATAGTGGGAAATGGCATTGAAAAGCCATTCGCAAAGGACCATGATGTGATCCTCCTAGGGTGGAATGATACCAATTGTTCTTCCATATGTTTTGAGGCCATCGAGTACAGGTCAGCTTGCAATAAAGCTCTGTGCAGGGTGAACCCTTGATCTTACTGGCACCAGATTCTGCTTTGAAGCAGATGTGACCCTGACTTTATGTCCTAAGGATTCTCAAGAATGGGAAGGTCCTAGTTATTTCCAAGCCTAAAAATTTCCCTAAGCAGTCTATGGGACACATTAGTCTTTTATTTTTTTTTTTGCGGTACGCGGGCCTCTCACTGCTGTGGCCTCTCCCGTTGCGGAGCACAGGCTCCGGAAGCACAGGCTCAGCAGCCATGGCTCACGGGCCTAGCCGCTCCGCGGCATGCGGGATCTTCCCGGACTGGGGCATGAACCTGTGTCCCCTGCATCCGCAGGCGGACTCTCAACCACTGCGCCACCAGGGAAGCCCGAGACACATTAGTCTTAAGGTGATATTAATCATATTTGGGACAGACAAGCAGGCATTGATCAAAAATTAAACAGCTTGGCAAATACTTTAGTAAATTATTAAAATTTTGGTCACAGACCCTCGTGCTTTTTGACCTTTGTTTGTTTTTTCAAAACACCACCAAGACCACCAGCATTGTCAGGGAAAGTGATTAATAGTCTAGCAATAAGATTTAAATTTAGAATGGAATACCACTAAAATGTCACGTTGTCCAGTACATGAGGGCAAAATACACCCAGAATATTTGGTTCATATGGAAACGAAAATACCAGAGAGCAATCTATGCAATGACCCGTGGAGAGTTGACACGTGTGCTGATGCTCTGTATCCATCATTCTGAGAACTCCCAGGTTGATCCTATACATAGTTCAGCAGAAGCCTCATCTGTTCTCTTTCGCCAAGATGTAACTGTGCTCTGGCTTGATCAGCTGTCTCACGATCTTAAGGCCTTTTATTCCTTTCCCTATATAAATAGCAAGGCCAGGCCTTTTGACTTCACTCTGGAACGCTATCAAAACCCAACAGGTGTTGGCCGTTGCTGACCTCTGGGGCCCTTTTCCCCTTTAGGGAGGGGACTGTCTACTCTTCCCAAAAGGGGTAGCCCCAAAACTTGACACCATAGGATGACAGCTGGTCTCCTCTCCCAACACATACCAGCAAGGAGGAAAGCTCCGAAGTGACAGCCAAGAATGCGTGGCACTATCTGCTCTTCTCTCTCGTAAACCACCCTTAGGAGTAAAACAACTGCTGAGAATCTTATGTTTCCCATGAATGCAATTACCACAAATGTAGAAGATTTGGGAAGTTACAGATTGCCATCAAAAAAACTCAGTTACTTAGAGGTAAAAGTAATGTCTTCAGAACATGATTAATAAGAATGTAAATCAAAGTTGTTCAAGATGTTTCTCATAGGAAAAGACTGAAGATGGTGATGCTACATGGCCTTTTTGGGGTGGGGAGGACTGTGAGGTTTTGGCCTCCAGGGTAGGGTTTCCATATTATGCAAATAAAAATAGAGGATGCCCAGTTCAATTTTAATTTCAGATGAACAACAAAAAATTTTTGTATAAATATATTCCAGACAAAATTTGGGCTATACTTATACTAGAAAGTTATTTGTTATGTAACCTAAAATGCAAATTTAACTGGGTCTTTTGTATTTTTTACTGATCATTTGACTCCAAATCCAACAGTCTGTTTCTCTTTCTGATTTCTGATGAGTCCCCTCCTGAGATCAATAGTGGCATTCCTATCCCAAACAAAACTTGACTCCAAGCTTTTGAGAGAAATAGGAAACCTCAACCACAGGGCCTCCATTACAGAACTGGGTTTGGCTCTCTGTGTAGTGCTGCTTCTTTCTGCTCACTCCAACTTTAATTCAAGTTTCAAGAATATGTCTTTTGTTTTAGAATACTGTATAAGTAACTTCTTTATCAGAAGAACTATGACAAATATATTAAATGAAATTTAATTTAATTTGACTAATATTGGTCCTGTGCTGAGTCAGGCATGACCTGGAAGGAGAGGGGCTGGTGAGGTGGTTTGTCAGGAATGTTCTGCTTATTCTGCTCCTGATAGACTGTGGAGTTGCCTTCAGTACAGACAAGAATAGATCAATGTGGCATACCCTTCAGCACAGTTAAACAGATACTTACTCAGGGCTCACTGTGTACCATCTGCTGGACTAGACGCTGAGGATGTAGAAACGGATAAGCCATTGCCCCACAGTGCTGACTCTCTTCAGGAGATATATACATAATGGGGGAAAGATGAACGTTATTTGGTAGCATAAGGGAACGCCTCACAGAAGAGGTGATGGAAACAGCGAAACTCCTTCTTCGGGAAAGTGTATCAGGGGCCAGAAGTCTGGGAAAGTAGAAGAGGTAGCGTATTGTCATGGGATTTCCTTAGTCTTTCTAGTCATCTCCCTACTTGCTTCATTTTATAGGAAACACTGTTGTATTTCCTGCATGTTAATATCATTTATTGGTAAATTTTAGAAAGTTAACATAATGCTGTTACTAGGGAGTAGGGAATCCATACACGGCTTTGGAGGTTTATGAACCTCCTAAAATTATACATAAAAAGTTATCTGTGCAGACAATGTGAATTTTTCTAGGGGAGAGTGGCTTATAGTTTTTTTATTTTAATTCTTATTCTGTGATCTCCCAAAAGTTAAAAACATCTGTCATAGAGAAGTCAGATAGAATGTTCATCCAAAATAACATAGCTCATAATCAATAAATATATGTTGAGAATCAACTTCCTATAGAGCTGATGTTATAAGCTTTGGAGAGCAAAATAAGAAGAGTTACTGTGTTTGTGTAAAAACAGTCTCAAGCTTTGGAGGAAAAAAGTGAGAACATGTACTCAAAATAATGTATTTATCATAGAATCATACTACAGATGGGGCACTTGAGAGAGTGTCTATTCCATTAGAACTGATCTTCTGCTCACCACGGGGTGTCCCCGGCTCCATGAATGTCCAGGTAGATTTCACAGCAGTCTCAACATTTCCTATATTTATTATATTCATAAACATTGACTCATGAAAACAAGGCATGATAAAATTCAGAGAAGATCCCCTAAATATACTCAAATCCATACTTTCTCCTACTTTTTATTATTTTAGATTTTCTTCATAATCTGTTTCTGGGAGGAGAGTATTAATTGAATGACTATTTTGTCATTACAACAACCCTATGAGGCATGTTTTTTAATTCCCATTTTACACATGGTGATATTGAGACTCAACAAAGTTAAGTAACACTTACCTGTGGCAGGAGAGCTAAAACGACGTCTGAGTATTATTGTCAAGAAAGGATGGAAACAGCTGAGTATACAACGGAGTGGAGAGGTCCAAGCTGGACAGCGTTGTTGAGGAGAATCGTGTTGCATTGATGATGCCATTTACCTGGTATCTGGATTTGTAGGTCTCTGAACAAGCCCGCCATTATCCCATGATACACTGACTGGAAATTTGCTGATTTTATATGTTTTTATTTTATAAAAAATGTTACTGAAGGCAGATGTTATAATTAAACACAATATAATTTTATGTATGATGCAATAATGGAACATATTATCATGGCATTTCCTGGGCTTCAGATATCTGATAAGATAATCTCTCTGTGGATCAAAGTGAATCAAAGAGGTAGTTTTAATTATGATTGAATAATATAGTTTAGATTAAAACAGAACTAGCAAAAAAAAAAGTTAAAACAATTTATCCAATAGATATTGAAATTTGTTAATTGATTCAGGTCCAACATAGACTCTTGTGCAGAGGTCACTATTGCTCACCAATTTCCAGGTACTTCTCTGCATTTCCCAGCCCTTCCTTGCAGTTGAATTGGGGCCACATGCCTGGCATATGTCATGCGTTACTTCTAGATAGAGGCATTTAAAAGCCATACTGCCAGCTCCATCCCTTTCATCTCCTACTCTGGTAATTTTGGAGGCCAAAACTACCAAAAGGAAACAGCTATGAGAGGGAGGAAGACCATCCAATCCATATTGGGCTTTCCATGAGTGAGAAGTAAACATTCCGTGTGTCCAGCCACTGAGATTTTGAGGCTTAGTTTATCACAGTTGCCCTCAAAGTGTAGTTACAGATCAGCAGCACCAGCCTCCCCTTGAAGCTTGTTAGAAATGCAGAATCTCTTTCTCTACCCAATAATACCAGAATCTACATTTTAACAAGATCCCTGGATGATTGACACACATATTAATTTGAGAAGCTCTGTTATAAACCATACCTGAAGTTCTGGTAATTTGGACTACTAGTAGTGATATTCAGGTCTGGGAATTCCAAACCTGATTTAACACCAAAGTTAATAGCATAGGTTTTTAAAAACACAGATATGAGATGTACTGGATAAGAATCTCTAGAGGTGAGTCCAGGAATGTCTATTTATTAAGACTTCCCAGTGATTCTGATTATCAGCTAGGTTTAGAATTTTGTCAGTTCTAATTGGGAATACAGATAGATACACAGCATCAGCTTAAATTTTGCTATTTCATAATCTTTATGAATGATATAAATCTTCAGAGTTTAGAAAACAGGCAATCCATGAAAGGCCCTGATACTTATGTGTAGAGTTAATGGAATTAAGCATTTTTGTCACTTGTTATCTGATCTCGGGAAGCAAAGTGACTCTTTTCTTAGCCTCAGGAACTCTGGGGAAAAGCTGAGCAGCGGGAGAGGGCACAATGCATGGCCTCCATTGGCACCGCCATTTCCAGCAGACCGGTTTGCTTCACCCCTTTCTGGGCTAAATGTGTCTCTGAGTTTAAAAAACCCTGAAGCAGTCTTCGTTTAACAGCTTCCTCATCAGAATGAGGCAGCTGCATTTTCCTTTGTTGTACAGACATCAAAATACTGGCTCTTCCCTTCTTTATTTCTGCCTTTCCTCCTCATGGGTCAAAACTGCACACAAAAAAAGAAGCATTGTAATCCGGTAAGCTCACTACCAAAGAACAGGAGAGAGCCTGGCTGCTGCATGAAACAGCCAGTTAGAGTCCTTGTTTATAATTTCCCTCTGGGGTGGTTGTTATTTTGCATATCACTTCTAAAATTTCGTCTCTGTCCCCTTGAACTAGATCAGCAGCCTTCAGCTCCCTTGGTACCCACTCTTGGCTCCTGGCCTTTTGCCTCTGAATGCTCTTTAAGCGTGTAACAAAACAGGAAAAATCTTGAAACATAGTTTTGATAGTTGTTTTCTCATGACAACACCAATGCTAAATTACAAAAAAAAACAACAATAACAACAAACCCTCCATGGTGCATCCAAGATGATCATCCAAGATGGGTGATGGTGGGCATAGCTGAACAGTTGCCTGGTTTCACAGGGGCTCCTAGCCCTGTTTGGAACAGAATATTTCCAAAAAGGGCATAAGCTACAGAAGCTAATGAAGATATGTCATTTATTTCAAGGATTTAGGGACATGGGACATGGCTGGACAGGAGGACAAAGCAGGAGTCACCAGGTTCTCTAGGAGCTTTGGACTCAAGGGAAGGGCAAGGAGGAACAAAAGGAGTAGGATAAAAGAGGTGGCAAGGGAGATTGGTTCAAGATGGCAGAGTAGTAGGATGTGCGCTCACTCCCTCTTGCGAGAGCACTGGAATCACAACTAACTGCTGAACAATCATTGACAGGAAGACACTGGAACTCACCAAAAAAGATACCCCACATGTAAAGACAAAGGAGAAGCCGCAATGAGATGGTAGGAGGGGGCGCAATCACAGTGAAATCAATTCCCATAACTGCTGGGTGGGTGACTCACAAACTGGAGAACACTTATACCACAGAAGTCCACCCAGAGGAGTGAAGGTTCTGAGTCAGGCTTCCCAACCCAGGGGTCTGGCTCTGGGAGGAGGAATTCCCAGAGAATCAGACTTTGAAGCCTAGTGGGATTTGACTACAGGACTTCGACGGGTCTGGGGGAAACAGAGACTCTTCTTTTGGAGGGCACACAAAAAGTAGTGTGTGCATCAAGACTCAGGAGAAGGAGCAGTGACCCCATAGGAGACTGAACCAGACCTACCTGCTAGTGTTGGAGGGTCCCCTGCAGAGGCGAGGGCAGCTGTGGCTCACCACGGAGACAAGGACACTGGCAGCAGAAGTTCTGGGAAGTACTCCTTGGTGTGAGCTCTCCCAGAGTCTGACATTAGCCCCACCAAAGGGCCTGTAGGCTCCAGTGCTGGGTCGCTTCAGGCCAAACAACCAACAGGGAAGGAACTCAGCCCCACCCATCAGCAGACAAGTGGATTAAAGTTTTACTGAGCCCCGCTCACCAGAGCAACACCCAGCTGTACCCACCACAAGTCCCCCCAGTCAGGAAGCTTGCACAAACCTCGTAGATAGCTTCATCCACCAGAGGGCAGATAGCAGAAGCAAGAGAACTACAGTCCTTCAGCCTGTGGAACAAAAACCACATTCACAGAAAGATAGACAAAATGAAAAGGCAGAGGACCAGGTACCAGATGAAGGAAAAAGATAAAACCCCAGAAAAACAACTAAATGAAGTGAAGATGGGCAACCTTCCAGAAAAAGAATTCAGAATAATCATAGTGATGATGATCCAGGACCTTGGAAAAAGAATGGAGGCAAAGACTGAGAAGATGTAAGAAATGTTTAACAAAGACCTAGAAGAATTAAAGAACAAACAGAGATGAACAATACAATAACTGAAATGAAAAATACACTAGAGGGAATCAATAGCAGAATAACTGAGACAGAAGAATGGGTAAGTGACCTGGAAGACAGAATGTTGGAATTCACTGTCGTGGAACAGAAAACAGAAAAAAAATCAAGACAGCCTAAGAGACCTCTGGGACAACATTAAATGGATCAACATTCACATTATAGGGGTCCCAGAAGGAGAAGAGAGAGAGAAAGGACCTGAGAAAATATTTGAAGAGATTATAGTCAAAAAATTCCCTAACATGGGAAAGGAAATAGCAACCCAAGTATAGGAAGCACAGAGAGTCTCAGGCAGGATAAACCCAAGAAGAAACATGCCGAGACACATAATAATCAAATTGACAAAAATTAAAGACAAAAATTATTAAAAGCAACAAGGGAAAAATGACAAATAACATGGAAGAGAACTCTGTTGAGCTGATTTCTCAGCAGAAACTCTACAAGCCAGAAGGGAGTGGCACAATATATTTAAAGTGATGAGAGGGAAGAACCTACAACCAAGATTACCCAGCAAGGATCTCATTCAGATTCGATGAAGAAATCAAAAGCTTTACAGACAAGCAAAAGCTACGAGAATTCAGCATCACCAAACCAGCTCTACAACAAATGCTAAAGAAATTTCTCTAAGTGGGAAACATAAGAGAAGAAAAGGACCTACAAAAACAAAACCAAAACTATTAAGAAAATGGTCATAGGAACATACATATCGATAATTACTTTAAATGTGAATGGATTAAATGCTCCAGCCAAAAACACAGGCTCAATGAATGGATACAAAAACAAGACCTATATATATGCTTTCTACAAGAGACCCACTTCAGACCTAGGGACACATACAGACTGGAAGTGAGGGGATGGAAAAAGATATTCTATGCAAATGGAAATCAAAAGGAAGCTGGAGTAGCAATACTTTTATTAGGTAAAATAGACTTTAAAATAAAGAATGTTACAGGTGACAAGGAAGGACACTACATAATGATCAAGGGATCAATCCAAGAAGAAGATATAACAATTATAAATATGTATGCATCCAACATAGGAACACCTCAATGCATAAGGCCAATGCTAACAGCTATAAAAGAGGAAACTGACAGTAACACACTATTAGTGGGGGACACTAACATCTCACACAAATGGACAGATCATCCAGACGGAAAATTAATAAGGAAACACAAGCTTTAAATGACACAATAGACCAAATAGATTTAATTGATATTTATAAGACATTCCATCTGAAAACAGCAGATTACACTTTCTTCTCAAGTGCACATGGAACATTCTCCAGGATGGTCACATCTCGGGTCACAAATCAAGCCTTGGTAAATTTAAGAAAATTGAAATCATATCAAGCATCTTTTCTGACCACAAGGCTATGAGACTAGAAATAAATTACAGGGGAAAAAACATTGAAAACAAAAACACATGGAGGCTAAACAATACGGTACTAAGTAACCAAGAGATCATTGAAGAAATTAAAGAGGAAATCAAAAAATACATAGAGACAAATAACAATGGAAACACGGTGATCCAAAACCTATGGGATGCAGCAAAAGCAGTTCTAAGAGGGAAGTTTATAGCAATACAATCATACCTCAAGAAACAAGAAACATCTCAAATAAATAATCTAACCTTACACCTAAGGAACTAGAGAAAGAAGAACAAGTTAGTCGAAGGAAAGAAATCATAAAGATCAGAGCAGAAATAAATGAATAGAAACAAAGAAAACAATAGCAAAGATCAATAAAACTAAAAGCTGGTTCTTTGAGAAGATAAACAAAATTGACAAACCTTTGGCCAGACTCATCAAGAAAAAGAGGGAGAGGACTCAAATCAATAAAATTAGAAATGAAAAAGGAGAAGTTACAACAGACCGCAGAAATACAAAGCATCCAAAGAGACTACTACAAACAACTCTATGCCAATAAAATGGTCAACCTGGAAGAAATGGACAAATTGTTAGAAAGGTATAATCTTCCAAACCTGAACCAGGAAGAACTAGAAAATATGAACAGACCAATCACAAGTAATGAAATTGAAACTGTGATTAAAAATCTTCCAACAAACAAAAGTCCAGGACCAGACGGCTTCACAGGATAAATTCTATGAAACATTTAGAGAAGAGCTAACACCCGTCCTTCTCAAACTCTTCCAGAAAATTGCAGAGGAAGGAACACTCCCAAAGTCATTCTACGAGGCCACCCTCACCCTGATAGCAAAACCAGACAAAGATACTACAAAAAAAATTACAGACCAGTATCACTGCTGAATATAGATGCAAAAATCCTCAACAAAATACTAGCAAACAGAATCCAAAAACACATTAAAAGGATCATACACCATGATCAAGTTGGATTTATCCCAGGGATGCAAGGATTCTTCAATATACTCAAATCAATCGATGTGATACACCATATTAACAAATTGAACAATAAAAACCATATGATCATCTCAATACATGCAGAAAAAGCTTTGAAAAATCCAACACCCATTTATGATAAAAACTCTCCAGAAGGTGGGTATAGAGGGAACCTACCTCAACATAATAGAGTCTGTGTATGACAAATGCACAGAAAACATCATTCTCCATGGTGAAAACTAAAAGCATTTCTTCTAAGATCAGGAACAAGACAAAGATGTCCACTCTTGCCACTCTTATTCAACATAGCTTTGGAAGTCCTAGCTGCAGCAATCAGAGAAGAAAAAGAAATGAAAAGAATCCAAATTGGAAAAGAAGTAAAGCTGTCACTGTTTGCAGATGATATGATACTATACATAGATAATGCTAAAGATGCCACCAGAATACTACTAGAGCTAATCATTGAATTTGGTAAAGTTGCAGGATACAAAATTAATGCACAGAAATCTCTTGCATTCCTATGCACTAACAACGAAAGATCAGAAAGCAAAATTAAGGAAGCAATCCCATTCTCTATTGCAACTAAAAGAATAAAATACCTAGGAATAAACCTACCTAAGGAGGTAAAAGACCTGTACTCAGAAAAATATAAAACAGTGATGAAAAAAATCAAAGATGACACACACAGATGGAGAGATATACCATGTTCTTGGATTGGAAGAATAATTATTCTTCCAATAGAAGAAAATGACTGTACTACCCAAAGCAATCTACAGATTCAATGCAATCCCTATCAAATTATCAATGGCATTTTTTACAGAACTAGAACAAAAAATCTTAAAATTTGTATGGAGACACAAAAGACCCCAAATAGCCAAAGCAATCTTGAGAAAGAAAAATGGAGCTGGAGGAATCAGGCTCCCTGACTTCAGACTATACTACAAAGCTACAGTAATCAAGACAGTGTGGTACTGGCACAAAAACAGAAATATATATCAATGGAACAGGATAGAAAGCCCAGAGATAAACCCACGCACCTATGGTCAACTAATCTATGACAGAGGAGGCAAGGATATACAATGGAGAAAGGACAGTCTCTTCAGTAAGTGGTGCTGGGAAAACTGGACAGCTACATGTAAAAGAATTAAATTAGAACACTCCCTAACACCATACACAAAAAGAAACCCAAAATGGATTAGAGACCTAAGTGTAAGACCAGATACTATAAAACTCTTAGAGGAAAATATAGGAAGAACACTCTTCTTTTTTTAAATAAATTTATTTATTTGTTTATTTATTTTTGGCTGCATTGGGTCTTCATTGCTGCACGTGGGCTTTCTCCAGCTGTGGCAAGCGGGGGCCACTCTTTGATGTGGTGCATGGGATTCTCATTGTCGTGGCTTCTCTTGTTGCGGAGCAAGGGCTCTAGGTGCATGGGCTTCAGTTGTTGTGGCATGAGGGCTCAGTAGCTGTGGCTCATGGGCTCTAGAGCTCAGGCTCAGTAGCTGTAGCACATGGGCTTAGTTGCTTTGTGGCATGTGGGATCTTCCTGGACCAGGGCTCAAACCCACGTCCCCTGCATTGGCAGGCGGATTCTTCCACTGCACCAACAGGGAAGTCCCGGGAAGAACACTCTTTGACATAAATCACGGCAAGATCTTTTTTGATCTACCTCCTAGAGTAATGGAAATAAAAACAAAAATAAACAAATGGGACCTAATGAAACTTCAAAGCTTTTGCACTGCAAAGGAAACCATAAACAAGACAAAAAGACAACCCTCAGAATAGGAGAAAATATTTGCAAATGAATCAACGGACAAAGAATTAATCTCCAAAATATATAAACAACGCATGTAGCTCAATATTAAAAAACAACCCAATCAAAAAATGGGCAGATGACCTAAATAGACATTTCTCCAAAGAAGATGTACAGATGAACAAGAGGCACATGAAAAGATGCTCAGCATCACTAATTATTAGAGAAATGCAAACCAAAACTACAATGAGGTATCACCTCACAACAGTTAGAACGGGCATCATCAGAAAATCTACAAACAACAAATGCTGGAGGGGGTGTGGAGAAAAGGGATCCCTCTTGCACTGTTGATGGGAACGTAAATTGATAGAGCCACTATGGAGAACAGTATGGAGGTTCCTTAAAAAACTAAAAATAGAAATACCATTTGACCTAGCAATCCCACTACTGGGCATATACCCAGAGAAAACCATAATTCAAAAAGACACATGCGGGCTTCCCTGGTGGTGCAGTGGTTGAGAATCTGCCTGCCAATGCAGGCGACACGGGTTCGAGCCTTGGTCTGGGAGGATCCCACATGCTGCGGAGTGACTAGGCCCGTGAGCCACAACTACTGAGCCTGCGCGTCTGGAGCTTGTGGTCCGCAATGGAGCGGGGACCGTGACAGTGAGAGGCCCGCGCACCGCAATGAAGAGTGGCCCCCACTTGCCACAACTAGAGAAAGCCCTCACACAGAAACAAGGACCCAACACAGCCAAAAATAAAGAAAGAAAGAAGGTTTCATTAAAAAAAAAAAAGACACATGCACTGCAATGTTCATTGCAGCTCTATTTATAATAGCCAGGTCATAGAAGCAAGCTAAATGCCTATTGACAACGGAATGGATAAATAAGATGTGGTACATATATACAATGGAATATTACTCAGCCATAAAAAGGAATGAAATTGGATCACTTCTAGAGAGGTGGATGGACTTAGAGACTATCATACAGAGTGAAGTAAATCTGAAAGAGAAAAACAAATATCGTATATTAATGCATATATGTGGAATCTAGAAAAATGGTACAGATGAACCAGTTTGCAAGGCAGAAATAGAGACACAGATGTAGAGAACAAACGTATGGACACCAAGGGGGGAAGTGGGGGTGGGGAGTTTGGGTGGGATGAATTAGGACGTTGTGATTGACATTATACACTAATAAGTATAAAATAGATAACTAATAAGAACCTACTGTATAAAAAATAAATAAATAAAACTAAAAAAAAAAAAAGGTGGCAAGGAACAGATCCTGAGGACGAAAGGAGAGAGTGAGGGAGGAGTACTGAGAGTAAGGATATTGTTTTGCAGGATTAAGTAGCAAATCCCTCTCATGAAACAAAACAATGCAAAACAAAACTGCAATTTTCAGTACCCATAGAGTAGATATATGAAAGCAAATTGGACTGAAGATAAAGAAAAATGTATTTCAACTCAAACAACTGGCCAATAATTGGTTAGTATTTGTGTGGAGTGTTGTTGTTATTAATAGGTTTATAAGTAAATAATGCCTTACATGTTCATTTATTCCTCCTACCCAGAATAATTAAACTGATTGGACACATGAAATGTTTAATGAAGGCAGAGTTGTGAGGAAATGTTGGATTTCTCTTAAAACCTCCACACAATGTATTTCTCCATAACACAGAAATTCTCTATTTTGTGCCTTTTGGATTTTTCAGCTCAGAATCTTCTCTGACCTGTTGTCACTCTAAACCGAGACTGCCTTTGGCTCTCTTTTCTTCCCTTTCTTTAAGCTGCTTTCTCTCATTCTTCTTTGACCTTCAGTCTGTACTTTGCCTTCATATCCCTGCTCCTTCCTGGAGGCCACATTTCTTGCCTTCTATGAACGTGTTTTAAATGGCTAATGCAGAGCGGCCACCTAGTGCTTCTTAGTAAGGCCGTAGAAGGGCCGGATAGTTTTGCAAGAGAAAATGAGCATTTGGACTCCCTGCAGGAGCAGCCCTGAATTCCTTGGAGCTCATTGTGGAGGCGACAGTGAGTCCTGTGAGCCATCAAAGGCAGGTACAAAATAGTTCTTCTTCCCACACAGAGAGATACCTGGGTTAGAAGCTCCAAAATAGGATTCCTCAAAAGCCTAGAAGATACCCTGATGAAAGAAATGATGAGGTTGAGACCCCAGAGAGCTTGATTCTCGGAACGAAGGCTGAGCAGCCCTTTGTAAGACAGGCAGCGAGTCAACCAGGAGACGCAAGATGAAAACGCATCACTGACTGCCCCTGTGGCATTAGCTAAAATGGGTCACAGGAGTCTTGATTTCCAGTTTTGTGAATAGGAGGAGGGAAAGAAGGAAGGGAAGAAGGGTGGAGAGGAAGTAAAATGAAAAACATGACAAACCTAACCTGTGCAGAAGAGAGTTAGCATTAGCAGTCCTGAGATTGCTATCCTATGAAAGGCCTGCTTACAAGATTGGTCGTTGGCTGGAGCCTAGGAACTCAGATTTTAGATTCCTGTAATTTCCTGATAAGAAAACCTCACTGTGCCTTACCTCTTTGTGAAAATGTTGTGGCTTGTGTAGAATGCATGTGTGCCTTCCGGGAGTCAGGAATCTTGATACCGGCTCAGTAGAGGGAGCTTCCCTGATGAACAGCATTTCACATGTGCTGCCACGGTTTGTTGCTGAAGGAATTGTCAACACTCCACTGGGAGAGGATCTTAGAAGATTGTACGTGGTTTTCTCTGGACCTCGCCCCATGTACATTTTCTCTTTTCTAATTTTGTTTTGTATCCTTTTGCTGTAAGAAATCATAGCAGCAAGCACAACTCCATGCTGAGTCCTCTGAGTCCTAGCAAATTGTTGGACCTGGCAGTGGTCTTGGGGACCCATGACATATCTTCTTTCTGATATCATTTAAAAACTTCAATTTTTTAAAAAACTATGTGTTGACTTTATAACTACCCAAGAGAAATTTTGATTCATCTTTTCTATACCCACTATTTTGTTTGATGAGTGATATCAAAATGAATAGTCGTTAGAAATGTTTGGAAGGTGAGACCAATGGGGAATGTTAATGTTTTTTAGATTATATACAGCTAATTACCGCACAACGGAAATGTTGGTGGCATAGTGCCAAGTGAGAAACAGGTCAGCGCAGGGCCAGAAATTAGAGTGTGAGGCTCAGCTCTACCACTTAATTGCTCTGTGACTTTGTGCAAGTTAACTTTTCTGATGTTAAGGTTTTTTTTAAAAGGGAAGAGGGAGCAGTAGTACCCACTTGCAGATATAGTTCTGGGAATTAACTTGAGATAACTTATACAATACACTTAACATAGTACCTGGCATGTTCTAAGTGCTGGATCAGGGTATAAGCAGATGTTGCTAATGAACAATACAACAGAAACAACTCAGAGGTACTGTCAAGATCGCTTCTGGGGCAATCTGAGAAGCAAAAGCCACCTGGACCTGGAGGCTCCAGTCACATCTAGAGCAGCCCCAAGAGGTCTCATTTTAAGACCATTATAGCCCGCTCAGGGGTAAACGTACACCTCATAGATCTCCCCTGAGTGCTCCCTGGGCCCACTCCCAATCTCCCCCTCATGACCTCAGTCTTGCAGATACCTTCAGGGGAAAGGGGACTTTAAGGGTTATTTAAATCCTTCCTTCTGAACTTCAGTAGCACCGTCCCCCATGCAGGGTAGAGTGATTGAGGGAGAAAGACACATGGCCCCATCTCTATTTGTTTCACCCCAGGTGACCTTGGGAAAGTCACTTCTCTGAACCTCAATGTGTCTCACTGTAAAATAGATTAATTAAAAATATCTATTCCACCTCATTTTACACTTATCGAGAAAGAAAACTTTAGATAATGTTGGCAAAGTGCTTTGGAAATGGTAAAATACTATAAAGAGAACCACTCAGGACCTGCTCTGGGTTTTTTCTAGGGTGGTTTTTCGTTACCCATGGTTGTTTAGGTACTTAACAGAGGAAAGTGACTGGAGCCTGGGACTTATTGACAAAAGAGATACCCTGCTATCACATTATTCTTAAAAGTATCATTTGAGTCCTGGGTATTTATTGAGATGCCACAAAACCTGACAGAAATCAGATGTCCCTCCACATTGAGCAGGAGTAATAGATATCATCCCATTTTTTTTTTTTCTATAATGAAGTAGCATGATTATTTGGGATTTATTTCTTTGTTGTTAAAATTTGTTGTTCATTTTTTTTCTCCCTTAGTAGCCTTCTGCACTAATTGATTGATTTGATTGTTAGAGCTTTGATTCCATCTCTGAAGATGGATTGGAATAATTATTGCAGCCTGCTTTTAATCATCCTGCCACACAATTAGTACTGAGACTGTGCTCTGCACCAGCACTTTATTAGCTATAGTAATTATAGTTGGGTTTAATAATTTAATAATACACTTGGAGATGATAACTTGCTCCTTATTCAGGGGCACTTCTATGGAACCTGCAGGTTCCTAGGCAAGTGAGAGGCTTGGTACCCATTTCTCCTCTTTGGTGACCTTTCAAGAATTTCTTGAACATTCCACCTTCCAGACAACTATGTCCATAAAGACCCAACCTGGAGAGCTGGAATGAAGCATTGCATAGCTCAGGGGACGCCAACTGTTTAGGACCTGAACCTTATCTTCCTTGAGTGCCACCATCCCCGAGCTTTGGGGTATTATGTGAATGGCTGACCCAGGAAGAATATATGTTCTCTGTTAATTATATCCCATGATACTTTTGATAAACTTGTAAAGCTCCTTCCCCAAGGTTTCGTCTTTGAAATCAGAATGAGCAGAGCAGGGTAGTGTTCAGAAGTAAAGTGCAATGGTTTAATAGTATGAGGCGAAGCATCCTTTTTTTCTACTCTGATCTTGTTGCGCTGAGTTGGGTGAACTTTCCCTACATCCCTATGACCTGGTGCTGAACTTTCCCCGTGCTCCTCCCTGAGAAAAGAGATGAGGACAAATGCCAGATGCTGCTCTGGATAGATCTAACTTTGTTTCAAAACTCAAGACAGGGGCCCAGTCCTAATTCAGCTGCACGTGGACCACATACTAAATTATTCACTCACTGTTTTACTTCTCACATAATGAAGACAGCCACACTTATTTGTGAAGATATTTGAGATTCTCATAAAAAAAGCATTGTATAGTGTTAAGTTGTATTAATAGTCTGCTGTATCTGTGTTGTCTAGATTGGAAGAAAAACACTTTGGCAGCTAATTCTGATCTCCTCCTTTGTTTTCTGCTTTAATCACAATTATAGGATTCACTAAATCATTTGGGAAGAAAACAGTTTTTTAAAACATTTGCTATTTAATAGCCCAGTTTTTAAAAACATTTGCTATTTAATCTCCACCTCTCTGTCTGTCTCTGTCTCTGTGTCTCTTTCTCTCACACCATTGACATCATTACTTATTCCTATTATCTCTTATGTCAGTATCTCTGATCTTGGAGCCTATGATTTGGGCAAATGATAGTCTACAAATCACGAGGAAGTAAGTTGTCCAGACTTCCTTTGACATTCAGAACTGTACAGTTTCCCTCCTTGTTTGTTAGATTTTTTTGACGTTGAGGTATAAGGAAAAATTGACATATGAGAATCTTTGTGTAAAATCCTCTCGACTTATGCTTAGAAGAAATTCACTTTGCAAATTTTTTTGCAATTAGAATTTCTTTTATTGATTTTTGTTAAGCTTCAGTATTTTTTCCCAATCCAACTATACCTCTATCAAAGAAGCCATGTTGGTTGGAGAACAAATCAGTAAATTTGGAACAAATGTCATACATAGAGACCTGGCAACAATCCCTAACATGATAGCAAGCCCCTTTTCTATTTCTTTCAGTAGAGCAAGGTAACAAGGAGAGACACCTAGGTCTGAAAGAAACCTAATGTTTCCTATTTTCCCCTTGATGACAATTTTAGGCACTGATAGATCTTGCTGTGACTTTGCAGGGTGGAAGAGAGAGAATACAACCCTGTCTGACCATGTCATACAGAGAATCAGTAATAACAGCTACGTTCTGTAAGGTGGGCTACCTGACCTTCCTGAGCACTTCCACTGATCCTCAGAAAATATATCTGACTCAGCTTGTTTCTAGGAAACCATAACAGATTCTTTCTCTTACGAGTTAAGTGGGAGGAAGCTAGTAGTCCTGTAGTCCTTCTCTCATCAAGTGTATAGCCTTAGTAGAAGCTTGAGATATAAGGATTCTTTGCTGCAATAGATCATAAGCACTATGAGTTTTGCAGAGATATCTATACTTTGATTGGGTATTTAGTTTATATATAATTTCCATTTTGCTCCATCAAGTACAATAATAATAATAATAATAATAATAATAATAATAATAATAATAATAATAATAATGTGGTAGGGTGAATAATGACTCCCCTAATTATCCAGGCCCTAATCCCTGGAATTGTGAATGTTACCTTATATGGCTAAAGAGACTTTGTAGATGTGATTAAGGATCTTGAGAATAGAAGATTATCTTGGATTATCCAGGTGGACCTTAAATATAATCACCGTGACCTTAAGAAGCAGGCAAAAGGAGATTTGACAGAAGAGAAGACCGTGTGAAGGAAGCAGAGAGAAGCAGAGTCAGAAAGGGATATTACACCGTTGGCTTTAGAGATGGAGGATGTAGGTACAAACCTAGAAACACAGCCAGTCACTAGAAGCTGGAGAAGATACTGACATAGATTCTCCTCTAGAGCATCTAGAGAGTGTGTAGCCTACCAACACCTTGACTTCAGCACATCAAAACCCATTTTGGAAACTGCTGGCCTCCAAAACCAGAAGAGAAAAAAATCTGTGCTGGTTTTAGCTGCCAACTTTATGGTAATTTGTTATGGCAGCCACAGGAAACCAATACAAGTGACACCAATAATAACTAACATGTAATGACCATTTGCTCTTCTACTTACTAGTTAAGAACTGTGCTAAATATTCTACATGGAGTTCTACAATTTTACACTCATAAAACAATGTGAAGTAGGTGTTAAAATTATTCTAGTTTTACAGATGAGGAAACTGAGGCTCAGAGAAGAGCTGGGATTAAACTTACCATATCTGTCTGACCCCAAAACCCCTTCTCTGAACCTGTACAGGGAAGGTGTGTCCCCAAGATGTCAGCATTCCAGGGAGGAACCACTGTTGCTCCCAGAGAGCCCTGCACTATGAGAACCCTGTCCTGCTGTGGACAAAGTTTCTGATGTCTGAGAGAGCAGATCAAAGTGATCATCCATTCAGAGGATGATTCTTCTTGAAATACTCCCTTCCTTGTCACATCTGTGACACCATGTGACGCCTCTGACTGGTTCTTCTCAGGCTGCCTGTGAGTCCATACACCCAACCCTTGAATGTTGAACTTCTCCAAAGCTGTCCTACGTTCCTCTTCTTTTCTCACTTTACTCTCTCATTCTCCAGAGTACATCAGGCTTTTCTGCTCTCTGCTTTCAGAACACAGACTCTTTTTCATCATAACACTCCAGTTTGTAGTTCTGCGCAGAATCCGTGATGATGAATATCTCCATCCTCCATCCCCCCCGCCCCCCCCAAGAGACCGTAAGCCCATGAGAGCAGACTGTACTTCCTTTTACTCACTGTTTCCTAGGACAATGTTTGGCTTTGTGTACACACTCATCAAATATTGGTTGAATAAATGAATGAGAGAGTTTTTATCCCTAGTTGAGAGGAACCACTGAGGCATCTCAACTTGAGATTTGCACTTGACATAGAACATGGGCTGTTGCGTGGAGAACAGATGAGAGAAAAGTAAGACTGGAGATGTTAGAAAGGATCATAATAACCCAAATAAGAAATGCTGAGGAAACCGCTGTGGAGGGGGAGAAAGGAAACATATTTGAGAAAAATATTTATGAGGTAGAATTCATAGAACTTGGTGATTAACTGAATGTGAGGAACAAGGGAAAGAGAGGGACAAGATGGCTTATTGACTGGCTAAGTGGTTATGCAATTCAGTGAAATAGATACTATGTGGGGAAAGAAACTGTTGGTAGGTTAAATATAATAAACTTAGATTTAGGCATATTAAATTTAAGATGCCTACTGGACATGTTCCCAGGTTTTTGGATGTGGGTATGGCACTCAGAGGATGAGCCTGTAGGTATAAATTAAAAATAAATGTGGAGTTGTATTCACTTTCCCCTTCCACTTATTTTTTTCTTTTGTTGTCCCAAAGCAGATATCAAATAGTTGAAATGCAATGAAATGGGTGATTGATTTCCTGCTTCCTTTCAGAAAGAAAGTGAGGCAACAGTACAGGTCTTAGTTAAATGCCCTCAGTTGAGAGAGAAGTTTTCATAGTAACTCTGTTAGAAAAAAGCCAGTATGGCCCTGCTCCTTACCCTGAAGATGCACGGGGTCTTGTGGTAGCAGAATACTCTACAGTAAGTTCAGCCTCAAGTAGGATTCTTGAGACCCAGCTGGAAGAGGTTTATTCATACAACATATCTGAATATTTTCTAAATATGGTATCCAAAAGCTATTATTCATAACGTGAGTTTTGAGTTTTAGCATTTAGGTGTTATGGGGCGGCAGTAATGTGCTCTGATCGGGGCTGGTAGAGAATGAGTTAAGAGAAGAAAAGAGCAAGTTCATATTCTGCTAATAGTCTCTCTCCACATTCTGGTGAGATTCATAAACAAGGCTTAGTGGGTCTAGGCACATTTATAAGAAACTACTGTTGTGTATAATCTTAATAAGCAGAATTGGAAATGAGCTTAAACAGAAAACGTCAAATCTACATCCACATATCATCCAAAAAGATGGTTCTAAATGATCACATATCTGCACCACGACCTTCTTTTGTCCTCATATCCAGCTAATGGAGTTATGCCAGCTTGGTTAGATCCGTAAACTCTCAGACCTTGGTCTCTAGTTTAGTCCCCTCTGAATAAATGTCAATATAGAGGTATTTTTTTCCCATGCAGTATGTAAGATGTAGTGACATAGGATGCCAAGGACTAATTAGAGAAGGTAGATATGAAAGGTAAGAGTAGGTCCATCAGGATGAAGGTAGAGGTTGAAAATTCCTTCTGCCTCACTTCATTAGATTCCCTCTACCCCCTCAGCACTTTTGCCATAGGGATGGGGATAATTATGGCAATGAATTGGAAAATGAGATGAAATTTTTGAGAAAGGACTTAAGAAATTATTGTAAATTCTGGAGGTTATTAAATTTTGTTTAAGCCCCTCTCTCTCAGTTTAGCTTTAGTTGGATTTTTTTAAAGTTTACGCTCCCAGCATGAGAGATAGCATGTTGCCAACAAAAATTCCTAATATTCTGCAGCCCAGTAGTCCTTCTTTTAACGTGTGAAACTCCGGGGTACCGTGAGACATAGCAACAGGGGATATGATGCGTCCTTGTCTCTGAAACAGTCATGCCCTTTGAAGGACAGTTTGGGTGATTTAAAAGCCCTTTCTTAGGCTTCTTATGTCTGGATACCCTTCACCATTACAGCATCTGATGAAGATATATTTGTAAGCTGAAATATAAAAGCTGGAGTCAAATGGCATGAGAAGTCAATTCCCTGAAATAAAGGAGTTGATATCTGGTTCCTTTAAAACCATAGATGGGTTATATGGAAAGAGTGGAGTTGCTTCACATGATGGCACTTTGTGACATCTCCTCCTTCTGAAGTTGTTCACTGTCATGTTGTTTTACCCCCAAAGTATTTGACAGTCAAAATTATAGTAGTTCTGTGAGCATTGTATTTGACTGATTTTCTACAATCCTATTGTGCAGAAGCTTAGGAAATATTGTTGCCCACTGCTTCCCTCCATACACCCTGAGCTATAGTAAAGAAGAAATATGTGGTAGTTCCTTGAATACTGTGCCCTTTTACTCAGTTTAGGGAAATTCTTGGCTGAAGATCAAGAAAGACCCTCTTTTTCCTTTTTCCTAAAAGAACTTCTTTTTCCAACAGTAATTAATTTTATCTATATATAAGGGAGTGAGTAAAGTCAGCATTCCAAGAGTCAGCCAATAGAAAGATAATTTTTTTCCCACATCTTTATTGGAATATAAATGCTTTAAAATGTTCTGTTAGCTTCTGCTGTATAACAAAGTGAATCAACTATATACATACAAATATCCCCATGTGCCCTCCCTCTTGAACCTCCTCCCACCCTCCCTATCCCACCCCTCTAGGTCATCACAAAGTACCGAGCTGCTCTCCCTGTGCTGTGCAGCAGCTTCCCACTGGCCATCCATTTTACATTTGGTAGTGTATATACGTCAATGCTACTCTGTCACTTCGTCCCAGCTTCCCCTTCCCCCAGCATGCCCTTAAGTCTGTTCTCTACGTCTGCATCTTTATTCCTGCCCTGCCACTAGGTTCACCAGTACTGCTTTTTAAAATTCCGTATATATGTGTTACCATACAGTATTTGTTTTTCTCTTTCTGACTTGCTTCACTCTCTATGACAGATTCTAGATCCATCCACCTCACCATAAATAACTCAATGTCATTCCTTTTTATGGCTGAGTAATATTCCATTATATTTATGTGCCACATCTTCTTTATCCAATCATCTGTTGATGGATATTTAGGTTGTTTCCATGTCCTGGCTATTGTAAATAGTGCTGCAATGAATATTGTGGTACATGTATCTTTTTGAATTATGGTTTTCTCAAGGTATATGCCCAGGAGTGGGATTGCTGGGTCATATGGTGCTTCTATTTTTAGTTTCTTAAGGAACCTCCATACTGTTTTCCATAGTAGCTATATCAATTTACATTCCCACCAACAGTGCAGGAGGGTTCCCTTTTCTCCACACCCTCTCCAGCATTTATTGTTTGTAGATTTTTTTGGTTGATGGCCATTCTGACCGGTGTGAGGTGATACCTCATTGTGGTTTTGATTTGCATTTCTCTAATGATTAGTGATGTTGAGCAGCTCTTCATGTATTTGTTGGCAATCTGTATGTCTTCTTTGGAGAAATGTCTATTTAGATCTTCTGCCCAATTTTGGACTGGGTTGTTTGTTTTTGTGATATTGAGCTGCATAAGCTGCTTGTATATTTTGGAGATTAATTCTTTGTCAGTTGCTTCATTTGCAAATATTTTCTCCCATTCTGAGGGTTGTCTTTTTGTCTTGTTTATGGTTTCCTTTGCTGTACAACAGCTTTTAAGTTTCATTAGGTTCCATTTGTTTATTTTTTGTTTTTATTTCCCTTAATCTAGGAGGTGGGTCAAAAAGAATCTTGCTGTGATTTATGTCATAGAGTATTCTGCCTATGTCTTCCTGTAAGAGTTTTATAGCATCTGGCCTTCCATGTAGGTCTTTAATCCATTTTGAGTTTATTTTTGCGTATGGTATTAGGGAGCATTCTAATTTCATTCTTTTACATGTAGCTGTCCAGTTTTCCCAGCAACACTTATTGAAGAGGCTGTGTTTTCTCCATTGTATATTCTGGCCTCCTTTATCAAAGATAAGGTGACCATATGTGCGTGGGTTTATCTCTGGGCTTTCTATCCTGTTCCATTGATCTGTGTTTCAGTTTTTGTGCCAGTACCATATTGTCTTGATTACTGTAGCTTTGTAGTATAGTCTGAAGTCAGGGAGCCTGATCCCTCCAACTCCATTTTCCGTTTTTCTTTCTCAAGGTTGCTTTTGTGTTTCCATACAAATTGTACAATTTCTTGTTCTAGCTCTGTGAAAAATGCCATTGATGATTTGATAGGGACTGCATTGAACCTGTAGATTGCTTTGGGTAGTATAGTCATTTTCACAATATTGATTCTTCCAATCCAGGAGCATGGTGTATCTCTCCATCTGTTTGTGTCATCTTTGATTTCTTTCATCAATGTTTTATAGTTTTCTGAATACAGGTGTTTTACCTCCTTAGGTAGGTTTATTCTTAGGTATTTTATTCTTTTAGTTGCAATGGCGAATGGGATTGTTTCCTTAATTTCTCTTTCTGATATTTCGTTGTTAGTGTATAAGAATGCAAGAGATTTCTGTGCATTAATTTTGTATCCTTCAACCTTACCAATTTCATTGATTGGTTCTAGTAGTTTTCTGGTGCCTTCTTTAGGATTTTCTATGTAGAGTATCATGTCATCGGCAAACAGTAACAGTTTTGCTTCTTTTCCAATTTGTATTACTTTTATTTCTGTTTCTTCTCTGATAGCTGTGGCTAGCACTTCCAAAACTATGTTGAATAATAGTGGCAAGAATGGACATCCTTGTCTTGTTCTTGATCTCAGAGGAAATGCTTTCAGTTTTTCACCATTGAGAAGGATGTTTTCTGTGGGTTTGTTGTATGTGCCTCTACTATGTTGAGGTAGGTTGCCTGTATGCCCACTTTCTGGAAAGTTTTTATCATAAATTGGTGTTGAATTTTGTCAAACACTTTTTCTGCATCTATTGAGATGATCATATGGTTTTTATTCTTTAATTTGTGTATGGTGTATAACATTGTTTTGCGTATATTGAGGAATCCTTGCCTCCCTGGGATAAATCCCACTTGATCATGGTGTATGATCCTTTTAATGTGTTGTTGGATTCTGTTTGATAGTATTTTTTTGAGGATTTTTGTATCTATGTTCATCAGTGATATTGGTCTATAATTTTCTTTTTTTTTTGTGATATCTTTGGTTTTGGTATCAGGGTTATGGTGGCCTCCTAGGCAAGTTTGGGAGTATTCCTCCCTCTGCTATATTTTGTAAGAGTTTGAGGAGAGGTGTCAACTCTTCTCTAAATGTTTGATAGAATTCGCCTGTGAAGCCATCTAGTCCTGGACTTCTGTTTGTTGGAAGCTTTTTAATTACAGTTTCAATTTCATTACCTGTGATTGGTTTGTTTATATTTTCTGATTCTTCCTGGTTCAGTCTTGGGAGGTTGTACTTTTCCAAGAATTTGTCCATTTTTTTCAGGTTGTCCATTTTATTGGCATAGAGTTGCTCTTGGTAGTCTCTTATGATCTTTTGTATTTCTGCGGTGTCAGTTGTAATATCTCCTTTTTCATTTCTAATTTTATTCATTTGAGTCCTCTCCCTTTTTTTCTTGATGAGTCTTGCTAAAGGTTTATCAATTTTGTTTATCTTCTCAGAGAACCAGCTTTTAGTTTTATTAATCTTTGCTATTGTTTTCTTTGTTTCTATTTCATTTATTTCTGCTCTGATCTTTATGATTTCTTTCCTTCTGCTAATTTTGGGTTTCCTTTTTTCTTTTACTAGTTGCTTTAGGTGTAAGGTTACATTGTTTATTTGAGATTTTTCTTGTTTCTTGAGGTGAGCTTGAATCGCTATGAACTTCCCTCTTAGAACTGCTTTTGCTGCATCCCATAGGTTTTGGATTATCGTGTTTTCGTAGTCATTTGTTTGTAGGTATTGTTTGATTTCCTCTTTGATTTCCTCAGTGATCTCTTGGTTATTTAGCAGTGCACTGTTTAGCCTCCATGAATTTGTGTTTTTTACTGTTTTTTTTTTCCTTTAACTGATTTCTAATCTCATAGCATTCTTTTCAGAAGAGATACTTGATATGATTTCAATTTTCTTAAATTTTCCACGGTTTGATTTGTGACCCAAAATGTGATATATTCTGGAGAACGTTCCATGTGCACTTGAGAAGAAAGTGTATTCTTCCGCTTTCAGGTGGAATGTCCTAAAAATATCAATTAAGTCTATCTGGTCTATTGTGTCTTCTAAAGTTTGTGTTTCCTTATTTATTTTCTGTCTGGATGATCTGTCTATTGGTGTAAGTGGGGTGTAAAGTCTCCCACTATTATTGTATTACTGTCGATTTCTCCTTTTATGGCTGTTAGCATTTGCCTTTTGTATTGAAGTGCTGCTATGTTGGGTGCATAAATATTTATAATTGTTACGTTTTCTTCTTTCATTGATCCCTTGATCATTATGTAGTGTCCTTCCTTATCTCTTGTAATAGTCTTTATTTTAAAGTCTATTTTATCTGATATGAGTATTGCTACTCCAGATTTCTTGTGATTTCCATTTACATGAAATATCTTTTTCCATCCCCTCACTTTTAGTCTGTATGTGTCCCTAGATCTGAAGTGGGTTTCTTGTAGACAGCATATATAAGGGTCTTGTTTTTGTATCCATTCAGCCAGTCTGTGTCTTTTGTTTGGAGCATTTAATCCATTTACGTTCCAGATGATTATTGATATATACATTCCTATTACCATTTTCTTAATTCATTTGGGTTTGTTTTTGTGGGTCTTTTTCTTCTCTTGTGTTTCCCGCTTAGAGAAGTTCCTTTAGCATTTGTTGTAAAGCTGGTTTGGTGATGCTGAATTCTCATAGCTTTTGCATGCTGTAAAGCTTTTGATTTATCTATCTAATCTGAATGAGATCCTTGCTGGGTAGCGTAATCTTGGTTGTAGGTTTTTCCCTTTCATCACTTTAAACATGTCCTGCCACTACATTCTGGCTTGCAGAGTTTCTGCTGAAAGATCAGCTGTTAAATTTATGAGGATTCCCTTGTATGTTATTTGTTGCTTTTCCCTTGCTGCTTTTAATATTTTTTCTTTGTATTTAATTTTTGATAGTTTGATTAATATGTGTCTTGGTGTGTTTCTCCTCAGATTTATCCTGTATGGGACTCTCTGCACTTCCTGGACTTGATTTACTGTTTCCTTTCCCATGGTAGGGAAGTTTTCAACTATCATCTCCTCAAATATTTTCTCAGTCCCTTTCGTTTTCTCTTCTTCTTCTGGGACCCCTATAATTCGAATGTTGGTTTGTTTAATGTTGTCCCAGACGTCTCTGAGACTGTCCTCAATTCTTTTCATTCTTTTTTCTTTATTCTGCTCTGTGGTAATTATTTCTACTATTTTATCTTCCAGCTCATTTATCCGTTCTTCTGCCTCAGTTATTACCTATTAGTTCCTTCTAGAGTATTTTTAATTTCATTTATTGTGTTGTCCATCATTGTTTGTTCTTTAATTCTTCTAGATCCTTGTTAAATGTTTCTTGTATTTTCTCCATTCTATTTCCAAGATTTTGGATCATCTTTACTATCATTGCTCTGAATTCTGTTTCAGGTAGGTCAACTATTTCGTCTTGATTTCTTTGGTCTTGTAGGTTTTTACCTTCTTCATCTGTAACATATTTTTTTGTTGTTTCACTTTTTTTTTTTTTTTTGATGGGTGGGGCTGTATTCCTGTCTTACTGTTTGTTTGGCCTGAGGCTTCCAGCATTGGATTTTGCAGGCAGTTGGATAGAGCCAGATCTTGGTGCTGAGGTGAGGAACTCAGGGAGGCCTCACTACAATTAATATTCCCTGGGGTCTGAGGTTCTCTGTTAGTCCAGCAGTTTGGACTCGGAGCTCCCACCACAGGAGCTCGGCGGCGACCTCCAAACTGGGAACGAGGGTTTCACAGGCTGTGTGGCATGGCAAAGAAAAAAAAAAGGAGCAATACAATAACGAAGAATAAAAAACAAAATAAAATTAGATAAAGAAATATATTAGGGAAAATAAAAATATAATTGAAACAATTGCGACAAAGTAAAATAAAACCACAACAGAAAAAAAGAAAAAAAAAAAGGTGTTGGGGGGGAACAAGCCAAAATGAACAGAACAATAATAAAGTATAAAGAAGAAAATAAAATTAGAAAAATAAAGGATTTATTAGAAAAGATAAAAATATAAATGAATCAACAACAATGAATCAACAAGGTAAAACAGAACCCCAATCTAAAAGTGGAAAAAAGAAAAAAAAAAGCCTTGGCTACGGGGCATTGAGTTCAGGCGGTTGTGGAACTCAGGCAGGGGTGAGGTTTAGGGTGGGGCGGGACCTAGGTGAATGGGGGTGACTTTTGAGCATGGGGTGGGGCCTCTGCTTAGGACCTGCACATGGAAGGGGAGAGGCAGCACATCAAAGAAGGGCCTCCAGAGTGTGTGGAGTTCTGGAGTTTGGAGGGAAGGCCCTGGGTGAGGGTGTGTGGGTGGGGTTTAGGCCCATTGTGTTGGAGGGGGTCTCAGAACGGGTCTCTGAGTGTAGATATAGGGCCCTGGGTGAGGATGTAGGGGCGGGACTTGGGCTCTGCGCAGTAGGAGGGAGGCTCTGAGAGCAGAGGATTAGGCCCGGGAGCCCAACAGGCTCCCCGGTGCCTAAGTGAACAGGGAAAGCACTGGCCACGTTCCCTTCCTTTCCTCCACGTCCCTGCCCACCGTCTCCCCCAGGTTCTCCCCTGTCACCGCTGGACCCCTAACTGTGGGTGGGTCCCACTGGGTGTAGGAACTCCTCCCCTCCCCCAGCCACCCCTCAGGGATGCTGGTCCCAGAGGTCTGGCCTTTACTTTTGCTCCCCCTTCCCTCTCTCCCACTCCCTCAGGACCTGCCCAGCTGGAGGGGGCCTCAGTGGACAGAGGATCAAGCCTGGGATCTCAGCAAACTTCCAGCAGCCCAAGTGGGCAGGGGAAACCTGGCCATGCTCCCTTTTGATCCTCTGCCCTCCCAGTGGTCCCCCAATTTCCCCCTTCAGGCGTGGGATCCCTTCCCCTCCCTCAGCCTCCCCTCAGGAGCACTGGTCCTGTCCCACCTCCAATTCTCCTCCCCCTACACTCCCCCCAGGCCCCACGTCCTACCCAGTCACTGGGGGTTCCTCGTGTGCCCTTAGGTGTCCGTGGTCCCCACCAGTGCCTGGTAGTTGCCCTAGTTGTGCGGAGATGTGAATTCCACGTCCTCTTGGTACGCCATCTTGACTTCACCCCCAATAGAAAGATATTTCTTAAGCTTCTATTTATTTTCTACGCAAAGCACCATTAAGTTAAAAAAATCAGATCTTATACAATGGTATCTCAGCCCTTTGCTATTGAGGTGTTTTTTTCTTCAATAATCTGAACAGTGAAGATCTTCCCTATTTTAAGAGGAAAAAGGAAGATCTTTCAAGATCCAGCCCTTTGGAACCCACCTGCTTATATCACCCACCTGGGGTGGGAGACTTCCTTTTATACTCAAAATGGTTAACAGCAATAATATAAAATTATAACTTTTTCACTTGCGGCAGGAGGAAGTGGGCTTCCTGTATTCCTTAGCCGAAATATTACAAAGTAGCAACCATGCAGAAATTTTCACAGCATACAGAATAAAAGCTGCATAGCATGTCATATTTTTGTTGTTTTATATTGTAACTATCTTGAGAATGGAACAGCCCAGGGTCTCTTGGTTTATCCATTTCACAGATATAATGAGTTGAATTGTGTTACCCCCCACCAAAAGATATATTGAAGTTCTTATCTCTGGTTCCTGTGTATGCTATCTTATTTAGAAATAGGGTCTTTGCAAATGTAATCAAGTTAAGATCAGGTAATTAGAGCGAGCCTTAATCCAATATGGCTGGTGTCCTTATAAGGTGAGGAGAACACCATGGGAAGACAGAAACACACAGGGACAATGTCACTGATGACAGAGGCAGAGATCAGAGTGGTGCACCTGCAAGCTCAGGAGCACCAAGAGTCAATGGTCAACACAAGAAGCCAGGAAGAAGCAAGGAAGAGGATCATAAGAGACTACTACAAACAACTATATGATACTAAAATGGACAAGCTGGAAGAAACTGACAAATTCTTGGAAAGGTACAACTTTCCAAGACTGAACCAGGAAGAATAAGAAAATATAAACAGACCAACCACAAGATATGAAGTTGAAACTGTAATTAAAAATCTTCCAACAACAAAAAAAGTCCAGGACCGGATGGCTTCACAGGTGAATTCTATCAAACATTTAGAGAAGAGCTAGCACCTATCCTTCTCAAACTCTTCCAAAAAATTGCAGAGGAAGGAACACTCCCAAACTCATTCTATGGGGCCACAATCACCCTGATACCAAAACCAGACAAACATATTACAAAAAAGAAAATTAGAGACCGCTGTCACTGATGAACATAGATGCAAAAATCCTCAACAAAATACTGGCAATCCGAATCCAACAATACATTAAAACGATCATACCATGATCAAGTGGGACTTATCCCAGGGATGCAAGGATTCTTCAATATATGGAAATCAATGTGACACATCATATTAACAGGTTGACGAGTAAAAACCGTATGATCATCTCAATAGATGCAGAGAAAGCTTTTGACAAAATTTAACAGCCATTTATGATAAAAAGCTCTCCAGAAAGCGGACATAGAGGGAACCTACCTTAGCATTATAAAGGCCATATAAGACAAACCCACAGAAAACATCCTTCTCAATGGTGAAAAACTGAAAGCATTTCCTCTAAGATCAGGAACAAGACAAGGATGTCCACTCTCACCACTATTATTCAACATAGTTTTGGAAGTCCTGACTATAGCCATCAGAGAAGAAAAAGAAATAAAAGGAATACAAATTGGAAAAGAAGAAGTAAAACTGTCACTGTTTGCAAATGACATGATACTCTACATAGGAAATCCTAAGGAAGCCACCAGAAAACTACTAGAGCTCTTGAATGAACTTGGCAAAGTTACAGCATACAAAATTAATGCACAGAAATCTCGTGCATTCCTATACACTAAAAATGAAAGGTCAGCAAGAAATATTAAGGAAACAATCCCACTTACCATCACAACAAAAAGAATAAAATACCTAGGAGTAAACCTACCTAAGGAGGCAACAGACCTGTACTCAGAAAACTATGAAACACTGATGAAAGAAATCAAAGATGACACAAACAGATGGAGAGGATATACCATGTTCTTGGATGGGAAGAATTAATATCATGAAAATGACTATGCTACCAAAGCAATCTACAGATTCAGTGCAATCCCTATCAAATTACCAATGACATTTTTCACAGAATTAGAACAAAAGATTTAACAATTTGTATGGAAACAGAAAAGACCACGAATAGCCAAAACAATATTGAGAAAGAAAAACGGAGCTGGAAGAATCAGGCTCCCTGACGTCAGACTATACTACAAAGCCAAAGTAATCAAGAGAGTATGGTACTGGCACAAAAACAGATATATAGATCAATGATACAGGATAGAAAACCCAGAAATAAACCTACACAGCTATGGTCACCTAATCTCTGATAAAGGAGGCAAGAACATACAGTGGAGAAAAGACAGTCTCTTCAATAAGTGGTGCTTGGAAAAATGGACAGCTACATGCAAAAGAATGAGATTAGAACAGTGACTAACACCATACACAAAAGTAAATTCAAAATGGATTAAAGACCTAAATGTAAGACCAGACACTATAAAACTCTTAGAAGAAAACATAGGAAAAACACTCTTTGACATAAATCACGCAAGATCTTTTTTGACCCACTTCCTAGAGTAATGAAAATAAAACCAAAAATAAACAAATGGGACCTAAGGAAACTTAAAAGCTTTTGCACAGCAAAGGAAACCATAAACAAGACAAAAAGGCCACCCTCAGAATGGGAGTAATTATTTGCAAGTGAAGCAACAGACAAAGTATTAATCTCCAGAATATACAAACAGCTCATGCAGCTCAGTATCAAAAAAACAACCCAGTGAAAAATGGGCAGAAGACCTAAATAGACATTTCTCCAAAGAAGACATACAGATGGCCAAGAGACACATGAAAAGATGCTCAACATCACTAATTATTAAAGAAATACAAATGAAAACCACAACCTCACACCGTCAGAATGGTCATCATCAAGAAATCTACAAACAATAATGCTGGAGAGGGTGTGGAGAAAAGGGAACCCTCTTGCATTGTTGGTGGGAATGTAAATTGATACAGCCACTATGGAGAACAGTATGGAGGGTCCTTAAAAAACTATAAATAGAACTACCATATGACCCAACAATCCCACTCCTGGGCATATACCCTGAGAAAACCATAATTCAAAAAGACACATGTACCCCAATGTTCATTGCAGCACTATTTACAATAGCCAGGACATGGAAACAACCTAAGTGTCCATCAACAGATGAAAGGATAAAGAATATGTGGTACATATATACAATGGAATATTATTCAGCCATAAAAAGGAACAAAATCATGTCATTTGTAGAGATGTGATGGACCTAGAGTCTGTCATACAGAGTGAAGTAACTCAGAAAGAGAAAAACAAACACCGTGTGCTAACACATACATATGGAATCTAGAAAAAGAAAAAAAAGGTAGTTCTGAAGAACCTAGGGGCAGGAGAGGAATAAAGACGCAGACATAGAGAATGGACTTGAGGACACGGGGAGGGGAAATGGTAGGCTGGGACGAAGTGAGAGAGTGGCATGGACATATATACACTACCAAATGTAAAATAGCTAGTGGGAAGCAGCCACATAGCACAAGGAGATCAGCTTGGTGCTTTGTGACCACCTAGAGGAGTGGGATAGGAAGGGTGGGAGGGAGACGCAAGAGGGAGGAGATATGGGGATATATGTATATGTATAGCTGATTCACTTTGTTATAAAGCAGAAACTAACACATCATTGTAAAGCAATTATACTATAATAAAGATGTTTAAAAAAATACAAAGATTTTCTTTGAGCCCTGTGTCACCCAGGGTAATAGTAAACTGAATAGACTGCCTGAATACTACATAAAGATTTGTTTCATATTTATTTTGCTGGAGGTGCTCCATTATACTTTGTCTATATAACAACCTATATTTAATGTGGACAAATTATATCTGTACAACAGTCTTCTAGACTGGCTTAGAATGTACACACAAATTACTTTTAGCCTTTGTTTTAACATATTGACGGCCTTCTGCGATTACTGTAATAGGATTTTGATCTCTTCTGTAGTTGAATGTATCTTAATTTAGCCTAGTATCTTTCCACAGATATTGTTCAAATGTGTGTTTTCGTAATTTTATAAATCAGAGACCCATGGCTGGTCTCCATACATAGTGCCCTGTGACATGGAGAGGATTAGTACCTCCTCAAGAGACACTGGGTCAAATTCCCCTTTATAGACTGGATGGCCCCATTAATACCGTAAATTTAATTGTTTTACCAATTTTTGGCAGGACAGAATAATAAATTATGACTAAATAAGTCCCCCCAAGATCTCTATGAACCTTTCTCAGAAATGTACATTTCACAGAGTTGCAGCAAATAGAACATGCAATATTTAAATTCCTAAGATAATTCTTTATTCAAAAACTATGAAAACTTGCCATTTAATATTCTGTTAGAAGATAGAGGGAGAAAGAGAGACCTGACTATTTCTTTCATCTAAGATGAGATGATGGACTTAGAGTGCATGTCATCACTGCCAACTGTACCTCCCTTTAGGGGAGTTATACCAAAGGCCAGTGTGCTTTCTCCCTTTGAAGCACATGTCTGGTTTTGAGAAAACCTTATGACTATTTTTCATAGTTTGGAGAGCCACGCCTGCTCCAATATATAAAAGAAGATGTATACTGAGTGGAAGACTGGACTCAAAGTGTTAATATTTGAATGTAGGGTAATATTTTAAAATTTAAGACTAAAAGGGAATAGAATAACACTCGACTAGTCTCTAATTCTATCGGTAACTTAACATGTCTGCCTCTTAGCTTATTTAGAAAAACAAAACAAAACAAAAATTAAATTTAACTCAGAGAGGGAAGCCATCCCTAAATTGGCACGTATTTACACATATATGTACAGTATCATCTATCCTGGTATGTCCTTCCTCTTCCTTCCAGAGCTAGAAGCATCCACACTGCTAATTCCTTCAAGATTCCAGTGAAACACCACTCTCACCATGAAGCATTTTCCAAAGTCAAAATATTTCCCCATCAGAGTCCTCATTGGATCCTGCATGCATCTTTCCAATAACCTCGATTGTATTGTTTTTATTACAGTGCCTGGCACATGGCTTAAGAGTTGTGTGGTAAATGAATGAGTCAACCTTATCAGGTACCCTTCAAAGGCCATGTGATTGGACATGTGACATGCGGGGCACCTAACTTTAGAATCTTAACATTATCATTTTATAAATTAAATTATAGACTATTTCAGAGCTTAAAATTTACAGATACTCTCATCACTTTCAGCAAAAATGGGACTCAACAGGACTTAATCTACCAAAGACTTTGTGGGAGCAGAAAAGGGAATAAACGATTCCTTCACAAGAATGAAGAATATTATTTGTGGGATGACTATGATTATTTTCTCCATTCATCTGCATAACATGGTGTCTAAGCTGTGTGCTTTCCAATGGCCCTTGATGCTGGCTTACTCATGTCTGCTGTCTGTGTAATGTGGTCTCCCCCAGGACAAATTGTCTGTTGTAGGGAGGCTCTATGCTCTTTATGGCAGCATTTACATATTTTTTTCATTTCCATAGAAACCTCTCCACTGACTCAGAACCGCCTCTGTCCTCTTAAGACAGAGATATTTATCTTTCAAGCAGTGAGATATGCGTGACGTAAGACAGATGGTCTTATGTCCTCACCTCATAAGACTTTCCTCTTTAAAGGAATTTATGGTGGTCTGCCTTTAGATTATTTATTTATATTTTGCTCCATGACCACTTTTCCAGTAATGAGTTTAAATATAAGCAACATAAACCCATGTGGAAATAAAATTCTGCACTAACTTCATGACAAAAGATAAATACATTATAATCAAGCTGTCATTTTTTGAGATAGTAGGAGATGAAGCATGCTATAAACCAATATGTAAAGTGTATAGATTGTTCTTTCGAGTATCTTCTGCAGGGGCTGGGAGCGCCAAGATTCCTAATGCATAATATCAGGCTTTGTAACTTGAAATTTTCTGGGAGTGCCCAAACATCTAGTTTCTGAGAGTAATGGCTACTAATACTCAGAGGACTAAAGGCTAGAATTAGAATTTCTGTGCTCTGACTTAGACCTCAGCGTGGCTACACTAGCGCTACTTGGGTTGTGCCCAGTTTCACAGAATGAGTCTTAGTTTTACTTTCTTAAACCTGTCTTTATTCTTAGGTTATTGTTTAGGTAGAATGTGGAGAGTTGGCTGATACGGCAGAAATTGGTATTTTTAGGTAAAAGAAAAGGCTGTCCTTGAAGTTAGTTTTATCATTCCAAGTTCAGTTTTCTCTTGCAGCCATGAGATGGGTTCCTGGTTTTTCAAGGCTGGGAGAGCTTTTCCTCTTCCCTGAGCTCAAGATAGCTAATAAGATAAACGGACACAGTCTACCTCCAACCATGTACTTAGCTGGACCATCAGAAAGAGAGAATAACACAAATGAGGCAGGAACAAGATAGAAGACTCTCTAGAAAAGGCACTGCTAATACTTATTCTGTCACTGCTCCTGCCACATGGAGAACTCATCACCTCAGAATAAATATGCTACTTAAAGAGTCCCAGGAAAGTAGGTTTCTTTTGCCTCCTTTCCTTGACACCATCATTATCCAGAGGCATTGGAAAATGCCTGTCCCAGGGCAGCATGACCACATATATCTCCTGGGATTCTGTGAGCCCTTGGCTGCCGACTGAACAGTCACTGGCTCTAAGTCACTTCTCTGTGTCCCCCAGCTTCTCTGAACTCTAAGCACTGGTTTCTCCAACCTGCAGTCAACTTCCTTCCTGTAGTAATGAATTGTGTATTAAACTCATGCCTCAGATCATGGAAAACATCACTGAGTTCTCGGCCAGGATCCTGATTGCTGCATTAGTGCCCCTGTTCAGATTTCTGTTCTCTTCGATATCTCTCCATCTTGGAAATAGTATGGAATAATAATAATATCTAATACTTTTTGTACACTTACTATATATTTCAGGCCTTGACTTGAACACTTTGTGTGTATTAAATCATTTTATACACAACTACAAGAGAGATTTCAGGACCTGTGGTCTTAACCACTGATTTATACAACAGGTATAGATAGGCTACAATGGAATATTATGAGATTGGTTGGAGTCATGGTTACAGGGAAGGAATAAGAGACACTGTAGGGAATATAGTATCCTAGGAAGTTGGATTCTTTATGGCCCTACTTCTGGCTATACCATGCCAAATCCAATAAAAACTGAATAGAGGAACATTTAAAATAACTCCATCTCTGGTTTACTCTGATTAAGGCTCAGGGAAGACACATCTACATGCGTGAGCTCAAAAATAGTCAGGCTGGAACTAAAAAGGTAGAAGAGTGGTTAAGAGAAATGCGTCAGACCTGGGTTCAGATCCATCTCCATCATTGACTACTAATGGGACTCCTCTGCCTCAGTTTCCTCATTTGTCAAATGCAGCATCCATGTCGTGAAATTATTGTAAAGATTGAATTAATTTATATTCAGTTCTTGAAACATAACAAGTACTTAATAAATGTTAATTCTAGTATATTAAATATTGTTATTATAAAAAGATACATAAAGCAGGAAATATGCCAAATTTATGTTTGATTTTTGATTTGGGCTGTTTTCAGTTACAGACATAAATCCTAGCTCTACCATTTACTGATCATGTGAACAAGTAACTTAGCCCCTGGACTTTAGCTTCTTTATCTTTTAAATGGTGATAATAATACCTACTCCATACAGTTAGAATAAAATGAGGTAGCATATATAAATTACCTGGCACACAAGTGAGCACTTAAATATTATAAAAAACATCAAAGCATACAACAATAGCTATTATTCTTCATGTGTCAGCTCCAGATACCCAGTTAATTAGGTAAGACACTTATCAGGATAATTGAATAAATTTTATTTTTGGACCTCATTAAACCAAAAGTCCCTTTCTATCTTAAAAATTGAAGTTTTAGAAGATGATCCATTTGAATTGCAATTAAATAGCAGTCATCTAAATAATTAAACAATAGAGTATCTATGTATAGCAACTGTTAGACAGTTTTTCTCTATCTATTTTAAAGAATTGTGGGTGCATACTATGCAAATGGATTTTCAGGGATTTTTTATTAGCATAAATAGACTGAATTTAAGTAACTCAAGCAGAATAGACAGTATGAGTCATAGTATTTTCATTTTTTCTTGAATGCCTTGAGTTCTATGACAGCCATGTTTTGGGAACCCAGTAGCAATGAGGCCTTGTGAGGAGATCTGAAAACAGTATTGCAGCGTGCTGTTACCTCAGATACTCAGATGTGCCCTGAGATACACACTCTCCACCCACAGAGTTTAATGGGGATGAAGACATCCTACCCCATTCTGTATGATACACAGAGCAGCAGGTTTGTCAGATGGGCTGGTAACTGTTCTTTCCTTAATACCAAGCAAGAGGTACCTCAGCTTAATTGACTGATACCCCATCGTTAGTATTTCTCATTGCAGAGTTAAAATCACGACTGTGGTCAGGATCAAGAGGTCATAATGTAAGATCAAATGAATCTTTTATGATAAATCAAAACATCAAATGGACCAGAAATATACCTTCTTTGCACTATTTTGTGTTATGTACCTTCTCACACAACCATCAATGAAACATTCGATTTATGTGTTGTGAATTTATTTAGAGAAGAAACTTTCAAAATATGACATTACTACCCTAAGGCTTGCTTTTTTGTTTTTCTTTTCTTTTTTTGGTCTTCCGTAAAATCACATGGGAAGAAAGAGCGTAGAATCTTCGTATTGATTACTTTATTACTTTGTCTAGTTTGAGGCAGCTGCTGTGAGGAATAAATCTTCCTCTCTCTCTCTCTTTTGCTCTCTCACTCTTGCTCTCTCTTCCACTCCTCTAGTCTGACTTGAAATATCCACATGGATGGCCTGTGCTGTGTCACATGCACAGAGCTCTGGGTCTTTACCACCTCTTTCCAGTTAGCTCACCTCCACTCCACTCTATAAATGCATGGGCAGCCACACCTCGAAACTTATCTTCAGGCTTAAGTGTGTCAACTCCAGTATCTTAGACTTTTTTTTTTTTTTTTTTTTTGCGGTACACGAGCCTCTCACTGTTGTGGCCTCTCCCGTTGCGGAGCACAGGCTCCGGACACGCAGGCTCAGCGTCCATGGCTTACGGGCCCAGCCGCTCCGCGGCATGTGGGATCTTCCCGGACCGGGGCACGAACCTGTGTCCCCTGCATCGGCAGGTGGACTCTCAACCACTGCGCCACCAGGGAAGCCCTATCTTAGACTTTTAAGCTTCATCTCTTTAATTGACTTCTGTCTCCCATTTTCAATCCCCTATTGCGCTTTAACTTACCAGCCAATGGAGAGTAGTGGAAACGGCATGGATTATACTATCAGACCTGACCCTGAATGCTGGCTGTATACTTCTATGATTGTGCACAAGTTATGTAAACTTTTCACGCTTCTATTTTCTCCACTGTAAAATAGTGATAATGTTACCCATGTTAAAATAAGCATGCAATATATATTATCTTTCCTCTGCTTTTTCCAACCCTTCTTCCCTTCCCTTCCGTTCCCTTCCCTTCCATGTCTTCCCCACAATAGCTCAGAGCTCCCTGATACTTCCTTTTTGTTTTTTAGTCATTTCTAGTTTAGTGTTTCTCTCAATCTCGCCTGGACCCTGAGATTCACATTTCAACTCTGTACTCACTAGCTCTTGAGATTATGTCCCTCAAATCTCTGCCATACTAACTTTGATAATCCTTAGCCCTGGATAAATTCAAACATCCATTTACTCTGGTTTGTTCAGTGTTGCTGGCTCAAATCACATGGCAATACTTTATGCTAATTTTTTATTGCAGTTGAGCCTTGACACACTTTGGCTGAAGTAAACTAACAGTCCTTTCCTGAATCATTTGTTAGTATAAAGCAGTTGACATTCAATGGGACTAGAAAAGGAGGTAGGAGGCACAGGAAAAATGACTTTTACAGTTTATCAAGTGTTTCATAGCAGAACTTTATTTTTTAACAAAAAAGTCTATTGACCATACTGATGACCCCCAAATTATTCTTAGCTAACTTCAATAGAGCCCTGAAAGTTGCCTGACAATTCTTTTCTTCTTTTCTGGTCAACTTTTTAACTTATTCTTCAGTCCGGCACTTCTTTTAATCTCTGACTCTTCATAAGCTGCCAATTCCACTCCAAACTGCATTCCTTAATTTTAGCCATTCTGATAGGTTTGCAGTGTTACCTGAATTACTTTACTAAGGATGCCATAAGAAAGTATCATACACTGGATGGCTGAAACAACAGAAATTGATTTTCTCAGCTTCACTGGTGAATTCTACAGAACATTCAAAGATTTAATACCTATTCTTGTCAAACTCTTCCAAAAAATTGAAGAGGTGGGAAATCTTCCAAACACATTTCATGAAATCAGCACTACCCTGACGCCAAAACCAGAAAAGGACACCACAAAAAGAGAAAATTAGCTATTTTCTAAGGCCAGTACCCTTGATGAAAATATGCAAAAATCCTCAACCAAATATTAGCAAACTGAATCCAACAATATATTAAAAGGATCATGCACCACAATCAAGTAGGATTTATTCCACAGATGCAAGAATGGCTCAACCTTTGCATATCAGTCAACATAATACACCATATTAACAAAATGAAAGATAAAAAAATCATATGATTATCTCAATAGATGCAGAAAAAGCATTTAATGAAATTCAATGTACATTTATGATAAAAACTCTTAACCGAGTGGGTAAAGATGAAATGTACCTCAATACAATAAAGAGCGTATGTGACAAACCCACAACTAACATACTCAACCATGAAATACTGAAAGCCTTTCCTCTAAGATCAGGAACAAGACAAGGATATCCACTGTCACCACTTTTACTCAGCATAGCATTAGAATTCCTAGCCACAGCAATTGGGAAAGAAAAAGAAATAAAACATCCAGATTGGAAGGGAAGAAGTAAAACTGTCACTGTTTGCATATGACATGACACTATATATAGAAATTCCTAAAGATTCCACCACAAACTATTAGAACTAATAAATGAATTCAGTAAATTCTCTGGATACAAAATCACTATACAGAAATCTGTAGCATTTCTGTACACTAATAAATAACTATAAGATAAATCAAGAAAACTATCAATTCACAATTGCATCACAAAGAATAAAATACCTAGGAATGAATTTAACCAATGTGGTGAAAGATCTGTACATTGAAAACTATAAGACACTGACAAAAGAAATTAAAGAAATGGAAATGGAAGGATATCCTGAGTTCATGGGTTGGAAGAATTAATTTTGTTAAAATTTTTTGTTAAAAAATTTTGTTAAAATTAATTTTGTTAAAATGTCCATACTATTGAAAGAAATCTACAGATTCAGTGCAATCCCTATCAAAATTCCAGTGGTGCATTTCACAGAACTAAAACAAATAATCCTAAAATTTGTATGGAACCTCAAAAGATCCCAAATAACCAAAGCAGTCTTGAGAAAGAAGAACAAAGCTGGAGATATCACGCTTCCTGATTTTAAACTATACTACAGAGCCATAGTAATCAAAGCAGTATGGTACTGGCACAAAAACAGAGACACGGAACAATGGAACAGAATTGAAAACCTAGAAATAAACCCACACATATATGGACAATTAATGTATGACAAATGAGCAAAGAACACACAATGGAGAAAGGATAGTCTCTTCAATAACCAGTGTTGGGAATACCAAACACCCACATGAAAAAGAATGAAACTAAACCACTATCTTATACCATACACAAAAATTAACTCAAAATGAATCAAAGGCTGTGTCAGTTTTAATTGATTTATTTTTATTTCTCTTGCCTTGAGTAGTTTCTTCATACAAATTCACTGACCAGAAGATGTGAGGAGATGTTCTGCATATCTCTGAAGTTCTCTCTCTGTTCAGCTCTCTCCTCTCTGATACTTTGCATTAGTAACTTTCACTGCCTTGGCCTTCCTGGACTTCCAGCTTTATTTCCTCAACTCATGGGGACTTCTGGGCTCCACTTGTGTTCCCCTCCCTGTATTATGGCTCCCAAACTCTCTCCAGGCATCATATCTCAGCTCATTTATTTCCTGTTTCTTAATGATGACTCGCCTTCATTGCCTAATGTCTAATGTCTGGAAAGTCATTTAGTAAAAAATAGTTTGTCCAGCTTTTTAGTTGTTTCAGGCAGGAGAATAAATTTAGTCCCTATTATTAGATGTTGACAATTAGGTAATATAATACCCTTCTAGCATGTAATACTCTTCTAGTTCATTTTAACAAACAAACAGCAACAATGACAACATACATATTGAGACCCTATGTGTCAGGAACGGTATAGGATATTGGTGACAAGAATATGAAGAACTCATAGGCTCATCTCTTAAAATGCTCAGAATTTATTCTCTTCCAGTGTGTCTTTGAATGGATGGATTCCCACAAAAAAAGTATAGGGAAACCCATCTTTTAAAATCACACAGGAGTATGTTCCCTTTTAAAATTCTACAGTGCTTGTTCAAAATACTAAGCTTACTATACTTTTCATGGCATATAGTGTCTTTGATTTTAGCTGAGTATCATAACTATCTCAGCTTTATCTCCCTCAGTGAATTATAATATCTCTAGCATATTTGTTGCTATATTTCTTCAGTATCCAGCAGAGAACCTATCCGAAATAGGCATCCAATAAATATTTGAGTGAATAAATTTACCTACTGTAAGAATGGGGATATGATCAATACAACAAGAAGAATGGATTACTTTAAGTAAAAGAAAAATGAGATGTCAAAAGAAGAATTAGTAATTGGGTAGGTCAAATGGTCCAAAAAGGACCAAGGAAGACAGCTGGAACAGGGAAGGAGGGCTAGGATGAGGTGATGAGGATGAGATGGGAGAGCATGCAAAAAGGTTACCAAAAAACCCCTCAAAAAACAACAAACAAGCAAACCAACAAAAAGTCACCCCCGCCCTGCAACAGGAACAGAAAAAATGTAAAGAAAGGATGGAAAATTTGAGGTGATAAAGGCGGAGAAAAGAAAGAGACCTATAACACGACTGATAGGGTAAGGAGAAGAATGAACAAAAGTTTCATTTGTAACCATCTCTCTAATACTGACATATAATTTATTAAGCTTACTAGAATTATTGCCACTTTATTCTTTAGTAACTCAGTTATAAAACAAGAGTAACAATAATTATGTCCTTATTCCTAAGGATTTAGTCAGTGTAAGTATTTTCTAAAGCTTATGGGATAAAGGCCAGGAAATGATTTATGTTTCACAACTCAATTTCTGGTTGAGTCTCTGAAATTCAGATGCCTCTTCCTTTTTTCTCTGAAAAAATGTAGTTTAGTTGAACACGATTTAGCCTTGGCCTTTTTCACCCAAACACTTAGAGTGAGAGCTGTGTTGAAATTCATGATACGATTATCTATAGTAAGGCCATGATTCAATGACTGTGTTCACTGAAGCACTAAGATTTGAAACAGTAAGAAGTACAATTGCTAACACATCTCAATGAGAGGCAAATTAAAAATTGCCTGAAAAGCTAACAGTGTGTGATCCTGAGAATGAAATGCCTCAAGAAATGTTCTGGCTATTATTAATTTTAGTTTTGTCATAGGTCAGACACTCTAGATAGACAAAACCATTTTCAAGGGAAAACAATCTGGAAATAAATAGGGATGTTTGGGGAATTGCTTTATGGCAGAAAAGACTGGCTACCAATTTGAGTCTAAACAAATCCAGCTTTCTCTGTGTGGGAAGATGAGTTCATAGCAACGGATAAAATAATGTCCTTTGTGAATTACCTTGGCCAGTTATGATCTCAGCTGTTTGCCCCAGTAATACCCTCCTTCAAATGACCAGGCGTATTGCCTGGGAAAGTGAGATGATGCAGACGAGCCTTGGTCCTGAGCCTGCAAGTAAAGCCCAAATCCCCAATTCTCCCTGGAACCCCTTGGGAGTTGAAGCTGCTCTCTATTCAACCACAGACACAGCATTCTCTTTACGGAACAACATGGATCTTAGCAGAGCTCAAGAGGCCCTTGGTGACCTGGCTGAAGCCTACTCACCACTTCTCCCATGTATTATGTGCTCCAGCAACAGTGAACTACCTCAGTTACTGTATAGGCCACACATCCCCTTTCAGACTTTCAAAGCAGCACCATCTCTGTTTTCTGCTTAGAAGTCCCTTCCCTTCCCCTTTCCCATCACTAGGCAGACAGATTTTTATTTGTCCTTTAAGACATCTCAAATACCACTTCCTCATCTCAACCTCAGCTGCTCCCCACCCTGTGTTCTTGGATACCCCCACAAGGCAGTGCTCAATTAAGACTCTTGAGGCCCAACCAATAAAACAATTATGCAGCCTCCCTTTACATATAGTGCAAATAAAATACTACTAAATCTTAAAATAAATAGGAAGGAATTTTTGAAAGTTCTGAGCTTTCCCAGATAACCTCAATTCTTTTTAAAAAATATATCACATCCCCCTGTGAAGATCATGTCTTATCTGCCTTCGTGTCTTATCTGTTTAAGTGACTAGCGTATAGTAGGTGTTCAATAAAGGCTTTTTGAGTAAAAGAATGAATCCTTTTACATTGTATTTGTACTTTAATAGCCTTTCTCTCTTTTTCTGAAGAAAAAACCCAAAACTATTTTCCAACCCTCACATGTTTTTTTCCTTCTTTATGTAATACTATTTAATGAGGGAAATATTTCAATAGTATAAACCTTAAAATGAAAGGATGAAACAACCAAAAAATAAAGAGTGGATAAAATGTATCTTTAACTTCTGGGATCCAAAATCTTCTTTGTATTCTATAGTCTTGAAAGTAATTCCTGACTGAAATTCTTGGAGGGCGAATGCATAATTTCAGAATACTCCCATCCATCATCTTACCACGCTTAAAGATTATCATCATCATCATTATGATCATTATCACAATATACTTAAGGGGAACATTCCAGAGCAAGGAATTATGTTAGGAAGAAAACAAATGCTGTTGGCAGGTTGGAAAGGAAACTGAGCACCTTTGAGGTGAGTTGAGAACACTGAGAACCTTAGAAGGGAAAAGAGGAGGCGGGGGCCAGTGGAGGTGGGGCTTGATTACAGAGTATGTCTCTCAACTCATAGTGGAGAATGACACCACAGATTTTTTCTGTTAAGGAGTCTAAACTGCTCTGATTCTGCTAACACGTTCGGACTCCATGCTTGAGGTCCTACTGCTTCTCCCTGGATATGAAACATTGTAATAATAAAAACTAATACCTACCTTATTATGTGCCAGGCAAGGTTGCAGGCATTTTACATGTACTAGCTTACTTAATTTTCATAAAAATCCTCTGGCATAGGAACCATTACAGTTTCCATGTTACAGATGAGGAATCAAGTATAATGGTTGTAAATCTAGGCAGGATGACTCTAGAGCCCTTACTTTAATCCCTACACAATTAGCCTTGTGTCTTTTATTTTTTTTTTTTTTTGCGGTACGCGGGCCTCTCACTGTTGTGGCCTCTCCTGTTGCAGAGCACAGGCTCCGGACATGCAGGCTTAGCGGCCATGGCTCACGGGCCTAGCCGCTCTGCGGCATGTGGGATCTTCCCAGACTGGGGCACGAACCCGTGTCCCCTGCATCAGCAGGCGGACTCTCAACCACTGTGCCACCAGGGAAGCCCGCCCTGTGTCTTTTAAATGGAAGTTGGAAAGGGCCTTAGAGGCTGCGTAACCCACCTTCCTTATTGTGCAGCCAAGGAGTGAAGTCTGGGAAGATTAAGTGATGTATGTGAGGTCACTCAGTTAGTGAGGGGTGGAGTTGGATTTGAACCCCAGCAGTGTATGTGGTAGCCCTTGCCCACACCTTTGCAGAACCTGAGAATGATGCTTGACCATTAGCACTGTGTGGCCAGGTACAGGAAGACGGGCCAGGGATAAAGATCTTAAGCTGTAAAAGGACCAACCAAAGCTCAAGGCCAGAATAGACTTCAGATTTTCTCACCCTCAAACATTCTTTCCACTACACACTCTGTGTCTTCTGTATGACCCATTCAAATTTCACCTCAAACCCCACACTTGCGATTTTTAAAATGTTTTTTATTTTTCTGTACGCGGGCCTCTCAATGCTGTGGCAGGCTCCGGATGTACAGGCTCAGCGGCCATGGCTCACGGGCCCAGCTGCTCCGCAGCATGTGGGATCCTCCCGGACCGGGGCATGAACCCGCATGCCCTGCATCGGCAGGTGGACTCTCAACCACTGCGCCACCAGGGAAGCCCCACACTTGCGATTTTTTACTCATTCTAAGATCTTTGTGCAAATCCTGCTGATGAGGGAAGCCATGAAAGGATACTACCCAAAGACATGCAGCTATGTAGTGGAGGAACTGGGACGTGAACTCAGGTATATCTGATTCCAGGCCCATGATCCTCATTGCAGATAATCAGAAGCAAAGAGAGGTCAAGAAATAACTGCAAGCATTTAAAATTCAACATTGTTTAATAAACACCTAAATCACATTAAATAGAAGTAGATGATTGCCATTAATGCTGCCAATTTGTCCCTTGATTTATAGTCAGGGAACTGAAACCTATTTCCCCAAAGCCCAAAACAGAACAGTGCAATGGGTTGTTACACCTGAGGCTGAGGACGTTTTACCATAAGACTGGGCTGCCAGAAGGGGTGAGTGTTGTATTGTTAAGAAAATTGTATGTGGTCTCCCTAAGCAAAAGCTGTAGGTGAAGATGGGCTTTGCGTGCAGAAAGAGGGTCAGACATACCACTGACCACAGCAGCTCAGTGCATGAGAAGCTGAGAGGAGCAGAGCTGAGCACAAGCTACTAGCTCATATTTATCGATTTTCAACAGGAAGTGAAAAACTTGTGCTGCTCCTTGGCCAGTGCTATCAAAGTGGCTGAGGTTGCCTGAGTGGTTCAATATTTCCCAGCATCTGCTTCTTATAGCCAAAGTATACAGGAGTTTAAAATCTTTCCCACGTCTTCTCTGTCAGAACTATAAGATATATCTTGGAATTTAAAATTTCTTCAATAGAAAATTATAATTATAATTTTAAGAACGTGCAACTTTTATATTGCAGCAATAGAAATGTACTCAAGTGCTTTTTTAGTTAGTAGAGAATATGGTCAGTTAGCTGAAACTTAAATGTGCATATTCCACGTATGAAAAGTGGGAGAGCTCCATGAGCGTGAGTGGAAGAACTTGCATACCTCTGCACTTAAAAGCAGATGAGCTGTATGATTGACTACATGGGTATAGCAGCAAGTATTCCCTGAGCCTTTCTATTGTCCAGGCACTAGGCTAGTTTCTGTGATAAGAAAAAGATGACCAAAATGCATTCCCTTCTCTCAAGGAGTTAATGGTCTAGCGGAGGAGGTGAGACATATATACAGCTAACCTTAGGATCAAGTCATGATGTGATTTTTCTCTACCCAGTAGAGAACTTAGTATTAGCAAGTGCTAAAGGAGTTCAAGAGAGGGAGAAATAAGCCCAATGGGTATCAATTAACATTTGAGCCAGGTCTAGAAGTGGGGGTAGAATCTTGGTAGATAAAATAGGGCATGAGTATTTCAGGAACAGGAAGCAGTCTTGGAATTTTCTAAACAGATGATTACATTGTCTGTATAACAAGATAGTTTTGCCCTCTCTTTTCTAATCTGGTTGCCTTTTATTTCTTATTCTTGAGTTTTACACTGAGTAGAGCCTCCAATACAGTGTTGGATGGAAGTGGTAAGACATATTTCATTTTTTTCAGATCTTGAAGGGAAGGCATTTAGTCTTTCACCTGTTAAGTATGATGTTAGCCATAGTTTTTTCTTATATGCCTTTCCTCAGGTTGAGGAAGTTCCCTTCTATTCTTAGTTTGCTGAGAGTTTTTATCAGGAATAGAGTATTACTTTGTCAAGTGCTTTTTCTGTGTCTACTGAGAGTGGCATATAGATTTCCTTTTTCAGTCTGTTAACATGGTGAATTACATTGGTTAAATTTTGAATTGATTTTTGTATTCCTAGAATGAATTCCATTTGTTTATGATGTATTATAATTTTATGTATCAGTGGATTCAACTTGTTAAAATTACGTTAAGATTTTAGCATCAATGTGGATAAAGAATACAGTTTTCTTTTTTGTAATATCTTTGTCTGGTTTTGATATCAGGATAATATTGGCCTTATAATAAATTCCTTCATCTTTGATTTTCTGGAAGAATATGTTATAGAATTTGTATTATTTTTTCCCTTAAACATTTGGTAAAATTCATCAGTAAGTCATCTGAACCTAGAGTTCGGTTTTCTTTGTAATGGTATTTGTAATTGAAAACTCAATTGCCTTAAGTTTATTGGAGGCAGGTTGATTTTTTTGAGGCTTCCTTTTAAACTTCATTAGGTGGGACCTGGGAAACATTTAGTATAGGGCTAACGTTGCCCCACTTCTGAGGTAATACCCTCTCCCCAGTTCCCTGTGAATTATGAGTTATTACACTCTAGCTGATGAGAAGATGAATTATTCTCAGCTTTGTGTGTACTCTAAGAATTAAGTATTTTTATTCTTTTGGTTAATTTTTTTCTGATTCTTGCGTAGTTTCCTCACACACATGAACTGCTCAGTAATCAGGACCCTTTGCATATCTTTAGAGCTCTTTCTCTATGCAGATCTCTCTTCTCTGGTGCTTTGCTTTGTTAATCCTAGACACCCTGACTTTCCCAGGTCCCACCTCCACCTCCTCTACTCAGTGAATTTGCTGGGTTCTACTTGTCTTCCCCCTCCTTATGATTCAGTCTAGAAACTCTCCCCAGGAAGTAAGCTAGGGAAATCATGTAACTCCCTTGTTTTTCCTCCCCTCTCTCAGTGGTCAATGTTCTGTACCACCTGATATCTAATTCTGACAGCTGATACTAAGTGTATTTTGCCTGGATTTTTAGTTGTTTTGGATGAGAGGATAAGTCCAGCTCTCATTACTTTATGTCACCTAGAAATGGAAGTTCCAGTGTTCTTTCTACTCCTAAATGTCACTGCTAAGGCATTTTTAAAAATTGAGGTATAATTGACGTGTGACATTATATTCATTTCAGGTGTACAACATAAAGATTTGTTATGTGTATTTATTATGAAATGATCACCACAGTAAACCTAGTTAACATCTATCACTATACATAGTTTCAATGTTTTTTCTTGTGATAAGCACTTTTAAGGTCAATCTAGTCTCTTAGCAACTTTGAAATATGCAATACAGTATTAGTAACTGTAATCACCGTGTTGTACATTACATCCCCATGACTCATTCCAAGACATGTGAACACATTTTCATATGTACCTGACTGTGATGTGATTTTGAGACTAATATCAGTTCTTCAGCTTTAACCTAAGTTACCTAATAGTCCTAGCCTAAATCGTCTTGTTTCCTTGTAAATACATGGTTGGGCCAGAACAGTGATGTTAAACTTTTTAGCTTCTTCACAGAGGAAGTGAAACTACAGAGATTCCCTCTGGGAGTGATTCTCAATAAGTGGGGAGGAGATGGGTATTCATTATCTTCAAGGGATGGAATGAAGGGGATTACGTACCTTGGAAAATGGGTCTTTAGTGGGACGTGCCATTCTCTCAGCCAACACTTTCTGGAGTAGATGACTCAGTTCTATGAACATCTGTTGAGCAACTTGAATATATACGGAACTATGTTTAGGTCTGTGAGAAGAGCAAGTATTAGTAAGACTTGTCTCATATCCGTAAGTAGTGTAGAATATATGTGATAATATCAAAGTTCTAGTTCTAAAAATTGTTGGAAAAGTATTATATCAGTTGGGATACTGTGTAATTCGTGTTAAAATACTAGAACATATTGCATTAATAAAGTTTCTTTCTAGGATCCCAGATTTTGAAAAGCACAGAAATCCAAGGGGTACACGTTATGGCATTTTGCATTGCCAGCTAAAATCTGGAAGAGTTCCTTAGATCTCTGGGAACTGATAGACAATTTAATCCATGGAAAATGATTATAGATTTTTGTATTTTTATATTTTATAAATTTATTTTCAAAATACTTCTAAATCTTAAACTAAATCTTTGATATATTACTTAAATATATCAAAAGGATATTTACACATGTTTAGTGGAAATTCACAGTCAATGATATTTATTCATAATTCATTAATGCAAATACAGGAAATAATTTGTATTATGCCTTAGAGACAGGTAGATATTGACACCATTTTCCCCAATGAACTAGAATAGTTCAGTAATTTTCCCACTTAGTAGACTTTTTATTTCTTACCTACATGCATTTAATACAATTAATGCATTTATGGATTAGCCGTCCTAGACTGTGAAACAGTTGTTCTAGAAATCCCACTAATCACTAAGTACTGTAGATCCTTTCTGGAAAATCATTTTCAATGTGCAGACCCAGGGGCTTCTAATCTGGTTAAAGGATTTCCAAATGGGATATTCAGTACTTCAGCCAATCTGTACAAACTGATGACGATGTAACTAAGTGGCACTGAAATGTAATCAAAATCATACACACATAAACAGAGACTTGTGGATTTATACACATTTTCTGGATGTGAATGAAAAGAATTGTTGAACTGTGAGCTGGCAACAGACCAGCTTTGCAATCTTACCCAAACTCCTTACTTTCTCTTGCTTTACTATACAAGTATATAGTTTGCAGTATATTCTGATTTCTGTTTTACATTTTTCAGTTTTTCTTCATAAACAAGATGTCTTACCTGATATAAGAGGAGAGTTTAACTCCTCAGGAAAGCTAAGGCTAATTCTGTGCTGTGACCATGGGTCAAATACAGCAAATATAATACCTGGTACATGCTGGCCTATGGCCAGAAGATGAAGATTTCCTATCCTCAGTGTGCATTTGAATTACTCAAAGAAGTTGTTAAATGCAAAATTTCCATCCATGCCTCAAAAGATTCTGATTCAATAGGTGTGGGGTGAGGTGCCCAAACTTGCATTTTTAACGAATTTTTCAAGTGATGCTAATGAAGGTCCATGAAGGACTTTGGACCATTTTTAAAGAAATACTGGAATAAAACTTGGTTTTCCAAACTCTCCTCACTGCTGTATACTACCTTTGTTTAAAATCCAAATGTTTTCTTTTTTCAAACAAGCAAACAAAACCAAACCAGATGGTAGTATTCACTCTTTGATATTTTAATTAATAAAAAGTCTTCTTTCATGGGGACTTTCAAGATGGTGGAGGAGTAAGATGTGGAGATCACCTTCTTCCCCAAAAATACATCAGGAATACATCTACGTGTGGAACAACACCTACAGAACACCTACTGAATGCTGGCAGAAGACCTCAGACTTCCCAAAAGGCAAGAAACTCCCCACATACCTGGCCATGTGGCTGACTGGGTCTTGGTGCTCCAGCCAGTCTCAGGCCTGAGCCCCTGAGGTGGGAGAGCTGAGTTTAGGACATCAGCCCACCAGAGACCTCGTGGGTCCACATAATGTCAAACGGCAAAAACTCTCCCAGAGATCTCCATCTCAACGCTAAGACACAGCTCCACTCAACGACCAGCAAGCTACAGTGCTGGACACCCTATGCAGAACAACTAGCAAGACAGGAACACAAGCCCACCCATTAGCAGAGAGGCTGCCTAAAATCATAATAAGTTCGCAGACACCACAAAACACACCACTGGATGCAGTCTTGCCCACCAGAAAGACAAGATCCAGCCTCATCCACCAGAACACAGGCACCAGTCCCCCCCACCAGCAAGCCTACACAACCCACTGAACCAGCCTTAGCCACTGGGGGCAGACACCAAAAACAACAGGAACTACGAACCTGCAGGCTGTGAAAAGGAGACCACAAACACAGTAAGTTAAGCAAAATGAGAAGACAGAGAAATACACAGCAGATGAAGGAGCAAGGTAAAAACCCACCAGACCAAACAAATGAAGAGGAAATAGGCAGTATACCTGAAAAAGAATTCAGAGTAATGATAGTAAAGATGATCCAAAATCTTGGAAATAGAATGGAGAAAATACAAGAAACGTTTAACAAGGACCTAGAAGAACTAAAGAGCCAACAAACAATGATGAACAACACAATAAATGAAATTAAAAATTCTCTAGAAGGAATCACTAGCAGAATAACTGAGGCAGGAGAACAGATAAGTGACCTGAAAGATAAAATAGTGGAAATAACTACCGCAGAGGAGAATAAAGAAAAAAATGAAAATAATTGAGGACAGTCTCAGAGACCTCTGGGACAATATTAAATGCACCAACATTCGAATTATAGGGGTCCCAGAAGAAGAAGAGAAAAAGAAAGGGACTGAGAAAATATTTGAAGAGATTATAGTTGAAAACTTCCCTAACATGAGAAAGGAAATAATCAAGTCCAGGGAGCACAGAGAGTCCCATACAGGATAAATCCAAGGAAAAACACACCAAGACACATATTAATGAAACTATCAAAAATTAAATACAAGGAAAAATATTAAAAGCAGCAAGGGAAAAGCAACAAATAACAAGGGAATCCTCATAAATTTAACAGCTTATCTTTCAGCAGAAAGTCTGCATGCCAGGAGGGAGTGGCAGGACATGTTTAAAGTGATGAAAAGGAAAAACCTACAACCAAGATTACTCTACCCAGCAAGGATCTCATTCGGATTCCATGGACAAATTAAAACCTTTACAGACAAACAAAAGTCAAGTGAATTCAGCACCACCAAACCAGCTTTACAACAAATGCTAAAGGAACTTCCCTAGGCAGGAAACACAAGAGAAGGAAAAGACCTACAATAACAAACGCAAAACAGTTAAGAAAATGGTCATAGGAACATACATATCAATAACTACCTTAAATGTAAATGGATTAAATGCTCCCACCAAAATACACAGTCTGGCTGAATGGATACAAAATCAAGACCCACATATATGCTGTCTACAAGAGACCCACTTCAGACCTAGGGACACATACAGACTGAAAGTGAGGGGATGGAAAAGATATTCCATACAAATGGAAATCAAAAGAAAGCTGGAGGAGCAATTCTCATATCAGACAAAGTAGACTTTAAAATAAAGACTAATACAAGAGACAAAGAAGGACACTACATAATGATCAAGGGATGAATCCAAGAAGAAGATATAACAATTGTAAATATTTATGCACCCAACATAGGATCACCTCAATACATAAGGCAACTGCTAACAGCTATAAAACAGGAAATTGACAGTAACACAATAATAGTGGGGGACTTTAACACCTCACTTACACCAATGGACAGATCATCCAAAATGAAAATAAATAAGGAAACACAAGCTTTAAATGATACATTAAACAAGACGGACTTAATTGGTATTTATAGGATATTCCATCCAAAAAGAACAGATTACACTTTCTTCTCAAGTGCTCCATGAAATATTCTCCAGGATATATCATATCTTGGGTCACAAATCAAGCCTTGTAAATTTAATAAAATTGAAATCGTATCAAGTATCTTTTTCGACCACAATGCTATGAAACTAGGAATCAATTACAGGAAAAAGTCTGTAAAAAAATACAAACACATGGAGGCTAAACAATACAGTACTAAATAACCAAGAGATGACTGAAGAAATCAAAGAGGAAATCAAAAATCCTAGAAACAAATGACAATGAAAACACGATGACCCAAAACCAATGGGATGCAGCAAAAGCACTTGTAAGAGGGAAGTTTATAGCAATACAGTGCTACCTCGAGAAACAAGAAACATCTCGAATAAACAACCTAACCTAAATCAATCAGAGAAAGAAGAAGAAAAAACCCCAAAGTTAGCAGGAGGAAAGAAATCGTAAAGATCAGATCAGAAATAAATGAAAAAGAAATGAAGGAAACTATAGCAAAGATCAATAAAACTAAAAGCTGGTTCTTTGAGAAGATAAACAAAATTGATAAACCATTATCCAGACTCATTAAGGAAAAAAAGGAGAAAACTTAAATCAATAGAATTAGAAAGGAAAAAAGAGAGGTAACAACTGACATTGCAGAAATACAAAGGATCATGAGAGATTACCACAAGCAACTATATTACCACAAGCAACTATATGCCAATAAAATGGACAACCTGGAAGAAATGGACAAATTCTTAGAGAAGCACAACCTTCTGAGACTGAACCAGGAAGAAATAGAAAATATAAACAGACCAATCACAAGCACTCAAGTTGAAGCTGTGATTTAAAATCTTCCACAAACAAAAGCCCAGGACCAGATGGCTTCACAGGCGAATTCTAACAAACATTTAGAGAAGAGCTAACACCTGTCCTTCTCAAACTCTTCCAAAATATAGCAGAGGGAGGGACACTCCCAAACTCTTTCTACAAGGTCACCATTACCCTGATACCAAAACCAGACAAAGATGTCAGAACAAAACTACAGGCCATTATCACTGATGAACATAGATGCAAAAATCCTCAACATAATACTAGCAGACAGAATCCAGCAGTACATTAAAAGGATCATACACCATGATCAAGTGGGGTTTATCCCAGGAATGCAAAGATTCTTCAGTATAGGCAAATCAATCAATATGATAAATCATATTAACAGATTGAAGAAAAAAAAAAACCGTATCATCTCTACAGATGCAGAAAAAGCTTTTGACAAAATTCAACACCCATTTATGATAAAAACCTTACAGAAAGTAGGCATAGAGGGAACTTACCTCAACATAATAAAGGCCATATGTGACGAACCCACAGCCAACTTCATTCTCAATGGTAAAATACTGAAAGCATTTCCACTAAGATCAGGAACAAGACAAGGTTGCCCACTCTCACTACTATTATTCAACATAGTTTTGGAAGTTTTAGCCACAGCAATTAGAGAAGAAAAAGAAATAAACAGAATCCAGATCAGAAAAGAAGAAGTAAAACTGTCACTGTTTGCAGATGACATGATACTATACATAGAGAATCCTAAGGTTGCTACCAGGAAACTATTGGAGCTAATCAATGAATTTGGTAAAGTAGCAGGACACAAAATTAATGCACAGAAATCTCTTGCATTCCTAGACACTAATAATGAAAAATATGAAAGAAAAATTAAGGAAACACTGCCATTTACCACTGCAACAAAAAGAATAAAATACCTAGGAGTAAACCTACCTAAGGAGAAAAAAGACCTGTATGCAGAAAACTATAAGACACTGATGAAAGAAATTAAAGATGAAACAAACAGATGGAGAGATATACCATGTTCTTGGATTGGAAGAATCAATATTGTGAAAATGACTATAGTACCCAAAGCAATCTACAGATTCAATGCAATCCCTATCAAACTACCACTGGCATTTTTCACAGAACTAGAACAAAAAAATTAACAATTTGTATGGAAACACAAAAGATCCTGAATAGCCAAAGCAATATTGAGAAAGAAAAATGTAGCTGGAGGAATCAGGATCCGAGACTTCAGACTATACTACAAAGCTACAGTAATCAAGACAGTATGGTATTGGCACAAAAACAGAAATATAGACCAATGGAACTGGATAGAAAGCCCAGAGATAAACCTACGCACATATGGTCACCTTATTTTTGATAAAGGGGCAAGAATATACAATAGAGAAAAGACAGCCTGTTCAGTAAGTGGTGCTGGGAAACTGGAAAGCTACATGTAAAAGAATGAAATCAGAACACTCCCTAACACCATACACAAATAGAATCTCAAAATGGATTAAAGACCTACATGTAAGGCCAGACATTATAAAACTCTTAGAGGAAAACATAGGCAGAACACTATGACATAAATCACAGCAAGATCCTTTTTGACCCACCTCCTAGAGTAATGGAAATAAAAGCAAAAATAAACAAACGGGACCTGATGAAACTTAAAAGCTTTTGCACAGCAAAGGAAACCATAAACAAGACCAAAAGACAACCCTCAGAATGGGAGAAGATATTTGCAAACGAAGCAACTGACAAAGGATTAATCTCCAAAATTTACAAGAAGCTCATGCAGCTCAGCATCAAAAAAACAAACAACCCAACCCAAAAATGAGCAGAAGACCTAGACATTTCTCCAAAGAAGATATACAGATTGCCAACAAACACACAAAAGGATGCTCAACATCACTAATCATTAGAGAAATGCAAATCAAAACTGCAATGAGGTATCACCTCACACCAGTCAGAATGGCCATCATCAAAAAATCTACAAACAATAAATGCTGGAGAGATAGAGAACCCTCTTGGGCTTCCCTGGTGGCACAGTGGTTGAGAGTCCGCCTACCGATGCAGGGGACACGGGTTCGTGCCCCAGTCTTGCAAGATCCCACATGCTGCAGAGCGGCTGGGCCCATGAGCCATGGCCGCTGAGCCTGCGCGTCTGGAGCCTGTGCTCCGCAATGGGAGAGGCCACAACAGTGAGAGGCCCGTGTACAGCAAAAAAAAAAAAAAAGAGAACCCTCTTGTACTGTTGGTGGGAATGTAAATTGATACAGCTACTATGGAGAACAGTATGCAGGTTCCTTAGAAAACTAAAAATAAAACTACTATATGACCCAGCAATCCCATTACTGGGCATACACCCTGAGAAAACCGTAATTCAAAAACAGTCATGTACCACAATGTTCATTGCAGCTCTATTTACAATAGACAGGACATGGAAGCAACCTAAGTGTCCAGCGACAGATGAATGGATAAAGAACATGTGGCACATATGTACAATGGAATATTGCTCAGCCATAAAAAGAAACGAAATTGAGTTATTTGTAGTGAGGTGGATGGACCTAGAGACTGTCATAAAGAGTGAAGTAAGTCAGAAAAACAAATACCATATGCTAACACATATATATGGAGTCTAAAAAAAAAAAAGAAAAAATGGTTCTGAAGAACCTGGGGCAGGACAGGAATAAAGATGCAGACATAGAGAATGGAATTGAGGACACCAGGAGGGAGAAGGGTAAGCTGGTATGAAGTGAGAGAGTGGCATGAATATATATACAGTACCAAATGTAAAATAGCTAGTGGGAAGCAGCCGCGTAGCGCTCGGAGATCAGCTCTGTGCTTTGTGTCCACCTAGAAGGGTGGGATAGATGCAAGAGAGAGGAGATATAGAGATATATGAATATGTAGAGCTGATGTACTTTGTTATGAAGCAGAAACTAACGCACCATTGTAAAGCAATTATACTCCAATAAAGATGTTAAATATACATATATATATATATATATATATACATTTGGAAGAAAAGAAAGAAGTCTTCTTTCTCCTTTTCCATACCTTACACATTCCCACCTCACTGGTCTACTGGATTTAAAATTTATGACACTGTTGTATTATGCAGAACAAAAGGAATAGGCCAATAGATACTCTGTTTAAAAAAATAAGAAAAGTTAAACTTTTCTTTTTAATCCTTAATGCTATGGTTATACATCTCCATATTTCTGGAGTTAATGTAATAAGCCCCTGCTAGACTCTAAAGGAGTATGGCCTTTCCCCCAACTCCTAAGTCACTCCTTCCCAAGGATGCAGTGAAGTACCTGGCTAACAGGTCACTTGGAGTTATGTGTCTCAGTTGGAGGAAGGTAATATATTAAAATCCTTATGGGGAATTCCCTGGCGGTCCAGTGGTTAGGACTGCATGCTTCCACTGCAGGGGGCACGGGTTAGATTCCTGGTCAGGGAACTGAGATCCCCATGCCACGCTGGGCAGCCAAACAAACAAACAAACAAAAATCTATATGTAATGGGGAGTTAGTCTCCCCTCCTCCTCCATTCCCAATGTGAAGCAGACATTTGGGTAAATGCGACGCGTCTGTAGATTCACTTTTCCCTTGGATGCCAGGACTGAACTAGGAGTGGGGAACAAAAAGTACTTGCAAGTCCAGTTGGTCCTCACACTAAGCCATATCTTCCTAATAACGTTACAAGCAATGAGGGGGATATAGTTTCTATATCCACATATCTAACTCCTGTTCCATTTCTTAATGTTTTTAACTTGAGTGGGGAAAAGCGAGCATTATTTATCGATCCTTACCTCTTAGGCCACGGTGCTTGGCAGACTGAAGCACACTAATACATTTTGCGTGTCTCTCTTTAAATGGACCTTTCTATAAGTCATTTTCAATCTATTTACATGGCCATGTAAACTTGTTTATCATACCAAAATGTACACTAATGAACAAAAGTATAAACTATTTGAAGTCAGTGGAAAAGAGCAGTTTGCCATCCTAACACATGCCAGAAAAAAGGCTCTAAACTGTTGAGTACACGTGAATGATTTTGAGCTAGCACTAGGCAGTTTAAACTGAGGCACCAAACACAGAGTAATGAATTTCTGGCAGTCTAAGAGAAAGAGAAACACGTACAGAGAGTTCTCATCCTGTATATGTGTTATGCTTATAAAGCCAAGGCCCTCATGACTAGCCTGGAGCTTGTGGCTTTTAAAGAAGCACAGCAGTCCCCAAAGAAGTTTCACTTCCATTCGTATCTCTTGAAGACATTTAAAGGGGTTTCATATGTATGGCCTGTGACAATTCTTCTTAACTCTCTCGTCCTCTCCCTTTCTGTAGCATTCCTATCTCACAGAAGCATTCGTGTCTCCTAGCCCAGAGCTTCCTCATTGGTACCATCCTATCCCAGTCATCTTATCCTATGAACTCCCCCTCTTTTCCCTGTGTCTTTCCAGAAATGCCCCTGGCCCATCACATCTCCCTGGAATGTGGTCCCCCCTTGGAGTGTGGTTCATCCTTTTTCTGGATTGCTTGTGGATTTTGTTCTTTCAGAGAAGGGAGATGGAGGCTAAGCAGGCAATCCAGAAAATTTTCTTTGGGGAGTGTGTAGGGGGACATGGCAGGAGCGAAGGGAGGATGTGGGGAGGTTGAGGGAAAATTGTGAGCCTCTACACTTAAGTAATGTTTCTGTTTCATCACCTTTGTTCCCTGGAAAATCATCAGGACGATCTAAATGCACTATTAGCATAGCTGCCCATCTTCACAGAGAAGCATTTATGGGTTGACATTTTAATTTGAAGGGTTCACTTTTATGAAGTACACAATATTTTGCTGGGCTCTTGAATGAATATCTATTCCTAATGTTTCAGACTTTGGGAGAAGGAGGGGATGGGAGAGGAATCATTCATTGGATGGGGTGGATCCAGCTCAAACGATGCTGCGACCTGGTACAAAAGATAGATTTGGGTCAGCATTTTTCAGATTGTCTACAGATCCTTTTGAAGACTCTGGATCCCTCCTTCCTCACACATACACTCTTTGTAAGTGGAATGTGCAGATAGCACGTTTACTTGTGTTTCCATCCTTACATGTTCTGACTTCCCAGCACTTTGAAAAGAAAATGAAGAAAAATGTTTTCTTTGAAAGCTCCCCTTCCTGAATACCTTTCCTCTCTGCTCTGTAACAGCAAGTTTAGGGCCAGAAGAGATTCCTCCAGCGTTTTAAGAACATCAATCAGTTTCACAGCTGGGGGCAAAACGCTTCCCTTGGGGAGCATTTCTTAGCATAAAGCAGAATACTTGGTTAGCCTATGTCTGTGTTAAAAGGAGGAGAACCAGAATTCACTTTTCTATTCCTGTTCAGTTGTATTTTCCTTCACTTCTTTTTAAACTATTTTCCTTCTTCAACTCTGGGCTGTTGGGCTGTGGAACTCCATGACGGTAAGGAAAATAGTCACGTCTGGCTGCCCAGACACTGGAACACTACCCAGGGCTTAAGTGCTGCCTCATCCTCCTTCTCCTAGGCCACGATCATCTAAATCTTTTCTGAAACCCACAAGGGGAAAATTATCCTATAAATTAAGGAAGCTTCTTAATTTCTAGGAAATCTACCTATAACTATCTGCTGACTCACCTACCAATTTATTTCAGGCACAAACCCATTCATGCACACAGGCACTTCAAATGCAGAACCTCTCTTGTTGGAAGCCAAAATTAGTAGCAAAGTCGGATCCAAGTGGTCACATTATCTCTATTTTCCTAATTTTAAAGAGAAAATATCATGGGAAAAGGGAAAACATGAAGAGACATATGTGTGCAAAGCAATCTGGATAACTTGAAGAATTTCTGGAGTAACGAGATGGTTTTTTAAACTTAGATGAAAGTTTTGGTGATTATCATTCAGCCATGATATTTGTGCGGTTTAATAATGGCATCATTTTTATATCCTTAATGTAACCAGGAGATCAAAATAGAAGGCTGTCCCTTGCTGAGGTTATTTTGTTTTAATAAATCACAATAGGACTTAGTAACCCTTATTTGTGTGTGCTTTACAGTGTTAATATTTGTCTTAGAATTTGGAAAATGAGGCTGTCCACACTCCCTAAGACTTTAAATGAGTTCTGGGGATTATCTGTCTCTGGTGCGTTTGGAGGGCAGCTCCAGGAAAGCCCTTTCTAACACCTTTGGTTCTTCAGCACCTGGAGCTTCCTATCTCAAATTTTGTCTGTCTAAAAATACTCTGCTGGCCAGATGAATTGCTATGGGGGTCACCTACTTCCTAGTATTATTCCTTCCATGTGGGTTTGACTTGAATTTTAACAAGAACTGTTATTTACACCCCACGTGCCTTCTGTGGCAAATAAATTACACCCAAGGATGCGCCTTTGTTTTGCCGAACAAGGCAGTATGTGAGAATGAAATTTGAAGAAGCCAAAGAGTATATGTTTCTCAACTTAGGTGGAAAGGCAGTATTGGTGGTGGTGTGAGGGGGCCTCCAGGAGTGACGTAAATGGGAGCAACGAGGGGCTGGCAGTGCTGTGTAGAGTCAGAGAAGAGAGTTAAAAGAAACAGAGAGGATAGCCAGGATGCAAAGAAAAGCAGAAAGGGGAACCTTCCCTTCTACTTTACAAAAGCTTCAGGAAAATCTACTTTGACTTTGGGTTCACAGACTGGATTTGTAGGTTTTTGGGAGGAGGGATTTGGGAGTGAGGTTGCAGCCAAGTGCTGAGCAGCCTCTGGGCAGGAGTAGATCAAAACCACAGGCTGCCTTAGGGAACCCAGATGTCATCTGTTCACCGGCACCAAGATATTTTTCTGTCTATCTATCTATCATCTATCTATCTATCATCTATCCACCCATCCTATCTATCATCTATCTATCATCTGTCTATCTATGTACCATCCTATCATCTATCTATCATCTATCTATCTGTCATCTATCCACCCATCCTATCATCATCTACATCTATCTATCTATGTACCATCCTATCATCTATCTATCATCTATCTATCTATCTCATCTATCTATCATCTATCTATCTGTCATCTATCCACCCATCCTATCTATCATCTATCTATCATCTATCTATCTATGTACCATCCTATCATCTATCTATCATCTATCTATCTATCATCTATCCACCCATCCTATCTATCATCTATCTATCATCTGTCTATCATCTATCTATCTATCATCTATCCACCCATTCTATCTATCTCTCTCAAGAATTAATACAAATATAAAAATTGAATAGCATAGCATTTTTCTGCTATTTACATAGTATTTCAAAAATAAGGATCTTAGAGTAGTGAATATTAACTCATCAACCCATGATTTATTTGTAATGAAAGAGCCAGTTCAATTTCTGATTCGATTTATGAAATGGGTGTCTAGCACTAAGCAATCTATGTCACTCAGCCAAACACATGTACTGCTTTTGTGAAGTTTTTCTTATAATTTCTACATTAACAGGGCTCTGCTGCTCTCCCTACCTAACCATTTTACCTCCTTCATCAACATAGCACAGTCAATGCTGTAGTCGTTCCAGAGCAATGATGAAGATTCTGTTAGAGTTCCAGGCACTACACAGGCTTGAATTTCAAAAGTTTGTGTGTAAATCAGTTATTTCACACTGTGGTGGCATTTTCCCCATTGAAACTGTATTATAAGTTATGTATCAGGCTTCATAAATCTGCGGCCTAAAAACCCTTTAAAACTGATCCTCTTCATGTAGTGAGATGGATTTTTTTTTTCTTCTCCTGAGCCTGACATGTATTTAACTAGGTTAACTGAAATGGGCCTTTGGTAATATAACTCAAGGCAGGGAAGGAGACGCTATTTAATAACAGAACTTGGGTTAGTACAAATAAAAGGCACATCTTGGCAGCTGGACGGGTTCATCTTAGGTCTTCCACCCTGAGGTTAGATTAGACCCTAGTGAGGCCTTTCTTCAGCACTCCCCAGCGTTCCCCACTTATAGCCTGGATGCAGGCTGAGTGTAAGGGCAAGCAGGGTATTGGCAGGCAGGGAAGCAATGGGGTTAAACAAATAATGGGCCATGAGTTTGGAGGAGAAGAGAGAGAAGACCGAAGTGGGAGATGTTTCCCTGATACCTGTTTGTCGGTGGTCACATGAGGTGCCCCAAATGGAAGAGTGGTACCCTGACCCATTAGGTCAGGGACAGACACTGAAGGATGAACAGAAAAGAGAGAAAAGCAGCATATGGAATTGTGTAACTTAATTGATTTCTGGGAGCACTTCTGTGTGGTGCACTGTGTAAAACTCCTAGACTAGCCCTTACAAAATTTTACAGAAAATATTTTTGTTCTTCTCCAATACACCCAAAGTCAGCTTTGACTGTGACCCCATGTAGACATTTGCTAGGTGAAAGCCCAGGATTTATCAGAGTTACAAAGGCAGAAATTGCCTGTATCTACAAGCATTTACTTTATGCCAGCTCCAAGGAAACAAAAATGAGCATATTTGATTATAAATTAACCTTATGACTAGAGCTTAGGATATGTCACTACAAGCATTCATTGAAATTCCTGATATCGATACGGATTTTCCAATTTTTTAAGGCTCCAAGATGTGAATAATGATGGATACAATTTGAGGTAAACCAATCTATAATTTCTATCAAAAAGAGAGGAGACTGATAAAAAAATATTTAGTTCTGGGGCTTCTCTGGAGGTAACTTTCCAAATGTCTTGAGTCTAGAAACACATTTTTTGAGGTGAAGGGAGAAGCTGAGGGAAAAACAACACAGGAAGGTTTTATGGCACTGAATCTGTGTTTTAATAAATTATTCTTTCAGTGGTTTAAAAATAAGCAAAATGTTATTACGAAACTTAGCAGCTTATGTTAATGAAACTCCAGTTGGGTTGTTCTTACCATGGAAGACTCATGCAATGCCCCCAGCTTGTGTCCTGAGCAAGGTGGGAATGACAGTACAAACCTGTAAGAATAGCTGGAAAATCAACTTGGTGTAGGCCCACCTCTAAGGATCAATAACACCGCCTTCATAGCTATCTCTTATTCAGTAAACAGTTATTTATATCTATAGATGTTAGGAAATGTGATAGGAACCAGTGTGGATGAGCCAGTTGATTTTTTAAAATTTTTATTGGAGTATAGTTGATTTACAATGTGTTAGTTTCTGCTGTACAGCAAGGTGAATCAGTTATATATATGTCTCCACTCTTTTTTAGATTCTTTTCCCATATAGGTCATTACAGACTATTGAGTAGAGTTCCCTATGCAATATAGTAGGCTCTTATTAGTTATCTATTTTATATATAGTAGTGTGTATATGTCAATCCCAATCTCCCAATTTTTCCCACCCCACTTTCCCCTCTGATAACCATAAGTTTGTTTTCTACATCTGTGACTCTATTTCTGTTTTGTAAATAAGTTCGTTTGTACCATTTTTTTAGATTCCACATACAAGTGATATCATATGATATTTGTCTCTCTCTGTATGACAACTTCACTCAGTATGATTTTGTATATATGCTTAAGTAGTTAATTTTACGGGGAGAAAACTTGACTGTGGGGAATTTGTTCATGTGATCCAGTCCTGGTTATGAGAATGTTTCTGGGCTGATTTTTTGATATGAGCCTATTTAGAAACATGGGAGAAGTCCTGGTAAGACATTAAAGTGTCCATAGTCTTTTTCTTTTTATGCGAACAAAATCAAATAATTTGAAGTCTGGGAGAAATTTTATGTTGGCACAGTAAATTGAGAAAAAGTGTGTACTCATTAATTTCCTAATCTAATTGAAAGGACACCTGCAGGTTTTATTGATTAGGCATGGAGATTAATTTTCACTCTGAGTATCAAATCACAGAAATCAAATAAAAATATTTATTGAGTGTTTACTGAGTGTGAGTCGTTGTGAAATGAGAATTGAAAAATCTAATGAGGTCATAACATTTGTCTTCTATTTAAGAATAATGTTGTTTGTCTTCTCCAATGTTTTTCCCAGGACCTTGTCTGATATAATTTTGACTGTCTTATCCTAAGTCACAGATTTTGCCAGAGAACTTTGTTTTGGCAGATGAGCAACCTGATTCTTTCTTCACCCATTTGGAAAATGCTCTTGTTCTTATCTGTTTCTTATCTGCAAAACCCTCCCTTTTATTGTAAGCCCTAACATAAGCACTGAGTAGAGGGCGTATGCTGTTTTGGGATATCCAGCTCCATTTCCTATTCTGTTAATTGCTCCCTGGTTTTCCTCTTGTGAATCTCTCCACATCACTCTCAGCCGTGGGGTATAGTGGTTCTGGCACTGATTGCAGGCTCCGGAAAAGACCATATAATCTAGGCAAAACTGGTTAAAACCTTGTCCACCTTGATTAGTTTAGGAAAAGGCGTGTGACCAACTGAGTCAAACACCAGTTCCCTAGGATTTTTTGGGATTATTGATGGGGAGAAACTCTCTTTACCCTTAGAAGATCCAAGTCTGCATCTACCCGATGCCACTGTGTGGATAAAGTGTCAGTGAGAGAAGCCGGCACAGAGGAAGGTAGAGATAAAGAAGAGGAGGAGAAAACTAGAAGCTAGGTCTGGCTTACATCATGTTAGCCTTTGTTTGATTGGTCCTGCGGTAACAAGCTCACTTGGAACGGGGCTCCTTTCCTTCAGGGTCCTTATTCCAGTCTGTGATTATGCATTGTGTGAGTTTTTGGACGAATGCTTACCTACCTCTCTATACTGTTAGCTCCATGAGACTAACTCACCTTTGAAGCCATAGTACCTAGCACAGTGTCTGGCATATAAAGGCATTCGATGAAAATTTGTTGAAAGAATGAGTGCATAAATAAAGAACAAAAAGTGCACAAAGTTACATTTCAGGATATGGGTAAGAAGAGCTAGCTGGTAAAAGATGGGGAGGCCAGTGGGAAGCAGCCGAATAGCACAGGGAGATCAGCTCTGTGCTTTGTGTCCACCTAGAGGGGTGGGATAGAGAGGGTGGGAGGGAGACGCAAGAGGGAGGGAATATGGGGATATATACATATACGTATAGCTGATTCACTTTGTTATAAAACAGAAACTGACACACAATTGTAAAGTAATTATACTCTAAGGGAGGGAATATGGGGATATATACACATACGTATAGCTGATTCACTTTGTTCTATAGCAGAAACTAACACAAAATTGTAAAGTAATTATACTCTAATAAAGATGTTAAAGAAAAGAAGAAAAAAGATGGGGAGACCAGGAAGCAAAGTACACATGCAGTGAGACACAGAAATCTTTCACTGAGAAAGAGTAAACAGTCCACTTGCAGAACCCTTTGTGTCTAGTCTTTCAAACTGAGTGGGAGTAACCTCACAATAAAAGTGCAGTGGAGGCTACATTGCCTGTACTCCTCTGACAATGGGGAGTCTTCATGGAAGAAATTGCTGAAAAGGGGGTGAGATCAGGCAAAAGGAGAGAAGTTCGAAGATTCATAGGTCTTGGTGCTAGAAGGGACTTGAGAAGGCCACTTCCAGTCTTCATACAGGGATATCCGTAGAAATTCGGTGGCGTTTGAAGTTCAAAGTCATGGTTATCTACAGAAAATGATTTAAGTCTGTTTCAAAAACAAACCAGTTTAGACTCTTCCCAGCATACAATTAGATCGCTGTTAACCTAGAGATGGATTATCCAAACTTTTTGAATCTTCTTGGAAAATGACTGAGATAAGAGAGTAGACCAAGTCACCAAGACGGTCCACATGAGGGGACCTTCTCACGGCTGTGATGTGGCACTAAGAGGAGGTGTGGGTTAAGTGTGGGAAGAGTTTCAGAGTCATGTAGCATGCTTCAAATGCTCTCTAGCATCAGTAGCAATAGCAACACCACAAAACACAGAAAACCCAACTTTCCTTGACTCTGTGAAGGAAGTTAAATTTACACATGTAGTGCAAAGCATGGCTTGACATGGTGTTTTCAGCACTGTGGTGTTGGGAAGCTCTCTGGAGGAGCTCTCGCTGGCAACGTTGGTTCCACAAGATGGGCTGTGAGGATGAGCTCAGAGCCATCCAGACACCTTCACCCCCACTGGCCATGAAAGGACACGTATCGGGAGGGCACACCTGCTTCTCCTGTCCAAATCCTAAATAGAAAGAGCATGTCCCGAAGGGAGCAGCGCAGTGTGAGGACTGCTGATAGCACACAGCATTGCAGATACGATGAGGAGCTGAAACCCTTTCCAGTCAGCACTGTTGAAAATCCATGGAGGATTTGGGGGATCCCCTTTCCCTTTTAACCCCAAGGCAACACAGACGCCAGAGGCTGTCTTCGAAGAACATGGGGATCTGAATGGGTCAGAGGGTCTGTCGCAGGGGTCATGGGTGTGAGCAGTCAGGGGGCAGCCCCGAGGTCAGGTCCCCCTGCTCCTTCCTGGTGGAGCCATAGGTCACACCCAGGAAGCAGCTGCTGAGTGAATCCTGATGCCAGGTGAAGAGAAATGTAGAAGATCAACCAATGATGTGTCCTCGAGGGCAAGGTGAGATGTGGCACAGCACGCTCCAGCTCATTAGGGATGGCTTCCCCCAAGTGACCATGCTGGGCTCATTATCTGCATTTCACTATGGGCTCTAGGAGCAGGAGGGGAGGCAGAGGCAGGTGATGGGCACAGGCCAGCCTACTGATGTGGGAATGGGGGAGGCCTGGGGGTGTCCCCTAGTGGGGACAATGTCTTTCTCCCACTGCCTGGAACGAGAAGGCAATTAATGGATTTTAGTCAATAGTGAATGTTAGCATTCTTGCTTAAACAGCCAAATGAGGAATCATTCTGCACCCACACTCCTCACCAGGCCATGATGTGAGGAGGACCAAGCAAACAAGAAGTAATGAAAGTGGCCGCTTCTCTGTAGAAGGGCAGCTCTCGTTCAGTCCCGTACTTGAGCCTGCTTGCGCCAGTTATACTGAGAACGTGCTTCCAGCTGCCCTCTCAACTCTACCTTCCAACTGCAGATTGAGGGGTCTGCCTGGACTCTTCTAGACCAGTGCCTCTTGAACCTTAATGTACCTGTAAGACACCTGGGATGTGTTAAAATATAGATTCAGATTCAGCAGGTCTGTGATAGAACCCAAGAGTCTGCAATTCTAACAAGCACTCAGGACCACACTTGGAGCAGCAAGATTGTGGAGCAGTGGTTTCCAAACTTCTTTGCACACTGGAATCACTGGGGTCTTTTGTTGGAGGGCACATTCTGATTCAGCAAGTCTGAGGTGAGGCCCAGGCTTCGGCATTTCTATCACATTTCCAGGGGATGCCCCCACTGCAGCTCTGCAGGCCACACTTAAAACAGCCAAGTCTTAGACTGCTGGCTCTCAAGTTTTAGAGCACCTAAGAATCAACCCGGAAGCTCATAACAATGCAGATTCTTGAACTGCACTCCCAGGGAGTCTAGTAAACTCTCTCTAGGAGAGTCTGGAAATGCAAAGCTTGAGACTTTTTATTGCTGTGAAATATTCTGTGACAGTTATAATTAAGGAAGAAAAAAACACATGTTGGATTTTTCAAAATCTTACTCTATATTGTGACAATTTTTGCATGCCTGTACTTTTGAACATTTTTATAAGATCCTGGAGGAAGTCTGTCACTCACATAAGCAAGGAGAAGTTGTCATTGGATGACATCATTGTCGATCATCTTGGGATCAAGTTCAGAAAGCAGGACACCACAGCAGGGACAGGTTGTAACCAGGTTGTGGGTTTCACTGAAAAAAATCTGAGTGAAGTAACTCTTTGAGTTCTGAACCTTTCAAGCCACATTTGCATAAAGAGAGCCTATGAATTATTTGAGGGTATGTCAATAAATAGATCTTCCAGATCTTTGGCTAAGAATTTCCCCCAGTAGCAGGTCTATAGACTGTGGAACAGGAATCTGCATTTTTACAAACTATTTATTTGATTCTTGTGCACACTCTGAGATACACTGCTAGAAAAAGCTCACTGTGTGACATGCTCTGCAACGTTCAATTTTTTTTTTAACACTGTTAACAGTCATGTAGTGATTTCAAACTGTTCTTGAGAGCCTGTGGCTCCATAGATGTGTCTCTGGAGCCACCCACCAGAAGCCAGCAAAGAGCCTAGAGGCCCGAGTTCTCTGTACCTTGATCCCACATCAGAACATCTGAGCTTTTACTTATATATTTATTCATAAAGGGCTAGCACGTAGGAGTTCATTTGAAAAAAAAGAGGGCACTGTTAACAGCAAAGCAGAACACCACTGTGAGCAATAACAACATCTGAAAGCCACTGTAAGCTCTCGGAGTCAGGCTCTACCTGCCCCTCTGCCTTGTCTTTCCAGCCTGCTGAAACTAGGTTCTCTACGCACCTTTCCTGAAGGCCAGGCTCGCTGGTGCCACTGCCAACCCAAGCAAGGAGCTTCTCCGCTGCCTCAGCACCATCGCCTGGTAGGTACCGGATTCCATGGTGCTGCCCGCAACAGTCCCTGGGCCATGTGGTCACCAGCAGGTGACTGTGGTCCCTAATGACGGGCTTGGGTGGGTGCCCGGTTTCCTGGGGAGAGACAATGAGGCTTAAGGAAGAGAGGAAAGCCTTTGAAGTCAGACAGATTTAGAGCCTAGCCCGGACTCTGCCATTTCTTAACTCTTTGGTCTTGAGCAAACGGTCTCACGTCTCAAGGTCTGCTTTTCAGGTACGAGCATAAGAGTATTCACCTTTCAGGGCTGTTATGAGGATCCAATTAACTCTGTAAAGAGCCTAGCATAGTACCTGATATTAGAAGCTGCTCAATGAGGGGAAACGTCTTTTTAATCGCAGCTCAAGGTCTGTGCTGCCAGAGTATCCCTGTTGCTTGATGCGACGTGACCGGGCATTGCAGACTTGCCAGGGGGTTTACACTTAGTTTGGAATCTGAAGTTATTTGGTGGCAAAAGATATTTTGTGTGATGGCACTTAGTTAAGCGTAAAATATTTGACAAATGTCTCATCTTAAAAGATCTTGAAGGAAAAAAGCTAGCTGGAGTTTGAACAAATAGTGGAGAAGTTTGGGGAAATCAGACCTCAGATAGGAGTTTATTGTCTATCCTAGATTTGTAAAAACATTTCCCCAAATTAGCATCAGTTCTTACCCTAGTTATAAAATACATGGTGCCAATAATACAGCCTTTCAGTTTGAATTTCCTGCTTTAGCTCCTTATAAGGAATTCTGCAGTAACATTAGGCTTTCAGACTTAAATTGCAAGGTGACCTACTTACTATTATCATCATCATTATTATCTACATTTTATTGAATGCTTAGATCGCAAGGCATCGTTATGCATTTTAAACACTAATTTCATGTAAACACCAGTGACTCACTGTCCAAGGCAGTATTGCTATTTTCATTTTACAGGGTGGACCCTGCGGCCCAGTGGTAAAGAACTTGCCTAGGATAACAAAGCTAGCCAGGGGCCGCCTCCAAGTCCACGTTGCAAGGTAGTTAACAGGAGGCCACTGGGTTACTTTCAGTCAAGGCTTAGTCAAGAAAGGAAAAACAGGGCTCCAGCCACAGCCCCTCTGTTTCTCTTTTTCCTCTAGCCAATCTATCCTCCCAGCAAGCAACAATTCAACTCTCAGTGTTCAGGTATTTGAAAAATGAAAGAAAGGCAAAATTATTGTCAACTGATTCTGAAGCAGGGGAATGAGTGCTTATATATTTCCAAGACTGAGATCATTTCCCTCAACATAAACATAATAGCCATCATTATTGATTGCTTTCACCAAGTGGATGACATGTGTGATTGCATGTAACACTCATGTCATCCTATGAGATGTCATCACCCCCATGGGAACAGGGGCATAGAAATTCTGAGTTACTTTAGTACGGTCACTTCGTGGGTAAGTGGTGGAGCCACTAACAGGATTCTAGCCCTGTTGGATCTGGTTCTGAAATTTGTGCACTTAGCCTCTATACCACACTGTCTTTAGATTTTGTAAGGGATTTGTATGTTTCTCATCACACTTGTCTTCATCAGATAAGTACCTTAAATCCTCTTTTCTTTTTTTTTCTATTTCCTTTTACTTTCCTGCAGGGCCCAGTTCAAAGTGGTCCACACAGCAAAGGCTGAGTGACTTCTGAGATTTTCTGCTATCGAAAGGGGGAAGAGGGAGGTACATTTATAAGCTGAATAATACCATTGGCTACATTTCTTTTGCTCTGCTGACTTTTGTGGATCAACCTTCTCCTGTGGAGCAGTCTCATAAAATGTGTGATTAAGTCTTCATCGGGTGGGTAGTTTATCAGTCTGCTTTTGTATCTTCCTGATAAGTGTCAGCTGATTTACATGACTATCTCTGAGAGCAATGAGTTAACTAAGAAACCTAGAAGGTGACTTGAGTTTCTCTGGACGGAAACACACCAGGCTATGATCCATGCCATCTTGTTTACCCTTCATTCTAAACATTCATCAGCTGAAGGGCAGTGCTCTTGCTTTATAGGATACAAATGTTAGTATCTGTCTCTTCATTCCTTGCATTTATATTGTCCTGGTTAAAAGACACAAGGCAACAAAGGAGACTGTATAAGTGTGCCTTTTTATGGCATTGAAACACATACACAAACAGTTTAGTCTTTATATTATCTTTATACTGTTAATTAGCAAAATTTACTAAGGTTTTCTACATAAATCCTTTCTCTTAATCCTCAAAACACACAGGAAGTAGAGATTACTGCTAGACAATGTATAGATAAGGTAAATTAGGTTTTAGGGGTCGATAACTCACCCAAGTAACAGAGCTAGTAAGTGGCAGGACTGGGATATTAACTCACGTTTTCACAGAAAAGTCCACTGTCCTTTCTTGGTCGAAGGTGACATCACCTTAATGTTACTTCAAACTGGTATTTACATTTTTCCTTGACTTTTAGGATCTTTTCATCTTGTTTCTCCATATTGTACTGTGTGTTTATAGATCCCTTATACATAATTGTTGACACAACACTCTGAGAGTCAAGCTAGCTAAGCCTTTCATCCATTTGGATTATCCTCTATTTTCCATCTCAAAAACACCCTAGCTGGAGCTTATCACAGTCCTTCTTTGTCATCCATCAAAGTCTTCTAGGACTACTTGTATGATAGTTACGTTTATAACTATCTGTGAAAAAGATTTAAACCTCTGTTCAAAGTTGTATGTTTTTAAAATGTAGTCATATGAAAAAATTCTCAGGTGGATTTAACCGTGTGATAGAGATGATGGTTTTTATTTACATTTGACTCATTTAAAAATGATATTAGGTCTTCCCTGGTGGCGCAGTGGTTGAGAGTCCGCTTGCCGAGGCAGGGGACACGGGTTCGTGCCCCGGTCCGGGAAGATCCCACATGCCGCGGAGCCGCTGGGCCCGTGAGCCATGGCCGCTGAGCCTGTGCATCCGGAGCCTGTGCTCTGCAAGGGGAGAGGCCACAACAGTGAGAGGCCCGTGTACCGTAAAAAAAAAAAAAAAAAAAAATGATATTAGACTAGTCCAACAGAAGATGTCCTTATGCAATATAAGAGCATCTGTAATGTGCTCTCTTGAGCCCTGTGCAATAGAGAAGAAGGAGAAAATAGATTGGCAGATGAAATTTTAAACATTGTGAAGGATCTCTTGAATCCTTCTAACTTGACCGTGTTTAAAAGGTCACCATTGTAGGGACTGTGTTAACATTGAGAAGAGCTTTGCTAAAATAATAGTCCAAATATTTCTGAAAACTTAGTAATAACTATAACACGCTTAGTAACATTTAAAAAGTTACATAAAATAAATTATGTGAGGGTTCCCATGTGTTCCTGCAATGAGATTTGATAACACGTACCAGTATCAGAATGAAAATATAGATTTCTGTTGCCTTCAATGCTTTTTGAAGCAGGATAGATAAATAATAATTTTTAAAATTTATTTCTCTTGAAGTCAAACTGGCTAACATAAGCCTGATTCAGAATAGCTTTTGGCTTTTTGTAGCTCATGTGGAATGAATATTCTCTAATTGCAACTTGGCATTTGAACCAGTTGATAACAAGAAACTGTTTCATAATACTGTAAATTAAGATCACTCTAGGTGATCTCAATTATTCTGAAAGGGCATCGAATTTATCAAAGTATATTTACTGGGCATCTACTATAGGCATAGATATTATGTTTTAATTGCATACAGTTTGGCTACTGCCAGGACACTCACCTTCCCATTGATTTGATAAGCTATCTTTAAACTTTCTGTAGGATCAGTGCTTAGAATGTCAGGAAATCTAACCCATTACCTGTCTGGATACATTCATCTTCCTACCGACATAAGTGCAGTGTTCTTTTAAAACCAAGTGGGGGCTTTCCTTGGTTATACATAGTTTCTGACCAGAAACTGGAACACCCATTGGCTCCATTCTTTCCCAGTAATTGCATTCTAAAGCAACTCCAAACTTCTTCTATTTATGTGTTCTCCTGATTCCCAGATCTTGACATGTTTCGCTTATACTTTCTGACTCCTTTTAGTTCTGAGTTGTAGTTTCTGTGTTTCCTCTGTATTTCTTCCTATATCGCCATCCATAGAATTAAAAGGATCATTCATTTTTGACATTTGTCAACACCTTGGCCAACTCATTGTAACCTCATACCAAGAGTTCCAACTAAAGGCTACCATTTATTGAGGGCTTATTATATGCCAAGCTGTATACCAGGGAATTACAAATTTAAATTAGTAGAAATATAATAGTAATTTAAATTATTATTTGATATTTTGTTTAATAAGTATTCAATATTATTTACTATAAATTACTGTTATTATTAATTATAAATTATTCATGTAATCTACATAGTAACCTGGTGACGTACGTACTCTTATGATTCCCATTTTACAGATGAGAAAGCAGAAACTAAAAAGATTGAGGTGACCAGTTACATCACAATCACTGTGATCTCGAGAATCGGTCTAAATTTAAGGAGCTATGTGACTAGGAATCAGTTGACTGTTATCCACAACAAAAACGACAGGAGTTCAGGTAAGAGAGAATATTTTGACCTTGGTTTTGGAAAGCTTTTTGGAGGTGGCAGAATTAAGCTGAGTTCACAGTTCAAGTTGAGTGGTGGATAAGACATAGTCCTCATTAAATTTTTGCAGATTTATTCATATAAATCCTGCACATTTCTTTTAAATTTTATTTTTATTATTATATACTTTTCAGTTATTGTGAATGATATCATTTTTTCATTATATTTTCTTCTAACTGGTAATTTCTGGTATATAGAAAATATATTGATTTGGGGATATTTATTTTATAATCTGCAACCTTGGCGAGCTCTCTTATTCTACTACTTTTACATTTGATTTTCTTAGGTTGTCCGAGTAGGCAACAATCATATTCTCTTCAAATTAAGGTATATTTGGTTCCTCTTTGCCAAAATAGATATCTCTTAAATTCCACTACAGCATTAAATAATTTTTAAAATTTATTTATTTATTTATTTATTTTTGGCTGCATTGGGTCTTTGTTGCTGCCTGTGGGCTTTCTCTAGTTGTGGTGAGTGGGGACTACTCTTCATTGTGGTGCATGGGCTTCTCATTGTGGTGGCTTCTCTTGTTGCGGAGCATGGGCTCTAGGAGCACAGGCTTCAGTCGTTGTGGCATGCAGGCTCAGTAGTTGTGGCTCGCGGGCTCTAGAGTGCAGGCTCAGTAGTTGTGGTGCACAGGTTCAGTTGCTCCACGGCACGTGGGATCTTCCCGAACCAAGGACTGAACCCGTGTCCCCTGCGTTGGCAGGCGGATTCTTAACTGCTGTGCCACCAGGGAAGCCTCTAAATAATATTGGTAATGGCTAGCATCCTCATCTTACTCTGGATTTTAATAGAAATATTTTATAACTCTACTATTACAATATAATATTGACTATTTTTTTAAGGCGAAAGTCCTTCATCAAGTGAGGGAAGCATCCACCTGGTCGTAGGTAACTAAAGGTTTTAACCAGTAACAGATGTTGATTTAATCCTTTTTTTTGTGGCATTGGTTGGGTAAGATGTAGATAAGAAAGAGTTGTTTGACTTAAAAGTAGAAGAATGGCATACGCAAAGTAGTGCTGCAGTAGAAATGCACATGCATACCTAAGTGGACAAATTTTGTTGAAGAGGTGAATTTATGTTGATGAAAGATATGAAGAGATTAGAGATACAGACCTGAGTAGAAACTTTGAATTCTAGGCTGAGGAACTTGGGCTTTACTCTGTAGAATACATTGTGAGAAGACGGTGAAGAATTTTGAAGAGAGAGATGATGTGAACAGCAGTGTTTTTTGTTTTTCTTTTGGGAAGCTCGAGCTCCCATCTTTGTTCAGAATCCACTGGCTAGGAACTTGTGTGAAGGCCATTATAAACATTAAGATATAAGATAATGGGGGCCTGACCAGGCAGCTACCCCGTCCCCGGCTGCTGGGGAAGAGTCTGACAAGGAAACAAGTCAGTTAATTCTATGGGCATGGGATGTTATATACCTGGTCTACAGTACCATGCAGAAATAGAAGGATGGTATCTGCTATATGGAAATGCCAATTTGAGCCATAATAATATGTAAAGAGAGGATTATAGGAGTAGTTTTAAATCTAAAAAGAGGTCAGAGAACCAAAGAAAATAAAATCAAGGTGTAACAAGTCAGAAATAGAAAAATGAAAGGTGGTAACAAGGGTGAAATCAAATTTTCTTAAACTGATTGAACAAAACTGGGATGATCTTGAACAGAATTAAATACAATTTAACTGTGGCTTAGGAGAAAGGTACAGGCTGGAGATACAGGTCTGCAAAGAGTCCGAATGACAGCAATAACTCAAATATTGAGAGTTCATGCACTTACCAAGGGCCAGGGCCAGCTAAATGAACAATAAGCTTGAGGGTGTTTTTCTCAAGAAGGTGGAGACCTGAACATTTTTGAAGATAGAGAGCCAACAAAGAAAAACTTGGAGCAAACCAGACATAAGGAATTATTGATAGAGAAAAATCTAAGGTTTGGAAATGGAGAGAGGAATACAGGACCAGGAGGCAGATGCAGAAGTTAATCTAGGAAAGAGGATGAGTGTGTAGAGTACATAGGAATGTACCCAAAGTATGTACATAGATATTTTCTGGGAGAGAAAAAGGAAAGTGGCCTCAAGCTTCTCAGTGAAATAAGAGATGGGGTTATCTGCTAAGAAGATGGAACTAGACATAAGGATAGAAGAAAAGCATGGCAACAACTACAGTGTGGAATTTTTCAGAGAATTAATTAGGGGAAAACAGAATTTCTGAACATTAATTAGGAGCAACTGTCTGAATCTATCAAGGGCTGTTGGGCTAGCAGATGAAGTTTACTCAGTGTGTGACCCTCTCTAGCTGTTTTGTGGGGCATGGGGTGATCGAGGGTTGAGGACTAGCATGGAGAATGAATGGGAAAGAAGTCCAAGGAGGCAAAGAGATCAGGGGTTCATAGTGACTCCACCATCAAAGGGCTGACCAAAGCATCAAGCCTAGGAAGAAATTCAACAACAGTGTAATAGATTATTATAGATTACATTTATTCAGCATTTTTTATGGCAAAGTAATAGGAGAGAAACAGACATAATGGCTAGAATCTTTAACTGTGTAGTCCCAATTTAGACACACATCAAAAAGGCTGGCCCTTGAGGTACCTAATCTCAGCAGTAGGAGTTTAGTTAACCATGGTTTGTCTTTGAGTTGACTCTGTCATGGCATTGCTATATATATCTTTTTATCCCTGCCCAGTAAGTGAAAGTGAAATTGAGCTAGAAATCAGTAAGTCTAGATTTTTATCCTTACCTCTACCACAGAGCTGTGTGATTTGGGCAGATTGTATCACCTTTGTGGATCTCAGTTCCCTCATTTGTTATAAAGACGGGGATGGGGAGAGAGGGAAAGGGAGAGAGACAGAGAGACAGACATTAAAGTCGATGTGTTTAAAAGATGTCCTCCCGGGCTTCCCTGGTGGCGCAGTGGTTGAGAGTCCGCCTGCCGATGCAGGGGACACGGGTTCGTGCCCCGGTCTGGGAAGATCCCACATGCCGTGGAGTGGCTGGGCCCGTGAGCCATGGCCACTGAGCCTGCGCGTCCGGAGCCTGTGCTCCGCAACGGGAGAGGCCACAACAGTGAAAGGCCCGCGTAGTGCAAAAAAAAAAAAAAAAGATGTCCTCCCAGTTCTAACAATCTAACCGTATACCCATGAGCATTTTTTATGGTTTAAGGTCCTTTTTGAACAAGATCCTTTTCTTCCTCTTTAATTTTTCTCCATGAATATTGTCCAGCTTGTCTCCAATCATTTTCTTCTTTATTTAAAAACTCTTCCTCTTCCTTCTTCCCTCCTCCTCCTCCTTCTTGAGCTTCTGATTCAACAGCACATACTAAAAAAGATTAAGACTGTGGTTTCTCTAATTGAAATTATTTATACAACCTATTTCTATTTTTACTTCCATGGTTCCCTCTTCTTACTAGGGTATCAATTCACTATTTTAAAAAGACAGAGGAATAATTTTTATTACCATTATTACAACATTGATGCTGCTACAATACCTTGTATATGAAAATTATTCTTACCTCTAATATCTCATTTAGTTGGTTTCCTACTAGGGAGATTAGCAGAACTCTGCAGGGGCCCCCAAGTTAAGCTTTTACTTCAACAGTCACCCAGTGAATGTTGCCATTCTTCAATTAAGAGGAAAAAAGTGAACTGATTCCAAGTTCCAATTAAGAGCAAAAGGAATACAATGCTTATGCTGCAGATGTTTATTAATTAAGGAACCAGGATTGATTGGTCACTTTATTGTAATGCCTCAGGCAAAATATGTTATCTTCAGTGTTATTTAAAGTTAATGGGTGACTATAGGTATGTTCCTAAATGTACCTAAATGTAAAGAGTCTCAATGCATGTACGAAGACACAGGCAGAGAATTAAGTTCACCTATGAAGTTGTAAGATCTAACCCAGTCAAAGCAAGATCAAGGACTTAAATGTGTCTCTTTAATTTTGTTTCTATTTATTTATTTATATCTTATATCTTCCTTCCACCACACCCCCCCCCAAAAAAAACCTCAAAGCAACCTAACAAAGGTAATAAAATACAGCATGATGAGGTAAGTCTAGATGTTCATATGCTCATACTGCAATTATGTTATCAATGATTATCTGAATGACGGGATAATCTTTAATTTTCTTTAAAAAATGTTGTCCTTCTGTATTCTCTAAATTTCTCAACAATGAACACGAAGCAACACTATAATATAAATAATACATATAAAGGTTAAAATCAAAGAGCAGTAACTTAAAATGTAGTCAAAAGTGAAATTATTTGGGATGCGTACTTTGACATTATGTATACTTGTTAGATACCAGCCACAAATTTAACTGTGTTTTCTGGTGTCCAGTGCAAAAAGGGAAACAACCAATTCCATAATCCAGAAGGTACATTAGGTTAAAAACCCATCTCTTTCTCAAGAGAGGCACACGTAATCCTGTTGTTGATACATAAGAAACATCCTAGGCCTGAATTACACTGTGTAATGTGAGAAACAATAACTCCAGCAGCCTTCTTCTGGAAAACACAGTGATGAGTTTCATGGAGTGGTGTGTATATCCCACTATTCAGACTAGTGACAGTTTACCAAAGAATAATTTGGTATAAAGCAGTTGTTTAGGAGGTTGGCGTGATGTCCATAATGTGTTAGATCAGATGACCTGATTCGTTTCAGACTACTAGATTTTAGAGCACTAGAGGAATGGATATACTGCATACCCTTCAAGCAATCCTACATAAATATAGTTTCTTTCATTCAAAGTTTGAATAAATAAGCAATAATAAATTTGTTATTGTCCTCCCCGGCAAGCCTTAAGAAAATGATAATCTGATGAGATTAGTTAATACAGAGACATGTTTTCTTTAATAAAATAAGGTAGTGGAAGGATGAATACCTTTCTGTAAAAATTTAATGATCTTAACAAGAACAGATGCATGAATAGATGGCCACCCCATCTCTCTCAGAGGTTGTCAGAAAGAATACCTGTGGAGAGAACCAATGGTCTGCTTACAAAAGGATCTCCCTGAAATGGGAATGTAGCTATTTTTGAATGTGCAAAGTTAAAAACTGAGTTTAAATATGTTATTTTTTAAAGTTCAAACTTGATCCTACCTTCATCCAGCTTCCCATAATGTAAACGTATTAGATAAATATTGTACATTTGTCAAAACTAAGAAATTAATCTTGTTACAATACTGTTACCTAAATGACAGACTTTATTTGTATTTCACCAGTAGTTTTCTGCTAACGTCCTTTTCTATACAAAGATTTGCTCCAGGATAACACATGCATTTAATCAGCATGTCACCTTAGTCACCTTAGTCAACTGTCACTGTCTGTGACAGTTTCTCAGTCTTTCTTCATTTTTTATGTATCAAGAATTTTGAAGAGCGCTGGTCAGATATGTTGTAGAACGTCCCTCAGGTTGGGTATATCTGGTGTTTTCTCATGATTAAACTGGGGTTATGTGTTTGGGGGAAACATACAAGGAGGTGAAATGAACTTTTCATTGCCTCATATCATATTGGGTACATTATTATCAACATGATTTATCAGCAGTAAAGTTAACCTTGATCCCTTGGTTAAGGTGGTATCTGGCTTGTCTTTCCACTTTAAAGTTACTCCTTTTTCCTTTTTATACTCTATTCTTTGGGAGTGAGTCTCTCCTGGAGAGGGCAGTATCTAGAATTCTTTTTTTTTTTTTTTTTTTTTTTTGCGGTACGCGGGCCTCTCACTGTTGTGGCCTCTCCCGTTGCGGAGCACAGGCTCCGGACGCGCAGGCTCAGCGGCCATGGCTCACGGGCCCAGCCGCTCTGCGGCATGTGGGATCTTCCCAGACCGGGGCACGAACCCGTGTCCCCTGCATCGGCAGGCGGACTCTCAACCACTGCGCCACCAGGGAAGCCCTAGAATTCTTATCTAAGGAAGACTTGTCCCTTTTCTCCCATTTGTTTCTTACCCAGTCATTTACTTACATTCGTATGGACACATGGATATATATGCAATACGTTGGTTTTTAATCCAGGGCTATAGTTAATTATTTTGTTGCTCAAATAGTTCTAGTTTTGGCCTTTGGGAGCTCTGTCAGTTTGTTCCTGTGTCCTTTTGACATGAATCCTTTTTTCCTGTTTCTTTTTCTTTCATTTTTAAAGCAGTTTCTTTCTTGCACTGCAAGATGCTCCAGGCTCATCTTTTTCTCTGCCCCAGCCTAGGAATTAGCCACATCTCCAAGGAACCCTGTTAACTAACTAATTTTTTATTCATGCACTCAGAATCTTAAAATGCAGTTTATTTTTACTTAAGTGTCTGAGATTGATGCAAATTTGCAGATGGTCCATCTTATGCATATGGAACTTCCCTTGCTCTTTTAACTTTATAGTGTCAGAAATTGTACTTGAAATTGAAAAACTTACCAGTTATCCGAAAGCTTATTGTTGTGGTTTAAGCCAGATGAATGCCTTCTACACAAGGACTGAAATGGTGAATGTTATTCTTGTTCAGTCAGATCTTGGGTGACCAGGAATGATTTAGTTAAATTCTTCTCTAAGAAATAGTGCAATGGCAATTTATACTTTTGAATCTAGTGGAGGAGATTAGTGTAAATTTCTTAGCTTACGCTTTCTAAATATTTCCTAGTTTATCCATCCTGAAATATGTTACCAACGTTGTTGAGCTCTGGACAGCTGGCCAGAGTTAAATGCAAGTGATTTTCCTCCATGAACCATATGTTCTGGGAATCACTCTGCTGATAGATTTATAACCCTTTGCAGTGATCAGGAGGAAGGTAGGTGTGTCCCTAAAATATACTACACACAATCTAGGCACAACCAGGGCGAGCAACAATTTATTGCCACTTCTCTGGTCTTACAAATACAAAAAGGACAGAAGTAGATTGTCAATGTGGAAAAAGACAGATTATAGTGTTTTTTCCAGGAGACCACATTTTTCCTAAAATGTTCTTTTGTTTAATCCATATCTTCCCTCAAAATATTGCAACCTTCCTAGATAAGTTGAATTTGCTTCTCTAACTCCCACATCAAAATATCTCACAGGGCAACATCCTAATATTGAAAACTTAAGAATAAAAATCTTTTTCTTAATAACCTTGTAGTCTCCATGATGAAGTGGTTATTTGATATTTTAGTGCTCCAATATGTTTTCTTTAATGATAAGTTTCTTTGGTAATGGTCAAAAATCAGTAGTTTCATTGTCATGTATCTTAATTTTAATGGCCTGTATACTACTAGGAGACATAAACTAGACATTTATAACAGTAAAAATATGTTGGGGAAGGAACTAATTCATGCTTATGTTTGAACATGGGGAACTAGTCTGGGCTTAAGAAAACTAATTCATCGAAATATTTGTTTCAGCAATTCTGCTTTTGCATTATTAAAAGAAATTTCTGATAATTTCATTTCCTGTGTAGTCTAAATGGGCCACACTGGTCAAGTTTGCATTCTGTCAAATCATTAACGATGTCTATAGCTCCATGGAAACAAGCAAAACACAGAAAACAAGGAAAGGTAGGACGCAATAATAATGATAACTATATCACCAGGTTTTATACTATCACAGAATACCTTCTTATGCTCCATCTCTCTTTTTTCTTTTTAACATCTTTCTTGGAGTATAATTGCTTTACAAAGTTGTGTTAGTTTCTGCTGTATAACAAAGTGATTAAGCTATACGTATACATATATCCGCATATCCCTCCCTCTTGAGTCTCCCTCCCACCCTCCCTATCCCACCCCACTAGGTGGTCACAAAGCACCGAGCTGATCTCCCTGTGCTATTTGGCTGCTTCCCACTAGCTATCTGTTTTACATTTGGTAGTGTATATATGTCCGTGCCACTCTCTCACTTTGTCCCAGCTTACCCTTCCCCCTCCCTGTCTCCTCAAATCCATTCGCTATGTCGACGGCTTTATTCCTGTCCTGCCCCTAGGTTCTTCAGAACCTTTTTGTTTTTTTTTTTTTTTTTACCTTCCATATATATTTTTCAGCGTACGGTATTTGACTCTCTTTCTGACTTACTTCACTCTGTATGACACACTCTAGGTCCATCCACCTCACTACAAATAACTCAATTTCGTTTCTTTTTATAGCTGAGAAATATTCCACTGTATATATAAGCCACATCTTCTTTATCCTTTCATCTGTTGGTGGACACATAGGTTGCTTCCATGTCCTGGCTGTTGTAAATAGAGCTGCAGTGAACATTGGGGTACATGTGTCTTTGTGAATTATGGTTTTCTCAGGGTATATGCCCAGGAGTGGGATTGCTGGGTAATATGGTAGTTCTATTTTAAGTTTTTTAAGGAACCTCCATACTGTTCTCCATAGTGGCTGTATCAATTTACATTCCCACCAGCAGTGCAAGAGGATTCCCTTTTCTCCAAACCCTCTCCAGCATTTACTGTTTGTACATTTTTTGATGATGGCCATTGTGACCAGCGTGAGGTGATACCTCACTGTAATTTTGATTTGCATTTCTCTAATGATTAGTGATGTTGACCATTCTTCCATGTGTTTGTTGGCAATCTGTATATCTTGTTTGGGGAAATGTCTGTTTAGGTCTACTGCCCATTTTTAGATTGGGTTGTTTGTTTTTTTGATATTGAGCTGCATGAGCTACTTGTAAATTTTGGAGGTTAATCCTTTGTCAGCTGCTTCATTTGCAAATATTTTCTCCCATTCTGAGGGTTGTCTTTTCATCTTGTTTATGGTTTCCTTTGCAGTGCAAAAGCTTTGAAGTTTCATTAGGTCCCATTTGTTTATTTTATTTTCATTTCTCTAGTAGGTGGGTCAAAAAGGATCTTGCTGTGATTTATGTCATACAGTGTTCTTCCTACGTTTTCCTCTAAGAGTTTGATAGTGTCTGTCTTTACATTTAGGTCTTTAATCCATTTTGAGTTTATTTTTGTGTATGGTGTTAGGGAGTGTTCTAATTTCATTCTTTTACATGTAGCTGTCCAGTTTTCCCACTTACTGAAGGGGCTGTCTTTTCTCCATTGTATATTCTTGCCTCCTTTATCAAAGATAAGTTGACCATATGTGCATGGGTTTATCTCTGGGCTTTGTATCCTATTCCATTGATCTATATTTCTGTTTTTGTGCCAGTACCATATTGTCTTGATTACTGTAGCTTTGCAGTATATTCGGAAGTCCAGAACCTGATTCCCCCAGCTGCGTTTTTCTTTCTCAAGGTTGCTTTGGCCATTTGGGGTCTTTCTTGTTTCCATACCAGTTGTGAATTTTTTTGTTCTAGTTCTGTGAAAAATGCCATTGGTAGTTTGATAGGGATTGCATTGGATCTGTAGATTGCTTTGGGTATTATGGTCATTTTCACAATGTTGATTCTTCCAATCCAAGAACATGGTATATCTCTCCATCTCTTTGTATCATCTTTAATTTCTTTCATCAGTGTCTTATAGTTTTCTGCATACAGGTCTTTTGTCTCCTTAGGTAGGTTTATTCCTAGGTATTTTACTCTTTTTGTTGCCATAGTAAATGGGAGTGTTTCCTTAATTTCTCTTTCAGATTTTTCATGATAAGTGTATAGGATTGCAAGAGATTTCTGTGTATTAATTTTGTATCCTGCTACTTTACCAAATTCATTGATTAGCTCTAATCATTATCTGGTAGTGTCTTTAGGATTCTCTACATATAGTATCATGTCATCTGCAAACAGTTATAGCTTTACTTCTTCTTTTCCAATTTGGATTCCTTTTATTTCCTTTTCTTCTCTGATTGCTATGGCTAAAATTTCCAAAACTATGTTGAATAATAGTGGTGAGAGTGGGCAACCTTGTCTTATTCCTGATCTTATTGGAAATGGTTTCAGTTTTTCACCCTTGAGAACGATGTTGGCTGTGGGTTTGTCATATATGGCCTTTATTATGTTGAGGTAAGTTCCCTCTATGCCTAATTTCTGGAGGGTTTTTATCATAAATAGGTGTTGAATTTTTTCTGCATCTATTGAGATGATCATATGGTTTTTATTGTTCAATTTGTTAATATGGTGTATCACATTGATTGATTTGCGTATATTCAAGTTTCCTTGCATTCCTGGGATAAACCCCACTTTGTCTTGGTGTATGATCCATTTAATGTGCTGTTGGATTCTGTTTGCTAGTATTTTGTTGAGAATTTTTGCATCTATGTTCATCAGTGATATTGGCCTGTAGTTTTCTTTCTTTGTGACATCTTTGTCTGGTTTTCGTATCAGGGTGATGGTGGCCTCATAGAATGAGTTTAGGAATGTTCTTCCCTCTCCTATATTTTGGAAGAGTTTGAGAAGGATAAGTGTTAGCTCTTCTCTAAATGTTTGATAGAATTTGCCTGTGAAGCTATCTGGTCCTGGAGTGTTGTTTGTTGGGAGATTTTTAATCATAGTTTCAATTTCAGTGCTTATGACTGGTCTGTTTATATTTTGTATTTCTTCCTGGTTCAGTCTAGGAAGGTTGTGCATTTCTAAGAATTTGTCCATTTCTTCCAGGTTGTCCATTTTATTGGCATATAGTTCCTTGTAGTAATCTCTCATGATCCTCTGTATTTCTGCAATTTATACCTTTTATACAAAAGTATAAATTGTTACTGTTACTTCTCCTTTTTCATTTCTAATTCTGTTGATTTGAGTCTTTTCCCTTTTTTTCTTGGTGAGTCTGGCTAATGGTTTATCAATTTTGTTTGTCTTCTCAAGGAACCAGCTTCTAGTTTTATTGATCTTTGCTATAGTTTCCTTCATTTCTTTTTCATTTATTCCTGATCTGATCTTTATGATTTCTTTCCTTCTGCTAACTTTGGGGTTTTTTTGTTCTTCTTTCTCTAATTGCTTTAGGTGTAAGTTTAGGTTGTTTATTTGGGATTTTTCTTGTTTCTTGAAGCAGGATTGTATTGTTCTAAACTTCCCTCTTAGAACTGCTTTTGCTGCATCTCATAGGTTTTGGTCATTGTGTTTTCATTGTCATTTGTTTCTGTGTATTTTTTTATTTCCTCTTTGATTTCTTCAGTGAACTCTTGGTTATTTAGTAGTGTATTGTTAGCCTCCATGTGCTAGTATTATTATTTTTTTTTTTTTGCGGTACGCGGGCCTCTCACTGTTGTGGCCTCTCCCGTTGTGGAGCACAGGCTTCGGATGCGCAGGCTCAGCGGCCATGGCTCACGGGCCCAGCCGCTCCGCGGCATGTGGGATCTTCCTGGACCGGGGCACGAACCCGCATCCCTTGTATCGGCAGGCGGACTTTCAACCACTGCGCCACCAGGGAAGTCCGTGCTTGTATTTTTACAGTTTTTTTCCTGTAACTGATACCTAATCTCATAGCATTGTGGTTGGAAAGGATACTTGATATGATTTCAGTTTTCTTAAATTTACCAAGGCTTGATTTGTGAACTAAGATATCTATCCTGGAGAATGTTCCATGAGCACTTGAGAAAAAAGTGTATTCTGTTGTTTTTGGATGGAATGTCCTATAAATATCAATTAATTCCATCTTGTTTAATGTGTCATTTAAAGCTTCTCTTTCCTTATTTATTTTCATTTTGGATGATGTGTCCATTGGTGAAAGTGGGATGTTGAAGTCCCCAACTATGATTGTGTTACTGTCGATTTCCCCTTTTATGGCCGTTAGCCTTTGCCTTATGTATTGAGGTGCTCCTAGTTTCATGCATAAATATTTACAATTGTTATATCTTCTTCTTAGTTAGATCCCTTGATCATTATGTAGTGTCCTTTTTTGTCGCTTGTAATAGTCTTTATTTTAAAGTCTATTTTCTGTGATATGAGAATTGTTACTCAGCTTTCTTTTGATTTCCATTTGCATGGAATATCTTCTTCCATCCCCTCACATTCAGTCTGTATGTGTCCCTAGGTCTGAAATGGGTTTCTTGTAGATAGCATATATACTGTATTGTTTCTGTATCCATTCAGCTAGTCTTTGTTGTTTGGTTTGAGCATGTAATCCATTTATACATTTAAGGTAATTATTGATATGTATGTTCCTATTACCATTTTCTAAATTGTTTTGGGTTTGTTATTTCCTTCTCTTGTGTTTCCTGCCTAGAGAAGTTCCTTTAGCATTGTTGTAAAGCTGGTTTGGTGGTGCTGAATTCTCTTAGCTTTTGTTTGTCTGTAAAGGTTTTAATTTCTCTGTTGAATCTGAGTGAGATCCTTGTTGGTAGAGTGAACTTGGTTGTAGGTTTTTCCCTTTCATCACTTTAAATATATCCTGGCTCCATCTCATTTGATAACTCCTAATCACTTTTGCCCGGACAATGACTTGGGCAGAGCTTCTTGGGTGTCATTTCAAACATCTAACTGCTTTCACTGAGAGCAGGACCAGAGCACCATGTAAGGATGAATCTCCAGGTCTTCTTTACACATCCAAGCAGCCTGAGGATTTCCAGGGAATACAGCACTCCCTTGACCCAGATCTCTGTAAAGTGTGTTTAGTCAGAGAAACCAGCAAATAAAGTGTGCATGAATACTGTGGGGGATTACTAGGATGGCAGCACCTGCACTGAAGAACTGAAAAATAAGATGACATATCCTTATGTTTGCATAAGGATACAAAGAATCATAATTGCTGTTATTGTTTCCAGTTTTATCAATTAAGAGAATAGCCCAAGGAGAGAGACTTTAGCTAGAACAGGCAAAGTGCTGTGGTGACAGAGATCGCAGGAAGTAGCCTAAGTTCCCCCATCCCAACAGTATCAACTTCCCAAAGATACACCTAATATGACGGAAGTATCAGTCTTCAAAGTGAGAAGGAGCCTTAGAGATCTCCCCCATTTTAAACTTTTGAAACAAGTTTGATAGTTACGTAAGCTTGTCCAACCTCATTCAGGCAGATGGTCTCTCCTACATTTAAAGACTCCCCAGAAAGATACGGAAGGAACCCTTTCCTCTGTAACCCTTTCCAGAGTTTGTCTTTGTAATTATCACAATATTTCCCCTAGTGTGCAGCTGGAATCACTCAGGCTGTGGTTTATGCCCTTTCCCTTGAGACATAGGATAAAACAAAATACATACATTCTTTTTTGTGCATTGTTCTATTTTACTGGAAAAGTCTTCAATTTAAGGAGATAAGATTTGGGAGAATTTATTTTTAGAACTGACCAAAAAAATACCTTCTGATTTATACCCCATTAACTCTACTTTTTCATGAAAGTCCTTTTTCTACTACTTCGCTGAAGCATTGCTTTTCACAAACAGACTCTTCTCCTGAAATAATATCTTTGTCTTTAAATACTAAACTAACAATTAGTAACTATTTGCACAGACTTTTGATTGTCAAAACTATATGAAAAGTATCAAAAAAGACCTAATTTTTAGGCACTTCCCTGGTGGCGCAGTGGTTAAGAATACACCTGCCAATCAAATCAGGGTTTGATCCCTGGTCCGGGAAGATCCCACATCCATGGAGCAACTAAGCCCATATGCCACAACTACTGAGCCTGTGCTCTAGAGCCCGCGAGCCACAGCTACTGAAGCCCACCCACCTAGAGCCTGTGCTCCACAGCAAGAGTAGCCACCCACCGCAATGAGAAGCGCGTGCACCACAATGAAGAGTAGTCCCCACTCACCACAACTAGAGAAAGTCCACACGCAGCATGAAGACCTAACGCAGCCAAAAATAAATAAATAAAAAATAAAATAAATATATTTTTAAAAAATCTAATTTCTAAAATATCTCATAAGTTTACTGATTATCCTTCTGCAGCTTGACAACATTAACTTTATAGAACAATGGAAATTAAGACCCTACAGGGGGAAGTCACCATTGGAAAGTTCTCCTTGAAACCGCATCAGCACAGGGAATGCTTGGCAAAAGTTTATCTGTGGATAACAATAGAACACAATTGTTCTGTTGTGTTATGCAAAGCTGTGGTTACCTAAGTTAAATTCCCCTTTTCAGTAACGTGTAAGCTCATGGATGCAGGTATTGGTTTATACGTTAGACCATATGTTTTTAGAATGGAAATAAAGAGATTCTTTTTTCGCTCTGGAGATAATCTGCCAAGTTACAAAATATGTTTTTAAAAATATATATTTGTTAAGCATTAACACATGCAGTACAGAGGACCTGCCTAGTGCACCTACACACAGTAGGCATCCAATGAAGGTGTGCTGCTCAAGTTGACTTGTAGTAAGAGGAATCAAACAGCTTCCAGTTACCAAATTATCGAGGTATCCAAAAGTGGCCACTTAACCCCTTGGGTGCCTTTTTTATCCAGTTCACAGCTCTTGAGAACAGAATCTTGTTGGCTAAAAGAATGATTTTGGAGCCTTGTGGGTATTCTGTCTTTGTCATTTTCCTTCTACAGTAAAAGCTCATTATCTGGCATTATGCAGCTCATGCTAATCTGGTGCTCAAGATTATGTGTTGAGCCTTTTTGACAACTTGGATAATGAGTGGAGCTTCCCTAGGTGTGGCCGTGGTTTATACTGCTGGAGGCGAGGTCCTTGCATGACATCCAGTTCAATCATCTTTTTTATTAGATAGGAAATTCAGGCAGATTGAGGTACTTGCTCAGGACACCTAGCTGCTTGTTAATGGCAGAGCTTCAAAGAAAGCCCAGGTATCCTGATTCTCACCTTAGTGCTATCTGACCACAGTTCACAAAACTACCCCTTGAGCCCCTAAATGGGAGGTGGGGGAACTTCTGCTTCAAAGTCATGATGGCACTATGTAACACGCAATGTGTTGTAACCCCAAACACTGAAGGAGGTGTGGAGTAGGACCTGGGTCTCACAATGAATGAGTGCAAAACACTAGGGAGGGCTGCCCGGGAGATCCCATGGACCTGGGGGTGAGAGAAAAATAGGAAAACCCCTGGGGTTGTAGGGAACATTCGACCTAATTTTTTTTTTTTTGGTCTCATCCTTTTATATTAAAAGTCAACCAATCCTCAAGTAAGGCCTTCAAGGTTTAAATTTCAGTGCCTTAAGTAACAACAACAACAACAAAAACCTATCACTTATGTGTCAGAAACTATGTTAAATACTTTAACTGCCTTATTCAATTTAATCACCACAAAATTTCTGTGCAGAAGGTATGATCTATGCTGTCATCCTCAGACTGCACCTCCATCCTTCCATCCTGGAATTTGCCTTTCCAGAACTTCATCTCTAGATTCTGCCTGTTTTTGCAGCAACTGGACTGGGTTTGGCTCTTCAGTCCGGCTACATTCACTATGGATAGTCAGACTGAGGACCAATCTCTCCAATTCTGTATCCCACTCAAGCTCCAGAAACCCTTCGCAGTCTGGCCTCTAGACTGGATGGAAGGCTGCAGGTACATCTTGGATATCATAGCTGCCAGCCCTTGGAACTAGAGCATCCATTGTGAAGCTCCTTCTCCCTTGAAACTGGGAAAACCCATTTACTCCCTGGCCCCTTCTTATCCTTCATATGAGTGTGATTTAATGTTGAGGTTTTTTTTTTTTTAAACTAAGAAATACCGTGTCAATTCAGGGTTAGTGATGTAATGTGATAGTACAAGTTCACTAGCCTAGCACTGTCATCCTGGATTTGAGTTCCCTTTGAGTCCCAAGCTAGCTCTTGAACCACACTTCAAATACTCCATGCTAATTTACTCCTCTGTGGCTTTGCACCTGCTGTTTTCTCCATTTAGGACACTTTTCTTCGGTCATCTATCTGGAAGTGATGTGCTCATCTTTCAAGGTGCAGCTCAAACATCCACTTTGTTAAGACTTCTCTGATCTTTTCCTTCCTTTCCCACTACTGGGAGGTTGTATTTATTGAGGAAGAAAAGAAATTGTGAAAACATAGAGGTCTAAAGTTGTCAGGAACCTTAGAGATCAATTAAAGTTCTAATTTTACAGGGTAAATGATCCAGGAAATGCAGCAGGGCTAAAATGACCTATGAATGAAGACTTTTTGGTGCAGAACAGAAATTATGATTCAGATTTCCTTACTTCTAATCTGAAGCTGTCTTCATCACACTAGGTTGGGGCTATATTAAATTGTGAATTTAACATTCTATTCAAAGCAGATACAGTTGGTTGGCTGCCTCAACACCCTTCTGTGATTGCAGTGCACAGAGCAGCATCAACTCTTAAAAATGAGGTTGAGGTGAACATTTCACTTTGCATTTCTGAACTGAGGTACATTAATGGAGCAGCCTGAATGTTAGATTAATATCATCAGAAAGGGGCAGCTCAGGAATATGTGCAACTTTGAAGAATCAGGGAAAAGAAACAAGGACCAATGAGGACAGGAATCACTGAACAAGAAAGACAATGACAAATTGATCTTCCGAATGCACACATAAGCAAAGGATTTCCTGCATACCAGTTCTTTCAGGGTTGACGGTTAAATGTCTACCTGTTGATAGAAAAATATCCACTAGACAGTAAAATGACCAATAATGCTTGAGAAAATGAAAAACTATTTAAAAGGAATAATAGTATCAAACAGGCAGTGAGAGGTTCAGAGAACCTCATCAACAGAAGGAAAGCAAGCCACTTGCTAAAGATAACACATTCTTGTATCCAGAGGGGGGAAAAACTGAGAACAAATTCTTTAATAATTGAATTTATGGTAATGGAATGTAAGCGCATCAGCCCACCAGGACAAAGTACTCAACAAGTAGAAGAGTAGGACAAAAATAACTATGCCCTTCAGAAATACATTTTTAAACTTTAGGTAGCAGGAATTGAGAGATTTCTTGATGAAAATGCCTCAAGTCCTGCTATTCCATTAGCCTTTATGGTTGGGAATGGGAGGATTCACAAAAAGCACCCCGAGATCGAAGCAGAAGGTGAATGCCCTGAGTCTGATAGAGTGTCAGACACATGAGGAGAAGCAAAGGCAAGGTTTCTGTAAATGCCAAGTGCCTGTTCCCCTGGGTAAATGGGAGGACAGCTGTTGCGTTACTCACTGACTGGGTTAATCTTGACAAGTTTTTTTTGCAGTTGTTTCATCTTTATGATACCACAGGATAAAAATAGTAATGTCTGTTAGGGCCTCATAGTTTTTTGAATGCTTCATATTACATGATTTTTAATAGCCTATGCTCACAATCATCCTGTGAGTTAATGCATTTTTATTGTGTGAGCTGTTTGGTGGCAACTCACAGTCCCTTCCACTTTGTCCCCAGCAGTTACCCACTTCCAAGTGATCCTGAGCTTGTTCTCTCCCACAACCCCTGTTAAGGCCTGACTTGGTCTCCAACCCTTGTCTCTGACTCCCCATTTTCTCGCCTGCCTCTGTCTTTGAACTTTTAAAAATGCTCATGGGTGCACAGCCAGACTCCAGTCCCTCCAAACGTTGAAGTCACTCATTCAGTAGCTTTTCACCACCAGCCCCTCCCCCAACCCCCATCCCCCACCCAGGTAATTCTCTCCTTAACTTATCAAGTTGGTGGGAAATAAACCCTGGTGCATCCCTAATTGCCCAGTATTCTGGCTGTGCCCATTTTTAGGCAATGGAATTGAAGTTGAGAGAAGTTACATTGGCCAAGATCATATACCCCACAAATGCCTGAGTTACAACCCAAATTCAAGCTACCTCTAATCATCAATAGATTATACATTAACCGTCCATATTTTACTCCCCCATCACATATCACTCAATAGCAAATGCTATTTAAATGTAAATTAACAGTTCTCTAAGGATTTTAAGACTGGAGCTGCCTCCTACTTGTTAAATGTGCAGGTTTAGAGGCAGTGCCATGGGTTCGGTTGCTTTGGCTTGGTGTAGGTAATATAAAGATCCACATAGAATTATATAGTTAAACTATAACTACAGTTAGGGATATGTGTGTGCTCACATGTGTGCATATACATGTAACTTGGAGGGGAAGTTGGGAAGGAATAATCAGTGATGAAGTTAAGAAATTGATCAAAGATCTTATCATGGAGGGTCTGTATTCCATGTTAAATTTTGCCTTCAAGGAATTTAGATTTTGCCTTGAAGATCTGAATGAGCCTCACGATGATTTTAAGCAAGAGAGTAGTAGAATTACATTTATATTGTTCATATTACATTTTATGGCTTCACCCTTCTGTGTACCACATATATACTCCCAGCAGACTTAACAGACATGGACAAAAAGAGGTCAGAGTCCTGTGGAGCTTCTCAAACCATAAGCAAAGCCAAAGGATCATCTTTCATCAAGCAAATTAATTCCAGCATCTATGTTTATATCTTCTTGATAATTTGTAAATTTCATACAAGACAAAGATTAAATTATATGCAGAAAAGATATTTTAAATCAGATATCAGCTCCAGGATTATTGAACCATTTTCCAACTCATTTTAGAATATAATTCAAGAAAACATATTCTGTGTTGTACACCACTTAATTTCCATTAATAACAGTACCCTTTTGGAGATGTCCTTGGCTGACCTAGCATTGTCTCCCCAAAGCAGAAGATAAATAACAAGTTGATTGTTCATCAAGTGGCATTGCTTTTGTCTAGAAACATATCCCATCGCTGTCAGAGGCTTAAATAAAATTTTAAAAGTCCTGAGTTTCAGTTTTCTCACGTGAATATATAATAAATCATCCTCAAAGCCTGACTGTATAAACAAATAATTTCTGTTCTAAAAAGGGCTTGCTCTGAGGCCCAGAGAATCAAAGCAACTTTCAGAGAAAATAAAATAATATTGTCAGCCTTTGTAAATTATCCCTTGGATTGTAATAATAAAACAGCAGTGCTTAGACCCAGATAGTGGCATTCGCTGTGGTCTATACTTCTACCTACAAGTACCAGGGGTGTTCCATAAGGCAAATAATCAGCATCCCAGGCAACCAATCCCTGAGAAGTACAAGATGAGTAATTCCTAGTAGCTATCCAGGCTTACAAACATAGACAATTGGCCCTAGCACAGAGGGGCTGCAAAAGACCTCATTAATAATGAATAAAGCAGGAAGCCGCCATTGGATACATTTCAAGAGCTGTAACTTCATAAGAAACTTAAAACAGAGTTTGATCATTGTGCTAGAAACTGAACCAAAGATCTAAGTCAGAACAACTAATGCCAGGAGATGGAGGATTTAGAGGACTTAACACTGAAAACACTTGTCTCTCATTTACTGCAGCTCCCATGTTACTGTGCAGTTTGAATAGTATCATGATGAAGATCTGCTCACATCTTGTGCGTGTCCCAGACAAGCTGTTAATGGGGTAACCCTTAAAACTGATATATATTTTTAAAATATCATGGTTCACACAAGATTGTAAAGCAACTATACTCCAATAAAAATTAAGTAAAAAAATCATGGTTCAACATTTATTTGTAGGAATGACTCAGGTGTATAAAGGAAAAGAGGGCTCCATTGGCAGCCCCAATTCCATACTCCACTTGGCAAGACAGAAGGGCTAGAATTAACTTGCCTGATCCTCCTTAGAACGCAGTTTAGGTACCATCTGTTGATACATATCCCTTGAGGGTTTACTCCTTCACCCTAAGTGGCTTATCAACATGTTCATTCCAAACACATACAGACCCGCTCAGCATCTCTTTCCACCCAGTAGTTCTGGTAAATAAACTTTTCTCCCTCCTTTTACATTCTGTGTAACATTTTAACACTCCAATCAACGCCTAGTTGACCTGGCTTTGGTCACATTTGGATGCCATCCATCTGAAGAGCAACCACGCAGTCAATGCAGTTTATTGCTTTGTAGCATATGTATAAGTTTATCAAGCTTATTCAGATACAATTCTTCATGTACACACCCTTCTGAGCAAAAGAGAGAAAGTAAATGGCACACCCAAATTCATACACATCATAAATGGCAGTGCAAGAAACTCAAATTCATGTCCTCTGACTCTAAATTTCATACTCTCTCCATTAAATCATGCTTCTAAATTGGGCCATAGAGCACTTCTCTGTGCCTAGTAGTCATTGCAAAAGAAAAAATATAATAGCCCTTGACTTAGGTAGTTATGGTATAAGTGAAGAAGGACTTACAATCTAGGTCAATATGTATGGCATCTTTGATGATATTACAGAATGTGTATGATGGTATAAAACAGACTTTTTGATATTGTCATCATGTCTCTGAGACGCAAAGATACTGAGAGATAAAGTAAATAATCCCTGAAGTAAACTGCATAGTTTAGGGTCTCCGTTAACCCCTGTGTGTCTATTGACAATGGTGGAAATTTTATAATTAACTGACTATTTACTGATATGAACAAGCTGAATGTTTTACCATATATGTTGTAAACAATTCGGTAGAATGAACTAAAGGAAACTTTTTTTTAAACGTCTTTATTGCAGTACAGTTGCTTTACAATGCTGTGTTAGTTTCTGCTTTATAACAAAGTGAATCAGTTATACATATACATATGTTCCCATATCTCTTACCACTTGCATCTCCCTCCCTCCCACGCTCACTATCCCACCCCTCTAGGTAGTCACAAACCACCGAGCTGATCTCCCTGTGCTATGCGGCTGCTTCCCACTAGCTCTCTATTTTACATTTGGTAGTGTATATATGTCCATGCCACTCTCTCATTTTGTCACAGCTTACCCTTCCCCCCCCCCATATCCTCAAGTCCATTCTCTAGTAGGTCTGTGTCTTTATTCCCGACTTACCCCTAGGTTCTTCATGACCTTATTTTTCCCTTAGATTCCATATGTATGTGTTAGCAAACGGTATTTGTTTTTCTCTTTCTGAATTACTTGACTCTGTGTGACAGACTTTAGGTCCATCCACCTCACTACAAATATCTCAATTTCATTTCTTTTTATGGCTGAGTAATATTCCATTGTATATATGTGCCACATCTTTATCCATTCATCCAATGATGGACACTTAGGTTGCTTCCATGTCCTGGCTATTGTAAATAGAGCTGCAATTAATATTTTGGTACATGACTCTTTTTGAATTATGGTTTTCTCAGGGTATATACCAGTAGTGGGATTGCTAGGTCGTATGGTAGTTCTATTTTTAGTTTTCTAAGGAACCTCCATACTGTTCTCCATAGTGGCTATATCAATTTACATTCCCACCAACAGTGCAAGAGTGTTCCCTTTTCTCCACACCCTCTCCAGCATTTATTGTTTCTAGATTTTTTGGTGATGGCCATTATGACCGGTGTGAGATGATATTTCATTGTAGTTTTGATTTGCATTTCTATAATGATTAATGATGTTGAGCATTCTTTCATGTGTGTGTTGGCAATCTGTATATCTTCCTTGGAGAAATGTCTATTTACATCTTCTGCCCATTTTTGGATTGGGTTGTTTTATTTTTTTTGATATTGAGCTACATGAGCTGCTTGTAAATTTTGGAGATTAATCCTTTGTCAGTTGCTTCATTTGCAAATATTTTCTCCCATTCTGAGGGTTGTCTTTTGGTCTTGTTTATGGTTTCCTTTGCTGTGCAAAAGCTTTGACGTTTCATTAGGTCCCATTTGTTTATTTTTGTTTTTATTTCCATTTCTCTAGGAGGTGGGTCAAAAAGGATCTTGCTGTGATTTATGTCATAGAGTGTTCTGCCTATGTTCTCCTCTAAGAGTTTGATAGTGTCTGCCTTACATTTAGGTCTTTAATCCATTTTGAGTTTATTTTTGTGTATGGTGTTAGGGAGTGTTTTAATTTCATACTTTTACATGTAGCTGTCCAGTTTTCCCAGCACCACTTATTCAAGAGGCTGTCTTTTATCCACTGTATATTCTTGCCTCCTTTATCAAAGATAAGGTGACCATATGTGCGTGGGTTTATCTCTGGGCTTTCTATCCTGTTCCATTGATCTATATTTCTGTTTTTGTGCCAGTACCATACTGTCTTGATTACTGTAGCTTTGTACTATAGTCGGAAGTCAGGGAGCCTGGTTCCTCCAGCTCCGTTTTTCATTCCCAAGATTGCTTTGGCTATTTGGGGTCTTTTGAGTTTCCATAAAAATTGTGAAATTTTTTGTTCTAATTCTGTGAAAATGCCAGTGGTAGTTTGATAGGGATTGCATTGAATCTGTAGATTGCTTTGAGTAGTAGAGTCATTTTCACAATGTTGATTCTTCCAATCCAAGAACAAGATATATCTCTCCATCTATTTGTATCATCTTTAATTTCTTTCATCAGTGTCTTATAATTTTCTGCATACAGGTCTTTTGTCTCCTTAGGTAGGTTTATTCCTAGATATTTTATTCTTTTTGTTGCAGTGGTAAATGGGAGTGTTTTCTTAATTTCACTTTTAAATTTTTATCATAAGTGTATAGGAATGCCAGAGATTTCTGTGCATGAATTTTGTATCCTGCTACTTTACCAAATTCATTGATTATCTCTAGTAGTTTTCTGGTAGCATCTTTAGGATTCTCTATGTAGAGCATCATGTCATCTGCACACAGTGACAGCTTTACTTCTTCTTTTCCAATTTGGATTCCTTTTATTTCTTTTTCTTCTCTGATTGCTGTGGCTAAAACTTCCAAAACTATGTTGAAAAATAGTGGTGAGAGTGGGCAACCTTGTCTTATTCCTGATCTTAGTGGAAATGGTTTCAGTTTTCCTCCATTAAGGATGATGTTGGCTGTGGGTTTGTCATATATGGCCTTTATTATGTTGAGGAAAGCTCCCTCTGCGCCTACCTTCTGCAGGGTTTTAATCATAAATGGGTGTTGAATTTTGTCAAAAGTTTTCTTTGCATCTATTGAGATGATCATATGTTTTTTCTCCTTCAATTTGTTAATATATGGTGTATTATGTTGATTGATTTGCATATATTGAAGAATCCTTGCATCCCTGGAATAAACCCCACTTGATCATGGTGTATGATCTTTTTAATGCTCTGTTGGATTCTGTTTGCTAGTATTTTGTTGAGGATTTTTGCATGTATGTTCATCATGATATTGGCCTGTAGTTTTCTTTCTTTGTGACATCCTTGTCTGGTTTTGGTATCAAGGTGATGGTGGCCTCGTAGAATGAGTTTGGGAGTGTTCCTCCCTCTCCTATATTTTGGAAGAGTTTGAGAAGGATAAGTGTTAGCTCTTCTCTAAATGTTCGATAAAATTCGCCTGTGAAGCCATCTGGTCCTGGGCTTTTGTTTGTTGGAAGATTTTTAATCACAGTTTCAATTTCAGTGCTTGTGATTGGTCTGTTCATATTTTCTATTTCTTCTGATTCAGTCTTGGCAGGTTGTGCATTTCTAAGAATTTGTCCATTTCTTCCAGGTTGTCCATCTTATTGGCATAGAGTTGGTTTTAGTAATCTCTCATGATCCTTTGTTTTTCTGCAATGTCAATTGTTACTTCTCCTTTTTCATTTCTAATTCTGTTGATTTGAGTCTTCTCCCTTTTTTTCTTGATGAGTCTGGCTAATGGTTTATCAATTTTGTTTATCTTCTCAAAGAACCAGCTTCTAGTTTTATTGATCTTTGCTATCATTTCCTTCATTTCTTTTTCATTTATTTCTGATATGATTTCTTTCCTTCTGCTAACTTTGGGGTTTTTTTGTTCTTCTTTCTCTAATTGCTTTAGGTGCAAGGTTAGGTTGTTTATTTGAGATGTTTCCTGTTTCACAAGGTAGGATTGTATTGCTATAAACTTCCCTCTTAGAACTGCTTTTGCTGCATCCCATGGGTTTTGGGTCGTCTTGTCTCCATTGTCACTTGTTTCTAGATATTTTTTTGATTTCCTCTTTGATTTCTTCAGTGATCACTTTGTTATTAAGTAGTGTATTGTTTATCCTCCATGTGTTTGTATTTTTTACAGATCTTTTCCTGTAATTGATATCTAGTCTCATAGCGTTGTGGTCGGAAAAGATACTTGATACGATTTCAATTTTCTTAAATTTACCAAGGCTAGATTTGTGACCCAAGATATGATCTATCCTGGAGAATGTTCCCTGAACACTTGAGAAAAATGTGTATTCTGTTGTTTTTGGATGGAATGTCCTATAAATATATATTAAGTCTATCTTGTTTAATGTATCATTTAAAGCCTGTGTTTCCTTATTTATTTTCATTTTGGATGATCTGTCCATTGGTGAAAGTGGGGTGTTAAAGTTTCCTACTATGATTGTGTTACTGTCAATTTCTCCTTTTATGGCTGTTAGTATTCGCCTTATGTGTTGAGGTGCTCCTATGTTGGGTGCATAAATATTTACAATTGTTATATCTTCTTCTTGGATCAGTCCTTTGATCATTATGTAGTGTCTTTCTTTGTCTCTTGTAATAGTCTATATTTTAAAGTCCATTTTGTCTGATATGAGAATTGCTACTCCAGCTTTCTTTTGATATCCATTTGCATGGAATATCTTTTTGCATCCCCTCACTTTCAGACTGTGTGTCTCTAGGTCTGAAGTGGTCTTCTTGAACTGCACACTTTCAGACTGTGTGTCTCTATGGATCTTGTTTTTGTATCCATTCATCCAGTCTGTGTCTTTTGGTGGGAGTATATAATCCATTTACATTTAAGGTAATTATTGATATGTATGTTCCTATTCCCATTTTGTTAATTGTTTTGGGTTTGTTATTGTAGGTCTTTTCCTTCTCTTGTGTTTCTTGCCTAGAGAAGTTCCTATAGCATTTGTTGTAAAGCTGGTTTGGTGGTGCTGAACTCTCTCAGCTTTTGCTTGTCTGTAAAGGTTTTAATTTCTCCATCAAATCTGAATGAGATCCTTGCTGGGTAGAGTAATCTTGGTTGTAGGTTTTTCTCCTTCATCACTTTAAATATGTCCTGCCACTCCCTTTTGGCTTGCAGAGTTTCTTCTGAAAGTTCAGCTGTTAACCTTATGGGGATTCCCTTGTGTGTTATTTGTTGTTTTTCCCTTGCTGCTTTTAATATGTTTTCTTTGTATTTAATTTTTGGTAATTTGATTAATATGTGTCTTGGCGTGTTTCTCCTAGGATTTATCCTGTATGGGACTCTCTGTGCTTCCTGGACTTGATTAACTATTTCCTTTCCCATATTAAGGAAGTTTTCAACCATAATCTCTTCAAATATTTTCTCAGTCCCTTTCTTTTTCTCTTCTTTTCTGGGACTGCTATAATTCGGATGTTGGTGCGTTTAATGTTGTCCCAGAGGTCTCGGAGACTGTCCTCAGTTCTTTTCATTCCTTTTTATTTATTCTGCTCTGCAGTAGTTATTTCCACTATTTTATCTTCAAGGTCACTTATCCATTCTTCTGCCTCAGTTATTCTGCTATTGATCCCTCCTAGAGTATTTTTAGTTTCATTTATTGTGTTTTCATCGTTGCTTGTTTCCTCTTTAGTTCTTCTAGTTCCTTGTTAAATGTTTCTTGCATTTTCTCTATTCTATTTCCAAGATTTTGAATCATCTTTACTATCATTATTCTGAATTCTTTTTCAGGTAGACTGCCTATTTCCTCTTCATTTGTTAGGTCTGGTGGGTTTTTACCTTGCCTCTTCATCTTCTGTGTGTTTTTCTGTCTTCTCATTTTGCTTATCTTACTGTGTTTGGGGTCTCCTTTTTCAGGCTGCAGGTTCGTAGTTCCCGTTGTTTTTGGTGTGTCTCCCCAGTGGCTAAGGTTGGTTCAGTGGGTTGTGTAGGCTTCCTGGTGGAGGGGACTAGTGCCTGTGTTCAAGTGGATGAGGCTGGATCTTGTCTTTCTGTTGGGCAGGTCCACGTCTGGTGGTGTGTTTTGGGGTGTCTGTGGCCTTATTATGATTTTAGGCAGCCTCTCTGCTAATGGATGGGGCTGTGTTCCTGTCTTGCTAGTTGTTTGGCATAGCGTGTCCAGCACTTTAACTTGCTGGTCGTTGAGTGAAGCTGGGCCTTGGTGTTGAGATGGAGATCTCTGGGAGATTTTCGCCGTTTGATATTATGTGGAGCTGGGAGGTCTCTTGTGGACCAGTGTCCTGAAGTTGGCTCTCCCAACTCAGAGGCACAGCATTGACTCCTGGCTGGAGCACCAAGAGCCTTTCATCCACACGGCTCAGAATAAAAGGGAGAAAAAATAGAAAGAAAGGAAAGGAAAGGAAAGGAAAGGAAAGGAAAGAAAAAGAAAGAAAGAAAGAAAGAAAGAAAGGAGGGAGGGAGGGAGGGAGGGAGGGAGGGAAGGAAGGAAGAAGATAAAATAAAATGAAAGAAAGCAAGATAAAATAAAATATAGTTATTAAAATAAAAAATAGTTATTAAGAAAAAAAAATTTTTTTAAGTAAAAAACCAAAAATGGATGGACAGGGCTTCCCTGGTGGCGCAGTGGTTGACAGTCCGCCTGCCGATGCAGGGGACACGGGTTCGTGCCCCGGTCCAGGAAGATCTCACATGCCACGGAGCGGCTGGGCCTGTGAGCCATGGCCGCTAAGCCTGCGCGTCCAGATCCTGTGCTCCGCAACGGGAGAGGCCACAACAGTGAGAGGTCCACATACAGCAAAAAAAAAAAAAAAAAAAAGGACGGACAGAACCCTAGGACAAATGGTGAAAGCAAAGCTATACAGAGAAAATCTCACCCAGAAGCATACACATGCACACTCACAAAAAGAGGAAAAAGGGGAAAAAATAATACATCTTGCTCCCAAAGTTCACCTCCTCTATTTGGGACGATTCGTTGTCTATTCAGGTATTCCACAGATGCAGGGTACATCAAGTTGATTGTGGAGATTTAATCCACTGCTCCTGATACTGCTGGGAGAAATTTCCCTTTCTCTTCTTTGTTTGCACAGCTCCCGGGTTTCAGCTTTGGATTTGGACCTGCCTCTGCGTGTAGGTCGCCTGAGGGCATCTGTTCTTCGCTCAGACAGGACTGGGTTAAAGGAGCCGCTGATTCGGGGGCTCTGGCTCACTCAGGCCAGGGAGGAGGGAGGGGTGCGGATGCGGGGCGAGCTGTGGCGGCAGAGGCCAGCGTGACGTTGCACCAGACTGAGGCGCACTGTGCGTTCTCCCGGGGAAGTTGTCCCTGGATCACGGGACCCTGGCAGTGGCGGGCTGCACAGTATCCCGGGAGGGGAGCTGGGGTTAGTGACCTGTTTTTGCTCACAGGCTTCTTGGTGGCGGCAGCAGCAGCCCTAGCGTCTCGCACACAGGCTTCTTGGTGGCAGCAGCAGTAGCCTTAGCGTCTCATGCCCGTCTCTGGGTTCCGCTCTGTTAGCTGCGGCTCGCACCCGTCTCTGGAGCTCCTTTGAGCAGCGCTCTTAATCCCTTCTCCTCGAGCACCAGGCAACACAGAGGGAAGAAAAAGTCTCTTGCCTCTTCGGCAGGTCTAGACTTTTTCCCGGACTCCCTTCCAACTAGCCGTGGTGCACTAACCCCTTCAGGCTGTGTTAACGCCACCAACCCAGTCCTCTCCCTGCGCTCCGACTGAAGCCCGAGCCCCAGCTCCCAGCCCCCGCCCACCCCGGCGGGTGAGCAGACAAGCCTCTCAGGCTGGTGAGTGCTGTTCGGCACTGATCCTCTGTGCAGGAATCTCTCTGCTTTGCCCTCTGCACCCCTGTTGCTGCACTCTCCTCCGCAGCTCCGAAGCTTCCCCCATCTGCCACCCACAGTCTCCGCCCACGAAGGGGCTTCGTAGTGTGTGGAAACCTTTCCTCCTTCACAGCTTCCTCCCACTGGTGCAGGTCCCATCCGTCTTCTTTTGTCTCTGTTTTTTCTTTTTCTTTTGCCCTACCCAGGTACGTGGGGAGTTTCTTGCCTTTTGGGAGGTCTGAGGTCTTCTGCCAGCGTTCAGTGGGTGTTCTATAGGAGCAGTTCCACGTGTAGATGTATTTCTGGTGTATCTGTGGAAGTCCCATGTATAAGAGTAACAAATTGAATATGGCCAGGAAACTTTATTTGTAGTTAACAAGAGCACAGTTTCCACGTCTTTTAAAATTCCCTTTTATTTACAAGTCACATTTTCAACTAGAGTAAGATTTGTACAAGTTAACAAGAATTTGAAGTATAGATATATTTTTTACATGTGAGTTTTATCACTTTTATGTAATCATTGTATCCAGCACTAGGATAATGTAAAGTTCATAATTAGCATATTAAAGTAAAAACCAAGGACAGCTTCACTTTGATTTTACTCAGTTGTAAATCAAAACATGTTTATTGGGCACTTATTCAATAAAGAGCCCTGAATATGATATATGAGTCCCTGCTCTCAAGGCACTTAAGGTGTGGCTTCATTGTGCAAATATGGAAGTTGTATATTATAGTAACAGGCTTGAAATGTTTATGACAACTCTCCCAACTTCTCATTAAAATATCCATGAAAATAGAAAAAAAAAGTTTAAAAAAAAGCTGGCAACATCACTGTAAACTTAAGATAAGAGAAGACCATATGCCAAATCCAGGTGGAATTTCAACTAATTGCATCAGCCATGGGGATAAATTCAAGAAGTACATTCTTGAACTGCACAACACATGCTCTAATCTTTGAACCAGAATAGACCAGATGGTTAGTAAGGTTAGAAAAGGCTGATTCACCTTCTCTGTAAGTGCTTCATTCTGAAACAGTGAAGATGAACTGACTAGAAAAATAAGTGGCCATTCTCCAATTCTAGAGAAATTAATTCTGTAGCCAGATAGAGCGAAGGTCTTACCCCCTTCCCATTTATTATTTAATATTTCAAAATGGTAATTCCCAGAACAAAACAGAGAAGAAAATACATAGGGATAAGAGACTTGATAACCATAGGATGTTTTAAACATCTGGACAGAGATAAGAAGAATGTTAGAAGTGCAGGCTGAAGGCTATGGTCTTTTATGGAATTCTACTGTTTGATATTAAAAATTACATTACACCTTCTTATTTACTGAAAGAATATAACAGAGCAAAAAAAATCCAGAAAACTTGCACTAAATCCCTACTTTCTAAAATGATAAATTGAGTAAGAACAAACCTTGAGATTCGACTTAAGAGAAACAAGTTCCCAGACCTTCAGAAGATGGTGATGGAGTCCTAGAACTTACCACCTATCCTTTCTGATAGCAATCCTAAAACTTAATTTATATATTCCTTGACAGCAAAGCATTAAAAATGACCATCATTAGGTCTGTTAAAATGCAGCAATAAAGGGCATTGTTGCAAAGGTTCACAAGGAAAAAAAATCTTAATATGATTTTCTGTAATACCCCTGTGAAAATTTTAGAAGCCTCTACTTTGAATCATGAAAATATGGTGAAAGGAGAGTACTTCCAGTTTTCAAACGACAATAAAAGATAGGTTTTTCCTTTCCACCCTTAGATATCACACAAAACTCAAAGAAAATGGGTAACAGAGCACTATCTCCATTATCAACATCTATAACTTACTAAACAGGAGACTGTTAAAACTTACTAAAATTTCTGAGAAACAATGACTAATTATAGTAAAGGTCTAATGGCTTTATGGAAGGAATCTAGAACATATGCTCATATCTGTAAATGTCCAACAAAGTTTTCAGAGCATAGATCTTCAAAGTAATTGACACCCCTAACCAATGAGCTCTGGTTTGGGATGATGAGAATGGGAATATTGTCTGGTAGCAAACACTTTTCTTGACTTTTTTTGTCACAGTATCTCAAGCAACAAGAAAATCAAGGTTAAGTAAGAAATCACACAGAGAAGCCATATTTGTTGGAAGATATCTGTTGGTAAGGCAGGGGATGAGAGCCTTTGCATATGGTAAGCCATCCTGATAGGTTGATCCCAGTGGGTTCAACCTATCAGGAAAGTAGAGGCAAAAAGAAGCCCCCCCGCCACCCATACATGCATGTGTGCACACACACGCACACACTTCTGTGTCATAAGGTGAATTTCTACAAGCTGGAAACATGGTCTTTAAACTGTAAGAAGCTTCAAAGTGAGTAGCAGGTCCAGGAATTCCTAATATGAATTACATGAATAGTAGTCAAAAGAACTAACACAGCATCATTATAAAGATATTACAAATAAACAGAGGAAAGGAACACAGAAGAACTTATAGATAAAATTTACTAATTTTAAAAATTTTTGATGAAGCAAACAACAATTGTGGGCAAATGTACTCCCATAAAATAAAAATTAAAAGTCAGAACCTTCATTGTCTCTTAATTATCTTTAAAGAATTTCTCTAAATTAAGTGGAAAGACATCACAAGGCAACAGAAGGAGACAAAATTTGAGCTTTCACCAGGCAAAAAGTAAACAAAAAATATTTAAAACCTTAACAGAAGTAAAGGACACATTTGAAGCAGAATATTAGAAATTGCTGAAAACACAGTAAAAGGGGTAAATGATAGGCTTCAGGAAAAGAAACAAAATGAAATAAAAACAAGTAAAATGAAAATTACTAGGTTATCTTTATGGAAAACAGACAAGGGAAATCCAACATAAGTACAATTTGTATCTCCTTCTGTGCCACCCCAATCTCATAAAAGAGATCTGAAATAATAAGACAAAAAGTATTTAAAGATATTTAGAATATTGCCCCTTCCAAACCCAACCTTTAATCTATAGACTGTAAGGTCTATCACATCATGCCATGGGAAAAATGTCTACACAACCATCCAAACTAAGAAATATGGGTACAAGTATATGGGAACTCTCCATACCATCATCTCAGTTTTTCTGTAGATCTAAAACTATTCTAAATAATGGAGTTCATTAAAAAATTTAAAAGGCAAAAAAAAAAAAAAAAAAAACCTAATATGTTCTGGTAAAATTATCAACTTTAAAGATAAGAAAGTAAGACTTTGACCATTGAAAGCTAGTCATCTGTTATGGGAAAATATGATTTGTTTTAGATGTTTCCACAGCAACTTTAAAGTCTAAATGCTATAAAATCATCAAGGGAAGAAACTGCGATCCAAGGATTTTATACTTAGCTAATCTGTCTTTAAGCTGTAAGGGTAACAGACAAATAGTTTTAAACATGCCAAGTTTAAGATCCTTTGAGCCTGTCTTGAAGACACTTGAAGCCACAAGGAAAATTTAAGCCAATCAAGGTATAAATGCATAATCTTACGGAAGAAAATCTACCTGTGAGCATTTGATTCATTTAGCTATAAACCTGAAACTAATGCAAATATGGAGATAATGATTACAGAACAGAATATAGAGCTTTAAGCCCAGACAGTGTAGAAATGAAGAATCTAATCAATAAATTGGAAAAAGAATTGCAAAAAAAATAATAATAACCCTAAGTAAATGAGTAGGAATTAATGTGTTAGAAATCAGTAATTGGCTGAATAAATCTAAGAGCTGATTCTTTGATAGTAGTGAAAACAACAATAATAAAGTAGATAACTTGATAGACAGTTTTTTAAATGGAGATAGCACAAATTTACAAAATAATTATAATAACTATAAGGAAGATTTTATCAACTTTAAGGGACTATATTTTAAGACCTGGGTGAATGGGTAATTTTCTAGGAAATCATAAATACCAACATTGACCTAAAAAAGAAAAAACTTGGACAGATCAATTACCAAAGGGAAAACAGAGAAAAATGTCGAAGAGCTAACCTTAAAAAAATGCACCAGTCCCTAGATGGTTTCACAAAGGAGTACTACTAAAGCTCTAAGAAAAGGATAACTTCAATGCTGTTGAATATGTTCACTAAGATAGAATTCTAAGGAAATCTACTAAATTCTTTTTACAAAGTGAGTATGATACTGATACCTAAACCCCAGGCAGCAAAATGAAAACAAAAACGTTATTTACAAAGGAAAAGAACCAGATGAACCTTAAACTGCTTTGACACTGAACACCAGACGACCACAGGACAGTAGAAAACTTGTGACCCAAGAATTTGAGTCAGAAAATGTGGTCATTTAGGTGTGAAGGCAAGAGAAAAACAATCTTTTAGATATGCAGTGGCTCAGAAAATATACTACTTATCTGCTGTGCCTGTGAAATCTATTTCAAGATATTTTAACTAACACAGGTAAATGAAATAAAGAATTAAGGAATGGAGGAAATAATGGTATAAGAAGATTATCATTAACACTGAAACTGGTTATAAGATTTAACTTCTTTATATGAGATATATGTGTTCACTTAAATGTATATCCATATATGTATATAGATGATAGATGTTGTGTGTAGAAAGTCCGATGCCAAATGGAAGTGTGTGTTTGTATACATAAAGTTTGATGCCAAATGTTCATCTGTGGATCTATTTAATAAGTATGGTAATAAATAAAAATTTAAATAAAGAAATGCTTTCTACCCACTGAAAATGAAAAAAAAATCTGTAAAACCTCTGTATTGAACTAAACCAAGGATATATTTATAAGCTTTTGGGTTTCTGTAGGTCATTTGCAATTTTCTAATCCAAATCTCTCCACACAATGTCAAAAAAAATACAGATCCACATGGACAGTAAATAAAATCACCCACCACTCATTCTTACAGCAAAACTAGAAGGTAGCGTGTAGTGCATCAAATTACATGTATATATGGGGAGTTAATAACCCCAAATATTCTAAAGTCAGCTCTAGAGTCATGCCATATTAGAGAGTACATAGAAAAACAAAATATAAATGAGAAACCAGCATAGGCAGTACACAAATAAAATCACCCTCATGAAAGAAGTCCCCATCCTGAGTTGTGAAAACAGAACTGTTTCACTGCCATCTTGGTCTAAGGCTAGATGGATCAGAGCATAAGCTACTGGAAGATCAAAAGGAAATGATTTTGGCAGTCTTGCTAAGATACAATTTCTAGGGGAGAGGAAGCAACTCGCAAAGGAGAGGCCTTCGTTGGAGGCTTGGAGATAAGTGGAAAGAAGGAAGCTGCAATACAAATTAAGATTAGAAACAAGAGAATCCCCAAATTTTCTAATGTGTTTTCTAACACATCAGCCCATCCTCTAACCCAAAAATGTGCTATTAATTTAAAATATTTTGAATCACTATACCAAAAGAAGAAAGTGCTCTTGAAGCAAGAAACTTAGTAAACACCCCCAACCACTTTACCCCTTCACATTATGACTGATTAGAAAAAAATTGACATTTCAATGAACAAAAATGTCTGGTAGTATCCGTACAAAACTGCTACATGGAAAAATAATGAGAAGAAAAACTGATGAAAAATTTACCCAAAGAACTAACTACAAAGTGGAGGAGACTGTGAAACAGTTCCTCACCCTGAATTAAATATCTTTAAGCATTTTACAAACAGGACTTTTTTTTTTTCTGCTGCACTGTGCGGCTTGTGGGATCTTAGTTCCCTGACCAGGGATTGAACCCCAGGCCCCAGCAGTGAGAGCATGGAGTCCTAACCACTGGACGGCCAGGAAATTCCTTTTATTTGGTCAGAAAAAAATTTTAATCAGAAAAGCAGAATTAAATGAACAAATGAAGTAAGATATGATGAACAATAAATAAAACCTAAGAGAGAAATTGAAGAAAAAGGCAATATCGTCTTATATAGGAAGAATAATTTCATAGTTCTCAATAAAAAAAAAAGGATTTCCCTGAAAACATAAGGAGAATTGAGAAAATAAGTAGAAAATTTCAAGAAAACAAAGAAGATAAAAAATATCATAGAGAAAATAATATAGAAGGTATGTAAGAAGATTAGACATATATACATTCAGATTTCTGAAAAAGAAAAACAGAACAATGGACAACAGAGCTAACATTTAAATTATAATCCAAGAAAGTTTTCTATAAGTGAAAGGAAATTTGGATCTATGATTAAGAAGGGCCATTGTGTACAGGGGGAAAATGACCCAGAATGGTCAACTCTAAGATGTAGTCTTATAAACCTATTAGACATTAAATATATAGAAGCAACCTTCTGAGTATCTATGCAAAAAGGCCAAGTCACTTTTTACAAAGGAAATAATATCATAAAGCAAGAAAACAGTGGAAGAACAATTTTAAGAAACTCCATAAAAAGAAAATTTGAGCCAACGATTTTTATATATAGACAAGCTGTCTTTTATGTATCAATCCTATGGAAAACAGTTTGATATAGACAAAAACTCAGTAAATACTCTATTTATAAACTCTTCCTTAGAAAGTTTTGAGATATAATTAAAGGAGTGATTAGAGGAAGATGCATACCTCTACACACTTGCGATGCTTAGGTAAATAAAAATTAAAAACTGAAAATAAATGAATGAAATCCCCAACTTAGAAAGGCAGGGGGAAAAAAACTGAAGAAAAAGAAAATAAAGATATAGAAGTAGAAATCAATAAAATAGGAAGCTGAAAACTGGTAAAATTAATTAAAAAATCAAAATGCTAGTTCTTTGGGAAAAATTAACAACAACAAAAAATATACAAAACAACTAGCTAATCTAACCCAGTAAAAAGAAGAGAAAGCACAGTTACATAAAATAAAAAATGATATGGGGGAAATAAACAGTAAATTTTAAGTCATGACAGACTGTACATCTCTATGCAAACATATTTGAAAACTTAACTGAAATAGCTTCCTACAAAAATACAGTTTGCCAAAACTGACCTCAATAGAGATAAAAGGATTAATAAGATAATTTTTCAACAGCAAAACCAGTGACCTATGAAACAACTACCCCACAAGAAGCACCAGGTCCACATATTTTCTCAAGGATGTTTTAGCATCCTTGCTCCTGAGCATGGAAAAAATCAAGGAAAATTCCAATTTTCTTAAATGGAGCAAGTATGACATTGATGTCTAAATCACATTAAATATAAAAAGGAAACTTTAAAAACAGTCTCATTTTTTAATATTGATGCCAAAATTCTATGTAAAACATCAGTAAACAGATTCCAATGATATATTAATAAAATATACTATTTTAATAGCCAAAGAGAAATAACAAATGATTATTTCTGTAGACACTAAAAAGGCCTTGACAAAATTCAACCCCCATCCTGATTTTAAAATATACACTCAATAAAATAAGAATTGATTTTTCTTTAACACTAAATATATATAACTCACCTCTAAAGCCATATTTTTACTTAATAGGGAAACTTTAGATGTAGTCCCAATAGGGTCAGGAATAAGCTAAAGATGCCCACTGTCTCTTCCATTGTTTAACAACATACTATATTATTTAGCCAATAAAATTAGGCAAAAGAAAATGACTTAACACATGAAAACTGGAAAAAGAAGTAAAACTACATATTTCTTGAGAGACTATGATAAAATACTTATAAAACTCAAAGGAATCAATGATAAAACTAACACAATAAGAACATAGGAAGATACAAAATTAATATCTGCAAAATAGTCTTCAGTTGTATAAGTAATAACAAATTAAAAGATATAATCATATAATGCAAGAGAAAACCCATTTTATATTGACAAAAAATAAAATGCTTAAGAATAAGCTTTAAAAGAAGTAAGCATATTGGTTCCAGTCCTGGCATGATAGTGTAAGTCTGTTACGGTCTCCCTTTCTAGCTGATTACAACTGAAAATCCTGGGAAAAAATACAAAAATTCATTACCTATGTCCTCTAAAATTAAACAAAAGCAAGCAGATTGTGGAGGAAAATCAAAACTTAAAGAAGGTACCACACAAGTGAGTTTGCCAACTTGCTTTTTGATGGGCTTTGCACTGAGTACAGAGCCCCCATTCAAAGTGCAAGGTGATAAAGCACTGAAATACCAGTAGTAACCCTATCTTTCTGGCTAAAGGAATCAGGAAAAGGAGATCCAGGGGCAGGAGCACAAGAAGGGAAAAGTCCCATATCAGAAAGGGATCTCTAATTATTCATATAAATCTGCAGACCTTAAGCTCACCCCTGAGTTATGCATGTGTGGGACAGACCCAAAGCAGCATAACAAAGTCTTAGAGAAATCAACTGAGATGTGTACCACAACCAGGGAAAAGTGATAGTACTTGGGGTCTGAACTTACATGGGTTGCTGCATTCTTAAACAAATCATTAACATTCACCAGAGGATTACAGCAGGTCTCACGGTCCAAACAACATAACATTGCACAATTTACCAAATATAATCAGAAATTGTGCAGAAAATGTGAACAATTCTCAAGAGAAAAGACAATCAACAAATGCCAACCACAGAATAACTTGGAGTTTAAAATATGAGAAAAAGATTTTAAAGCAGGTCTTATAACTATATTCCATGAAGTAATGGAAAACACACTTGAAAGCATAGAAAGAAGCTCATTGAACCCCAAATGGGGTATAACAACAACAAAAGGAAAATTATCATTCCTAGACATAGCATAATCAAACTGCTGGAAAAAAACAAAGAATATAGACGAAGACATGTAGGAAATTATGAAAGCAGCTACAAAATGATGCATTACATTGACTTTTACTTCTTGCATATGCAAAAATAACTAAAAATGAATTATAGGCCTAAACATTAAAATTATAAAACTTTAAAGAAAACAAAGGAGAAATTCTTTGCAATATTGGTGTAGGAAAGACACTTCTTAAATAAAACACAAAACCATAAAAAGTAATTTGGGGCTTCCCTGGTGGCGCAGTGGTTGAGTCCACCTGCCAATGCAGGGGACATGGGTTCGTGCCCCGGTCCAGGAAGATCCCACATGCCGCAGAGCGGCTGGGCCCATGAGCCATGGCCGCTGAGCCTGTGCGTCCGGAGCCTGTGCTCCGCAATGGGAGAGGCCACAACAGTGAGAGGCCCGCGTACCGCCAAAAAAAAAAAGTATTTTGGACATCTTCAAAATTAAAATCCTCTGCTCTTTGAAAATCATAATTAAGGGGGAAATAAAGGCAAGCCATAATATGGGAGGATATATTAAGAATTCGTATGTCAGACAAAGGAGTTGTATCGAAAATACATAAAAAAAAAAAACTTCTTACAACTTAATAACAGAAAGACAAACAACCCCTATCTTCCTAGCTCTCCAAAAAAACTAGGCAAAATATATGAATGAACACCACAAATATACGGAAAGCAGATAAGCACATGAAAAGATAATCACTAGTCATTATGAAAATACAAATTAAAACTACAAGATTTCACCACACATTCATTAGAATGACTAAAATTAACAAAACTAACCACACCAAGAATTGACAAGAATGTGAAAAAAGTAGAACTCTCATACACTGCTGGTGACACTTTAAAACAGTAAAACCACTTTGGGAAACTTTGGCAATTTAGGAAAAAGTTAAATACACACCTACCAAAACACTTAGCCATTCCACTCCTAAGTATTGACTTAAGAAAAAAAGTGTATTCACACAAAATCTTCTATCCTTATGTTTATAGCAACTTTATTTGTAATAGTCAATAACTGAAAACAACCCAAATGTTGATCAACAGATGAGTGGATAAATCGTGGTTTATCTAAACAATGGAATACTACCCAGTAATAAAAATGAACAAACTATAGATACACGCAACATCATGGATGAATATCGAAATTATGTGAGAGAAAGGCAATATTGCTAAAATGTACATACTCCCCAAAGCCACCTATGGATTAATTGCAATCCCTGTGAAAATTCCAATGCCATTTTTACAGAAATAGGAAAAAATCCCAAAATTCATTCAGAACCATGAATAGCCAAATCAGCCTTGAGAAAAAAACAACAAACTTGGAGACATCACACGTCCTGATTTCAAAATATATTTCAAAGCTACAGTAATCAAAACGGTATGGTACTGGCATGAAGATAGATATATAAACCAACAGAATAGAATAGAGAGCCGAGAAATCAACCCACGCATACATGGCAAATTGATCTTCAGCAAGGGTGTCAAAAATACACAATGGGCCTAGATAGCCTCATCCACCAGGGGGCAGAGAGCAGAAGCAAGAAGAACTACAATCCTGCAGCCTGTGGAACAAAAACCACATTCATGAAAAGATAGACAAGATGAAAAGGCAGAGGGGTATGTACCAGATGAAGGAACAAGATAAACTCCCAGAAAAACAACTAAATGAAGTGGACATAGGCAGCCTTCCAGAAAAAGAATTCAGAATAATCATAGTGAAGATGATCCAGGACCTCGGAAAAAGAATGGAGACAAATATCGAGAAGATGCAAGAAATGTTTAACAAAGACTTAGAAGAATTAATGAACAAACAGAGATGAACAATACAATAACTAAAATGAAAACTACACTAGAAGGAATCAATAGCAGAATAACTGAGGCAGAAGAATGGATAAGCGACCTGGAAGACAGAATGGTGGAATTCAATGCTGCAGAACAGAATAAAGAAAAAACAATGAAAAGAAATGAAGGCAGCCTAAGAGACCTCTGGGACAACATTAAATGCAACAACATTCACATTATAGGGGTCCCAGAAGGAGAAGAGAGAGAGAAAGGACCAGAGAAAATATTTGAAGAGATTATAATCGAAAAATTCCCTAACATGGGAAAGGAAATAGCCACCCAAGTTCAGGAAGCGCAGAGAGTCCCATACAGGATAAACACAAGGAGAAACATGCTGAGACACATAGTAATCAAATTGGCAGAGTTAAAGACAAAGAAAAATTATTGAAAGCAGCAAGGGAAAAACAACAAATAACATACAACAGAACTCCCATAAGGTTAACAGCTGATTTCTCAGCAGAAACGCTACAAGCCAGAAGGGAGTGGCATGATATACTTAAAGTGATGAAAGGGAAGAAGCTACAAACAAGATTACTCTACCGGGCAAGGATCTCATTCAGATTTGATGGAGAAATCAAAAGCTTTACAGACAAGCAAAAGCTGAGGGAATTCAGCACCACAAAACCAGCTCTACAACAAATGCTAAAGGAACTTCTCTGAGTGGGAAACACGAGAAGAAAGGGACCTACAAAAATAAACCCAAAACAATTAAGAAAATGGTCATAGGAACATACATATCGATAATTACCTTAAACATGACTGGATTAAATGCTCCAACCAAAAGACACAGGCTCGCTGAATGGACACAAAAATAAGAACCATATATATGCTGTCTACAAGAGACCCACTTCAGACCTAGGGACACATACAGACTGAAAGTGAGGGGATGGAAAAAGATATTCCATGCAAATGGAAAACAAAATAAGCTGGAGTAGCAATAATCATATCAGATAAAATAGACTTTAAAATAAAGAATGTTACAAGAGTCAAGGAAGGACACTGCATAATGATCAAGGGATCAATCCAAGAAGAAGATATAACAATTATAAATACATATGCACCCAACATAGGAGCACCTCAATACATAAGGCAACTGCTAACAGCTATAAAACAGGAAAACGACAGTAACACAGTAATAGTGGGGGACTTTAACATCTCACTACACCAATGGACAGATCATCCAAAATAAAAATAAATAAGGGAAGAGAAGCTTTAAATGACACAATAGACCAGATAGATTTAATTGATATTTATAGGACATTCCATCAAAAAACAGCAGGTTACACTTTCTTCTCAAGTGCGCATGGAACATTCTCCAGGATAGATCACATCTTGGGTCACAAATCAAGTCTCAATAAATTTAAGAAAATTGAAATCATGTCAAGCATTTTTTCTGACCACAATGCTATGAGATTAGAAATGAATTACAGGGACAAAAACGTAAAAAACACAAACACATGGAGGCTAAACAATACGTTACTAAATAACCAAGAGATCACTGAAGAAATCAAAGAGGAAATCAAAAAATACATAGAGGGGCTTCCCTGGTGGCACAGTGGTTGAGAGTCCGCCTGCCGATGCAGGGGACATGCGTTCGTGCCCCGGTCCGGGAGAATCCCACATGCCGTGGAGTGGCTGGGCCCGTGAGCCATGGCCACTGAGCCTGTGCATCCGGAGCCTGTGCTCCACAACGGGAGAGGCCACAACGGTGAGAGGCCCGCATACCGAAAAAAAAAAAATACATAAAGACAAATGGCAATGAAAACACGACGAACCAAAACCTATGCAGCCTATGCAAAAGCAGTTCTGAGAGAGAAGTTTATAGCTATACAAGCCTACCTCAAGAAACAAGAAAAATCTCAAATAAACAATCTAACCTTACACCTAAAGGAACTAGAGAAAGAAGAACAAACAAAACCCAAAGTTAGCAGAAGGAAAGAAATCATAAAGATCAGAGCAGAAATAAATGAAATAGAAACAAAGAAAACAATAGCAAAGATCAATTAAACTAAACACTGGTTCTTTGAGAAGATAAACAAAATTGATAAACCATTAGCCAGACTCCTCAAGAAAAAAAGGGAGAGGACTCAAATCAATAAAATTAGAAATGAAAAAGGAGAAGTTACAACAGACACCACAGAAATACAAAGCATCCTAAGAGACCACTACCAGCAACTGTATGCCAATAAAATGGACAACCTGGAAGAAATGGGCAAATTGTTAGAAAGGTATAACTTTCCAAGACTGAACCAGGAAGAACTAGAAAATATGAACAGAACAATCACAAGTAATGAAATTGAAGCTGTGATTAAAAATTTTCCAACAAACAAAAGTCCAGGATCAGATGGCTTCACAGGTGAATTCTATGAAACATTTAGAGAAGAGCTAACACCCATCCTTCTCAAACTCTTCCAAAAAACTGTGGGGGAAGTAACACTCCCAAACTCATTCTGTGAGGCCACCATCACCCTGATAGCAAAACCAGACAAAGATACTACAAAAAAAGAAAATTACAGACCAATATCACTGATGAATATAGATGCAAAAATCCTCAACAAAATACTAGCAAACAGAATCCAACAACACATTAAAAGGATCATACACCATGATCAAGTGGGATTTATCCCAGGGATGCAAGGATTCTTCATTATATGCAAATCAATCAATGTGATACACCATATTAACAAATTGAAGAATAAAAACCATATGATAATCTCAACAGATGCAGAAAAAGCTTTTGACAAAATTCAACACCGATTTACAATAAAAACTCTCCAGAAAGTGGGCATAGAGGGAACCTACCTCAACAGAATAAAAGCCATATATGACAAGCCGACAGCAAACATCATCTCAATGGTGAAAAACAGCATTTCCTCTAAGATCAGGAACAAGACAAGGATGTCCACTCTCACCACTGTTATTCAACATAGTTTTGGAAGTCCTAGCCACTGCAATCAGAGAAGAAAAAGAAATAAAGGAATATAAATTAGAAAGAAGAAGTAAAATTGTCAGTGTTTGCAGATGACATGATACTATAAACAGAGAATCCTAAAGATGCCACCAGAAAACTAGTAGAGCTAATCAATGAATTTGGTAAAGTTGCAGGATACAAAATTAATTCACAGAAATCTCTTGCATTCCTATACACTAATGATGAAAAATCTGAAAGACAAGTTAAGGATACACTCCCATTTACCACTGCAACAAAAAGAATAGAATACCTAGGGATAAACCTACCTAGGGAGACAAAAGATCTCTAGGCAGAAAACTATAAGTCACTAATGAAAGAAATTAAAGATGATACAAACAGGTGGAGAGATATACCATGTTCTTGGATTGGAAGAATCAATATTGTGAAAATGACTATAGTACCCAAAGCAATCTACAGATTCAATGCAATCCCTATCAAATTACCAATGACATTTTTTACGGAACTAGAGCAAAAAATCTTAAAATTTGTATGGAGACACCAAAGTCCCTGAACAGCCAAAGCAGTCTTGAGGGAAAAAAAACAGAGCTGGAGGAATCAGACTTCCTGACTTCAGACTGTACTTCAAAGCTACAGTAATCACGACAATATGGTACTGGCACAAAAACAGAAATATAGATCAATGGAACAAGATAGAAAGCACAGAGATAAACCCACACACCTACGGTCAACTAATCTATGACAAAGGAGGCAAGGATATACAACGGAGAAAAGACATTCTCTTCAATAAGTGGTGCTGGGAAAACTGGACAGCTACATGTAAAAGAATGAAATTACAACACTCCCTAACACCATACACAAAAATAAACTCAAAATGGATTAAAGACCTAAATGTAAGACCGGACACTATAAAACTCTTAGAGGAAAACATAGGAAGAACACTCTTTGACATAAATCACGGCAAGATCTTTTTTGATCTACCTCCTAGAGTAATGGAAATAAAATCAAAAATAAACAAATGGGACCTAATGAAACTTCAAAGCTTTTGCACTGCAAAGGAAACCATAAACAAGACAAAAAGACAACCCTCAGAATGGGAGAAAATATTTGCAAATGAATCAATGGACAAAGGATTAATCTCCAAAATATATAAATAGCTCATGCAGCTCAATATTAAAGAAACAAACAGCCCAATCCAAAAATGGGCAGAATACCTAAATTGACATTTCTCCATAGAAGACATACAGATGACCAAGAAGCACATGAAAAGCTGCTCAACATCACTAATTATTAGAGAAATGCAAATCAAAACTACAGTGAGGTATCACCTCACCCCAGTTAGAATGGGCATCATCAGAAAATCTACAAACAACAAATGCTGGAGAGGGTGTGGAGAAAAGGAAACCCTCTTGCACTGTTGGTGGGAATGTAAATTGATACAGCCACTATGGAGAACAGTATGGGGGTTCCTTAAGAAACTAAAAATAGAATTACCATATGATCCAGCAATCCCACTACTGGGCATATACCCAGAGAAAACCATAATTCAAAAAGACACATGCACCCCAATGTTCATTGCAGCACTGTTTACAATAGCCAGGTCATGGAAGCAACCTAAATGCCCATCGACAGCCAAATGGATAAAGAAGATGTGGTACATATATACAATGGAATATTACTTCACCATAGAAAGGAATGGTATTGGGTCATTTGTTGAGACATGGATGGATCTAGACACTGTCATACAGAGTGAAGCAAGTCAGAAAGAGAAAAACAAATATCGTATATTAATGCATATATGTTGAACCTAGAAAAATTGTACAGATGAACCGGTTTGCAGGGCAGAAATTGAGACACAGATGTAGAGAACAAACATGGACAGCAAGGGGGGAAAGCGGTGGGGGGTGGGGGCGGTGGTGTGATGAATTGGAAGATTGGGATTGACATGTATACACTGATGTGTATAAAACTGATGACTAATAAGAATCTGCTGTATAAAAAAAAAGAATACACAATGGGGAAAGGATCAGCTCTTCAATAAATGATGGTGGCAAAACTGGATATCCACATGTAAAAGAAAGAAATTGAGCTTTTGTCTTTTATCACACACAAAAATCAACTCAATGTGGATTCAAAACCTAAAGGATAGACCTGAATCTGCAACTAGAAGAAAACATAGGAGAAAATCTTCTTGATGGTGGTCTTGGCAATGATTTCATGGATATGACACCAAAAGCATAGGCAACAAAAGCAAAAAGAAATAAGTGGGAATACATCTAATTTAAAAACCTTCTGCACAGCCAAAAAAAACAATCAAGATGAACAATGAACATAATGGGAAAAAATATTTGCAAACCATGTGTAATAAGGAGTTATTCTCCAAAATATATAAGGAACTCCTACATCTTGAGAGCAAAAAACCTCATAACCTGATTTAAAAATGGGCTAAAGACTTGAATAGACATTTTCCCAAGGAGACATACAAATGGCCAATTGGCATATGAAAAAAAATAAAATTCAGTGTCACTAATCATCAGGAAAATTCAAATCAAAACCAGAATGAGATGTTACCTCATACTTATTAGAATAGCTATCATCAAGAAGACGAGGTACTGAGCGTTGTCAAGGATGTGAACAGAATGCTTGTGCACCATTTGTGGATATATAAAATGGTGCAGCTGTTACGGAAAATAGCATGGAGCATCCTCAAAAAATTAAAATTAGAAGTAACATATGATCCAGAATCCCACTTTGCATATTTATCCACAAGAATTAAAATCAGGATCTCAAAGAGATATTAGTAGTCCCATGTTCATTGCAGCACTATTCATAATAGCCAGTATGTGGAAATAACCTAAATGCCCATGGACAGATGAATGGATAAAATGAAGATTTATATATACAATGGTGTATTATTCAGCCTTTAAAAAGAAGGAAAATGTGACAACATGCAATAATCTTGAGGACATTATGCTATGTGAAATAAGCCAGTCACAGAAAAGACAACTACTGTGTGTTTCTACTTATTTAAAGTATCTAAAATGGTGAAATTCACAGAATCAAAGAATAGAATAGTAGTTGCCAAGGGCTGGGGGGAGAGGGTAAGAGGGAAGCTACTAATCTACAAGCATAACACTTCAAATAAGCAAGATGAACACGTTCTAGAGATCTGCCATAAATCATTGTACCTATAGTTAACTATATGTTCAGTTAATAATCTCTTAAGGATGTCCCTGGTGGCACAGTGGTTAAGAATCCACCTGCCAATGCAGAGGACATGGGTTCGATCCCTGGTCTGGGAAGATCCCACATGCCACGGAGCAACTAAGCCCGTGCACCACAACTACTGAGCCTGCACTCTAGAGCCCGTGAGCCACAACTACTGAGCCTGCGTGCCACAACTACTGAAGCCCGCGCTCCTAGAGCCCATGCTCCGCAACAAGAGAAGCCACCACAGTAAGCCCACCCACCGCAACGAAGAGTAACCCCTGCTCACTGCAACTAGAGAAAGCCCACACGCAGCAATGAAGATCCAATGCAGCCAAAAATAAAATAAATGCATAAATAAATTTATTTTAAAAAAATCTCTTAAGAGGAAAGATCTCATGTTAAAATTTTCTTTCCAAAATAAAATAAAATAAAGTTCAAAGCACTATTCAATATAAAAAGCAATTTTTTTTCCAGGGTTAAAAAATACTTTTAAAAATTACCTAATTGTTTGACTATCAATATTAGTAATGCCCATCTCTCCCAGTGACATTGGCAGAATTAAATTAGATAGATGTAAAAATGATTCCCACTACATCAACTTATGTAAACGTGGGATAGAGAAAAGATTTGCAAGAGACTTCAAAGTATTCTTTGTTTTTCAGAATTTTTTTTTCCTTTTAGATTCAGATCTTACACATCTTTAGGTTAAAAGAGGAAGGACCAGTGAGCTGCTTCTACTAAAATTGCTGCTCATGTCTGTCATTAGGGTCAGAAAGGAGGCTATGGCCTGGTATGATAGCATAGGACCTCCAACTTAGATCAGAAAGGAGAGAATGAGAGAATATAATGATATGTAACCAAGCTATAATAGAAAACTAAAATTAGCTCATCTTTCTCTCCCTGTGTTCCTACTAGTAGTCTCAGTTTATTTGGGGTTTACTTTGAGCTTCCTGTTAAGGACATTGCATTCTGTTTAGAGACTTCTCTCTCTTTACCCAGGCTATGATTTCAATGCAGAAAAATCAAACTTTGAGTTTCTTGAAGGGAATCATGTTTCATTCATTTTTTTCTCTCCAACACTTAAGAGTAATTAGCATATAGGAGACCCCATAAATTCTTAATATTTGGATAAATAAACAAGAAAAAGTATTGTGAAAAATTATGCAGAGAAATCTTTGATTTTTATTTTTCACTAAGGAAAAATTTACACCTAAAATCTAAGTTTTTATTTAAACAAACCTGAAGATGAGATGGAATAAATTAAGGATAGATGAGGAATAAAGGATGGTAACTTTCATTTGCAGGAAATGACATCACTCTGGAGAAGTTTTGTTTTTCCTGTTCTTTATTCTTTACTTTCAATGACTGTTTCAACAAGTTATGCTGCAGAGTCCCTGATGATATAGTCAGTTACAGCCTTGAGCTGTGCTAAATAAAGGAACAATTATAAATTTCATAGTGAAGGTCTCTCTGACATACCATTGTTTTTGTGGGGAGATAGATGAGAGAGGAAGGTGGGGGAAATATCATGGTTATTTTTTTCCTCATTGGCTCCTTTTTCCTCTTGCCCAGTGTGTTTTACTACCATCCATCAGAGTTATGTCAACAACAGGCTTTACCTAAAATAGCTGGAAAGTACCATAGTCTATCACTTACCCCCATCAGCAAGTCAATGTGAAACTTACTGTCTTCTACTAGGTCAAAAGGAATTGCTAATATTTTTAGAGGACATGATGGATTACAGTTAGGATTCTTACAAAATACAAAAATAAAATATCAATATTATTTTCATTTCCGAATTCAATGGAAGAAGAAAGGGAAAAGCATAGATGAAATTTCTCTCTCAACCTTATTTGCCATTTATTTTGAAAGGGAGGGAAGAGAGCAATGGGGATAAATTCCAAGCCATCATTTAAAAATGTGGCCACAGGCTCTTGTTATTGATGTGTCATTACATCATGCTACTTGATAAAATTTAAATGCATTTTCCTTTTCCTGCATCTGATTTAAGGTTGTCTGCCCCAAACTCCTCCAGGGATGCTTTCCTCTTTGTGTCTTCATTTTTCAAGGAGTGTGAAGTTGACACAAAACTCTCCTGAAATTTGGCCTTGAAATCATAGAGGAAAGAAAATTAGTGCTTTGTGGACTCAGTGCCCTCTCATAAAGGGCACCACTGTGAAACTGATGTTCTTCCTAGCTGACTCCTTAACTAACCAGAACCGCTGGTACCCCAATCTTGTGCTACATTCAAGATTTGGCTTTTAGTTCCTCACGTCAAGTGCACCTAGTTAGTTTCTAGGGCTTCAGTGCCCACTTCCCTAGTACAAAAGTTCATAAATTGGTGTCTATGGAACACTAAAAGGACCAGCAGGAGGACAGAGGAGAGTACCAAGAAATTGTAAAATCTGCCTTCCACCCAAAATTCATCCATAAAACTTCTGCCTTTACTTGTTTTATATGTTAAGGTTAATCCATATACTATATGGATTAAGGAAACCACTTGTTTAAAAAGTTGGAAAACCATTGCTCAACCCAATTTAGAATATCAGAAGAAAAGCAGAATCATAGAAATTTAGAGCTAAAAGGGATTTAAGTGACAGTATAATCCAATTCTGTGGTTACATGAATGAGAAAACTAAGTTGGGGAGAAGTGAAGAGACATATCTGAGGGCTGTTATTTGCAGACATAGATCTATTGATTTGTCGTCCAGTATTCTTTTTGTTCTATCATGTCAGGGATACTTGAAGAATGAAAAGTGAGGAAACATCCTTCCAATGGCTAACTAAACTCCATGATGTTGTTAGCTACTTTGAAGATACTATGGAGTGTTAAAACTAATTAGTCCCCATTCATTTATCCTTCCATCCTTCCTCCCATCCATCCATCTATTAATCTTTAGCGAAGCAAATGTAGGTTAACACTAGAAGCCTATTCCTGATTATATTTTAATAGCACAAGTACTATAGTAAATCCCTCTAATTCCCAAGCACTCAAAGGCTAAAGACTATAAGCATGTCTTTAAGGATCTCTATGAGGGCATACATTCCACATCCTACATTTAAGAGATCACTGAATCAGGTAATGGACATACATGTACTATGGGGCTTTTGATCACAGATTCCTGGGGACTTCCAAAAATAATTCGTATTAAAAAGAGGAACTTTCTGCCTAGATTTTGCCATGAAAACCTGGATATCAGTATGTCAGGTTGATTTACATACTGATGCCACTTTTTTTTTTTTGCGGTATGCGGGCCTCTCACTGCTGTGGCCTCTCCCGTTGCGGAGCACAGGCTCCAGATGCGCAGGCCCAGCGGCCATGGCTCACGGGCCCAGCCGCTCCGCGGCATGTGGGATCTTCCCGGACCAGGGCACGAACCCGTGTCCCCTGCATCGGCAGGCGGACTCTCAGCCCTGACGCCACTTTTTGTCATGAGTAATCTGTGTGTCTTCAAGCCACTCGTTCTCTCTCTTGGATGTGTGTTACTGTCTAGAAGACCATAAGACAAGGGAATTACAGTGATGTTAAAAACCTGCTTTTCACTGGCTCTTACCACTATCTGCTATTGTTGTATCACCAACTCTCACACCAATCCCTCAGCTCTTAAGTGGTATCTTACATGTGCTTCAAATAATTCTTTTAGTGACAAAAAGGCACGTGCCCTTTTCTTGGTCTTCTGTTCCAGACTCATTCAGGGACAAGTGAGTGAGTCTGCCAAGGCATCCAGTGGGTGGGGACCCATGTGAAGGTGCCCTGTATCAGCTGACAGAGCCCACAGCGATTCTCTCTCTCACAGGGCACTCTCTATCATGGGTATTACCATCACCTCCACAGGGCCTGATGCTGCCACTGGGCATGACCTCTGCCTCTCCCAGGTACTGCTTCTTTCAAAGAGTGCTGTCAGCTGCTACTGCCACAATGTGCTACTATCCTCTCAACATACCCCAGCCACTTTGGCTCCCATCAACTGCTATAAGTTCTGTCCAAAGTATATGGGGCTCTGTGGAAAACCATAAAGATTTCTTCTTTCCACCTTTTGTTCCTCCTGTTAGTGTGAGATCAAAAAGGGGTTGTTTGGCTTCCAAACTCTGAGTTTTTCTGAAATGGCTGTGATGAAGTGAAATTAACATATAGACATTCACAGCTTTTCCTTCCTTTCTTTCCCCCTACTTAGCTTTTTTGCCTCCCTCCTTTCTGAAGAGGTAAAGGACAAAATCTAAGTGGATTGTTTGAGAAAAGCAAAGAACCACATCCCCAGGTTGAGGAGGGGGAACATATGGTAGAGGGACATGCCATTTCTGATGCATATTAGGATGCTCTGTACAGAGGAGAGAGGAGGCTGATGGACCAGGATGGACAAGACTATGTGGATGGGAGAATTCTGTTAGGATGCAAGAATGAGAGACTTCCAGGTATCTGAGGATGCTCAAGAATGTGGAAAAGACAGGAGGTTTTCACTAGAATAGCTATGAACTAAGTTTCTTTGTTCACCTAATGCTTGAAAGACAAAGAAGTAAAGCCTTAACTTTCAGCCTAGACTAGGTGCAGTTTTATATACACTGTGTAGTTACACCTGTATTTATATACCGCACACCACTGTATCCCCACTCTATTTGTCTCCCCTCTGTAGATTGGGACATGAGTTCATAAGGACTAGGTCAGGAGACAAACGTGAAGGAAAGACACCAAGACGTATACAGAATTCCGGCTGCCGCTTGAGGTTGAATCTTCACTGCAAAGCCAAGCTTGACTATCTCTCTTCTCCCCTGAGATGAATTCTCACCAAGACTACTCTTAGTCTCATAAACTTCTGGTAGATCCACTGCTGAGTTGGCCAGAGTTGTCATTCTAGCCTTACCTGAGCCACAGCCAAAAAGGAATAGAGTTTAGGCTCAGTTGGGACCCCCATTATCCTTATTTTCAGTAAAAAGCAGAATGGTGTCTCGGACCCTGGCAAGTAACTCTTGCTCATGCACTTGAGTTCTTTGGGTGCCAGCGTAAGCTGATGCTTTCATTGTTTCCTCATTCCTACATTCCAGTTTTATAAATCCCAAAATTAATTTGGAGCAGCTGAAGACGAATCTGCTTCAGAAGACTACATACTTCCTGAAGTATACCAGTTGATTTAAGGGCTGATTTATTGGAGACTTGTGGGTTCACCAGCTTTTGACTTCATTTTGCTTCCCAGATCAGCATCTGTGTTTGTTTAACAGCCACTGGTTGACTCACTATGAGAATCATGGGTGCCATGTGGAAAGCCCAGGGGCCACATAGCTCATCTCCTGAAGTGACACTGCGGGTGTTTCTGTCACTTGTCAAGTTAGGATTTGTCACGTGGAAATTGCGCTTAAGCATTGAGTCTACCAGTTCTCTGGAAAAATAAATCTCAGAATTCACAATTCCATGAAGTTTTCTCCAAGCATGTCAACATCCTTTTTTCCTAAAGCCAAAGAAGAGGTGATTTCATTTCCTGATAGCAAGGAGGTTATATTTAATTCATGTTCTCACTGCATTCCTATCCTGTACCAGGCCCAGCACTAAGTACAGAGATCATGGAAGGATACACACAGTCTCCGTTCTCAACTCAAGGATGACACTGCCTACTAAGGGAGCAGACGGGTACCCCCCACGGGCAGAGTGTAATGCTAAGTAGAGGTTCACTCAAGGTGAGTGGGCTATTAAGTTTGACTGTGGAGGGAGGAGTAGCTTACGGTAGAGCAGGGCAAGGTGAAGACAGTTAGCTGTCATCTTTCATGTCACCTCATCTGTGCCAGGAAGAGAGGCACTTGGCTTAGAAGCCCTTACACCTGTCCTTTGTGCAAGTCCCTCCCATCTCCTGCCAATGCCCCTCCCCTGAGTTAGTGTGGTGGTTGCATATCAAAGTATTTGAGACACTTTTGAAAGACAGAGATGCCCAAACCCCACCACAGACTGTCTGAAAGAAGATCTCCAAGGGAGGAGCCTGGGGATCTCTATTTCTTAAAGCTTTCTGTCCAGAGGATTCCCTAGTGGTGCAGCCAGCCAACCTGGCACAAGTCTTCAGACTGCTCTCTGAATACCATTGCTCTGAAAGTTTTCTCCAAAATCCCATCAGTGGTGCTGGGTGGGTATTCTCTGAAGTGTACCACACGACAAAATCTGCCTTTAAAGATTTGACTGTGGGCCCAAGTTGAAGATGAGATGCCCAGGGGAAAGAAGGTATATGCTAAACTTGGAAGTCTCCCAAGTCTATTTTGTTCCCATCCATCATGCCTAGACTCTCATATGCTACTGTGGGGTAGAGCTATTTAGGACATAGCTAATCAGACCACTATGGGCCATGGAGATAAGTGTATGAGGCCAGCTCTAGGTTAGCTTCAAGGTTAGCTCTCATCTTTCCATAAATTCCTGAAGTATTTATTTGTTGGCCAGATCAAGTGCTCCTTTTTCTGTTGTGATTTAAGTACATGCCAGGTTAGGCCACTTGCTCAGAACAAAGACTGAAAACTTGCAAGCATCCCTGTACCATCAGGTTCCATGGGCACCCTGACCAAATGCACTTCTTATGTCCATCGGATGCGGTAGTATCAGCATGGTAACAGGGAAGACTCTGGACTCGGGACAAAAGACCTGGCTTCAAGTCTTGACTGTGCTACCATGTACCTGTGTGTCTCACTTAACCCTTCTATGTCAATTTCCTTGTCTACAAACTGAGGGAATTGAAGATCATCTCAGTAGATGCAGAAAAAGCTTTCAACAGAATTCAACATGCATTTATGATAAAAACCCTCCAGAAAGTAGGCATAGAGGGAACTTACTTCAACATAATAAAGGCCATATATGACAAACCCACAGCCAACATCATTCTCAATGGTGAAAAACTGAAACCATTTCCACTAAGATCAGGAAAAAGACAAGGTTGTCCACTCTCAACACTATTATTCAACACAGTTTTGGAAGTTTTAGCCACAGCAATCAGAGAAGAAAAAGAAATAAAAGGAATTCAAATCAGAAAAGAAGTAAAGCTGTCACTGTTCACAGATGACATGATACTATATATAGAGAATCCTAAAGATGCTACCAGAAAACTACTAGAGCTAATCAACAAATTTGGTAAAGTAGCAGGATACAAAATTCATGCACAGACATCTCTTGCATTCCTATACACTAATGATGAAAAATCTGAAAGAGAAATTAAGGGAACACTCCCATTTACCACTGCAACAAAAAGAATAAAATACCTAGGAATAAACCTACCTAAGGAGACAAAAGACCTGTATGTAGAAAACTATAAGACACTGATGAAAGAAATTAAAGATGATACAAAGAGATGAAGAGATATACCATGTTCTTGGATTGGAAGAATCAACATTGTGAAAATGACTCTACTACCCAAAGCAAACTACAGATCCAGTGCAAACCCTATCAAACTACCACTGGCATTTTTCATTGAACTAGAACAAAAAATTTCACAATTTGTATGGAAACACGAAAGACCCCGAATGGCCAAAGCAATCCTGAGAAAGAAAAACGGAGCTGGGGGAATCAGGCTCCCAGACTTCAGACCATACTACAAAGCTACAGTAATCAAGACAATATGGTACTGGCACAAAAACAGAAATATAGATTAATGGAATAGGATACAAAGCCCAGAGATAAGCCCACGCACATATGGTCACCTTATCTTTGATAAAGGAGGCAAGAATATACAATGGAGAAAAGACAGCCTCTTCAGTAAGTGGTGCTGGGAAAACTGGACAGCTACATGTAAAAGAATGAAATTACAACACTCCCTAACACCATACACAAAAATAAACTCAAAATGGATTAAAGACCTAAATGTAAGGCCAGACACTATCAAACTCGTAGAGGAAAATGTAGGAAGAACACTGTATGACATAAATCACAGCAAGATACTTTTTGACCCACCTCCTAGAGAAATGGAAATAAAAACAAAAATAAACAAATGGGACCTAATGAAACTTCAAAGCTTTTGCACTGCAAAGGAAACCATAAACAAGACGAAAAGACAACCGTCAGAATGGGAGAAAATATTTGCAAATGAAGCAACTGACAAAGGATTAACCTCCAAAATTTACAAGCAGCTCATTCAACTCAATGTCAAAAACACAAACAATCCAATCCAAAAATAGGCAGAAGACCTAAACAGACATTTCTCCAAAGAAGACATACAGATTGCCAACAAACACATGAAAGAATGCTCAACATCACTGATCATTAGAGAAATGCAAATCAAAACTACAATGAGGTATCACCTCATACCAGTGAGAATGGCCATCATCAAAAAATCTAGAAACAATAAATGCTGGAAAAGGTGCGGAGAAAAGGGAACCCTCTTGCACTGTTGGTGGGAATGTACATTGATACAGCCACTATGGAGAACAGTATGGAGGTTCCTTAAAAAACTAAAAATAGAAGTACCATACGACCCAGCAATCCCTCTACTGGGCATATACCCTGAGACAACCATAATTCAAAAACAGTCATGTACCAAAATGTTCATTGAAGCACTATGTACAATAGCTAGGACATGGAAGCAACCTAAGTGTCCATCAACAGATGAATGGATAAAGAAGATGTGGCACATATATACAATGGAATATTGCTCAGCCATAAAAAGAAACGAAACTGAGTTATTTGCTATGAGGTGGATGGACCTAGAGCTGTCATACAAGCAAGTCGGAAAGAGAAAAACAAATACCGTATGCTAACACATAAATATGGAATCTAAAAAAAAAGTGGTTCTGAAGAACCTAGGGGCAGGACAGGAATAAAGATGCAGATGTAGAGAATGGACTTGAGGACACGGGGAAGGGGAAGGGGAAGCTGGGACAATGTGAGCGAGTGGCATGGACATATATACACTACCAAATGTAAAATAGATAGCTAGTGGGAAGCAGCTGCATAGCACAGGGAGATCAGCTTGGTGCTTTGTAACCACCCAGAGGGGTGGGATAGGGAGGGTGGGAGGGAGACGCAAGATGTATATGTATAGCTGATTCACTTTGTAATTAAGCAGAAACTAACACACCATTGTAAAGCAATTATACTCCAATAAAGATGTTAAAATAAAGGAGGGGGGGATTGGATTAGAAAATTGCCAAGATCAGACCCCTTTTCACTGGGATAGTGTATGATTGATAGGGCATTGAAAATTGTTATGAATTAATTTACATAGATTTTTGTCTCTGCCAGTGCTTTTAGTAATTAGAAGTGTGACTTACAGAAACAATTTTTCCAAAGCTATATTTTATTAATTAAAATGGGAAGGAAGAAAATAGCCTAATACTTACTCAAAGTCTGTCATGCATCAAGTATTGTACTCAAAGTCTGTCATGCATCAGGTATTGTCTGGAATGTTTCTTCTTTTGTGATTTCAATCTAATCCCTGTAAAAGCCCAGGAAAATTCGTATTCCAGTCAGAAGACCCTGGAACATTCTCATTCCAGATAAGAAAGCAGACTTAGAGGTGAAATAGCTTGCCTAAGTTTAAAGTGCTAGTAAATGACAGAAGTAGGGTTCAAGTTCAGGTTTTGTGATTCTAAATGCAGTGCTGTTGATAGCTGAAATTCTGTTATAATCCTGCAAATGCAAGAGCCCCTTTCCTGTAAATTAACCGGCCAGTCTACTTTAGTGGACAGTGATTGAGAATAACAGCACGTGTGAGCAGGGCTGCTGTGTGCCCTTCATTTCATCCTTTCCTTCAGGGTCCTCCATAAGGCTTAAGTTAGCCACTCAGTCTGACTGAATTACCAAATGAATGTCTCTCTCCTTTCTGCTCTCAGTAACTCTTTTTTCTTTGAGAGGAAAAATAAAAATAAAGCACAGTTAAGTATTAAAGCGAAATCAATGCTGTGTTTTTAATCAAGTAAATGCCAGCAAAAAATCCCAAGTTTAAAACCCCAAGGCAGGGCTTCCCTGGTGGCGCAGTGGTTGAGAGTCCGCCTGCCGATGCAGGGGACACAGGTTCGTGCCCCGGTCCGGGAAGATCCCACATGCCGTGGAGCGGCTGGGCCCGTGAGCCATGGCGGGGCCTGTGCTCCGCAACGGGAGAGGCCACAACAGTGAGAGGCCCGCGTAGTGGCAGAGGAAGAAATTAATACTGTAAAAGCTAATGAAAATTTTTAAGTATTTGACAGGACGTTGGATTGTAGGAGCACAGCGAGTCACCACTTTACATTTTCTGCCTTTCTGTGTGATTAGTATACCGATTTTGAGGCTGTATGAATTTTAACCACGATTCTCTTCCAGTTTATGAAATGTTCTTTTAAATATTCAGCATCATTATAAAGCATCATTATCAATTAACATTCATAAAAGATGAGCAGGCAGCTTGAAATGACTCTGAGGTCACACAGTAGGACCTGTAGGTGGTCAAATCCCCATTCACACTTGGCACCTGGAAAACATTAAACCCTTAAGCAACGAGGCCTGTGAACCACTTAGCCGTTCTTTTGAGTCACAGAAATGCCTCATAGGGAATCTCCTCAGGCAGAGCAGGCAGCTGGGCAGGTGTGCCAGATGTGCTATTAGCCACATCGAGGCCGAGTGTTCTGTGGTGTGGAAGACGCGCCAGAAGTGCTTTCCAGGCTTAGCTGTCTCCTTCGCCCCCAACCTTCTGTCCTTTACTTAGTGTTCAATTTCCCCTCATCTCCTACCACTACCACCATCATCACTTCTATTTCTTCTAGCTCAGAAAGGGTTGTTTTAATATTAATATCTAGATTGGTCTATTCCAGAAGCTAATAGTCCTTGCCAATTTTGATCTCAGATAAACATATCTATCTATCCGTCTGTCTGTCTATCCATCCATCTAGATTGTAAGCAGAGTTCTTTCAGTCTGGGGCTGTGAGATTTTCCAGGTATTTTACTTCCTATTTTGTTCTCTAGATTTCTCTGGCTTGGTTTCAATATAGGCTCAGGTATGGCCACTAGATAAAGTAGATACAGTTATCACGGGCTTGTGAGAGTAATTGCTTTAATGAGGGGTCTGATGAGCTTCTGTTGGTCCCCCAGGAAGCATGTCAGAAGGGACTGTGTTTATAATTGACTCTAATCCGCTCTAATCTTCCACCTTAACCTCCCCAAGAATTAAGTGATTGATTTTTGGTCTCTTGAAAAGAAAACAAAGACCTCCTGGGATGAAACTTGGCAGCTGGCCAAAGACAAAGAGACAGTCCAGGGCTGGCACGATTTGTATTTGGATGTGAAGAGCTAACTGGACCCAATCAGGCAGTTTCCTCCCACGTCCCCGTAGAATCCCAGTTTTTGGTTCCTAATTGAGCACTAGCATGATCCTGGGTCAGAGTTTAGACAGAATTTCATAACCATTTCTTTACCTCAATGCCAGATATCCATAAGGCAAACATGGCAGAAATGGTGTAGGCAAAGGTTATTCTTTAGCACTCTGCTTCCTCTAAGAATCACCCCTCCCTCCCTGGCCCCCAAGTGCAAGGCCTGTGGTTCCCAGTTTGCTGCTCTTAGGCTGCAGGCACTACCCTTTTCCTCCTCACCCCCTCAGGAAGGCCACCACATGTGTAGTTTCCCTCTAACAAAGTCCTTTTCCCCATATATACTGGCATCAGCTGCTACAACAATGAGCTGTTGGGGTAAGCAGAAGCTAAATTTTGGATTGGATATTATTCACACAAGTTCTTGTTTTTTTAAAAAAATCTACAGTGAAAATGGGGCCACAGTTATAAACCAATGTGAGTGGAGAACGATATAGAAGCTTTGAGGGGAAGTGGACCTTCTTCTCTCTTACCTCTCTTCCTCCCTCCAGCCCTTTTCTCCCCACTCTGCAACCACTTTTTGAGTTTCCATTTCTCCCTGTATAGCCCACAGTCTGTCAGAGTCTCCTCCCTTTGTACCTCCACTCTCAACCTCCTGACATCACCACCTTGCTGAACTGCAACTCACTGTCATGCTGACACCAAGGATTGTTGATTCTAGTCCAAAGTCAACCTGTCATCTTCTGCCGTGTCCTCACATCTGCTCAGGCATCATTTTCCTCATTTCTTTGCCTTCCTGTCACCATCCTCCCGGTCCACAGTCCAAAACCCCATGTTCCCCTATCCTCAGGGCTCCTCCATCACTAATTTTCAGCAAATAACACAACTTCTCTTCTGTTTATATGTAAAGTCGAGGGCTCAGATCTGAATTTCTTCAACTTCCGTACTCTCCACATCCCAATTTTACTATAATATTTCTCATCCTCCCTATCAGAGCAGAAGCATTCCCCCCCGCCCCTTTATTCTTTGCTGTCTGATCACTCCATCTGTGCTCTGGATCTCGGCTCTCTTAATCTTCTTCCAGACATTTTCCTGTAAATTTTCTACTCTTTCTTGAATTATTAGTCTCTTCTTCTTCATCTGCTTCCTCTCAGCCTAAAACAAATGCTATATTACCAAAAATCCTGTCGTAAACATACTTAATTGCTTCCCCTCCTGCTACGAAACTTTTTTTTTTTCCCTCAAAAAACTCCTCTATTCAGTCAGCTTCCCAAATTCAAATTTGGCCTCTGTGCACACTATTCTTCTGCCACTGCCTATTTGAGCTTTTTAGTGAGAAACAGAGCAGGGAGGAAGGATAGACAGAGAAGGAAAGAAGAAAGAAAGCAGAATTTCGGGAAGACTAATATTATGGAGTGGAAGGTTGAGTGGCCTTCAAAGAAGGAGAAAGGCCTGCCACACAAGTGTGTGGGAGCGGGGGATGGGAGCAGAAGAGCACTGCCTTGGACTTGCCCACAGAAGCCAGAACACATTTTACAGGGGCCCCACCCTCTGAGCGAGGGGAGTCAAGAGAGGAGAGAACCAGTGTTCCATTCCAGCCAGGTGAACCCTCAACACAGTCAGTTCGTGGGTGAGTTGCTGGGACAGAGCAGTGGAGTTCCCCGTGCCGCAGGTCCGGGGCTGACCTTGGCCTCTTGCCACACACTGCGGAGTGGAGGGGTCAGTCAGCCGCTGATGCTCAGTCCTAGATGGAGCTGCTAGAGGACGAGGGCATCTCCTGCTTAGGTGACCTGGTGCCCCCTCACCTCCCACCCACTAATCCACCCATGCCGCTAGCCCCAGGTACCTCAGTTTTCTAGGTTGTATTCTGTCTTAAGCGTGTTCACTCTTTTCTCCATGCCTGTGTCAGATGATGTCTTTTTTACTTAAATTAATGAAAAATGTTCTTGGTCTTTAACCTAATCAGCAAACTTCAGGACCTGTCATCAAACTTACATGTACAAGAAGGAAAGCCAGACCAAGGCTTGAGTATAATTCAAAGAGAAGAGAGTGTTTTATTGTTTTGTCCCACTGAGACCTTGAGCCAGACAGATCCAGTTTATGTCAGAAAATATTAAAGGACCAACTCTACAGCATGTGGATTTGGGGGCGTATGCCATATTTGACACGGGAAAGAGAGGAATATCCCATGACTGGGTAGAAGGGAAATGTCAAAGGCAAGTGTACTCAACAGCAACCTAAAAGGAAATGAGAGAGAAAACCAGTGCGGAAAGAACCGTGAGTCTTTCTCAGCCAAAAGAAAAAAAAAAAAAAATCTCCTCGCTTAGTTAGGCAATACTGAACCTGAGTAAAAACATTCGTCTTTGTGTTCCTGCTTTCTTTTATGGTGTCATTATTCTAGGCAAGGATTATTCCTGTCTGGTTTCCACTGAACCCCCAGAGTCACTGACACATAAACACTAACTTGCTTAGGGAACTCCACCGGCAGCAGAGCCCAGGGAAATTGTGTCATCCATTTGAGATGTCTCACATTCCAGACACACTGTTATCCCAGGCCATTGCTGGCTCCCTTGAAAGCAATAAGCAGACAATATAGGAAGCTGTCAGGAAATCCAATATCTAAACCCAATATGAGATTGTGGCCCCAATCTAATAAGAATAGATTCATTTTGCTTTATTCCTGTTTTGTCACCTGCTTTGTGGGGAAAGTGAAACATGATAAATCAGAACATTATGGTCAACTCAGAGTACATATTGACTCATCATTCCCTAAATTGTTATGCCAAACATTTTTTTTTTTTTTTTTTTTTTTTGCAGTACGCGGGCCTCTCACTGTTGTGGCCTCTCCCGTTGCGGAGCACAGGCTCTGGACGCGCAGGCTCAGCGGCCATGGCTCACGGGCCCAGCCGCTCCGCGGCATGCGGGATCCTCCCGGACCGGGGCACGAACCCGTGTCCCCTGCACCGGCAGGTGGACTCTCAACCACTGCGCCACCAGGGAAGCCCCTGCCAAACATTTTGAACCATGTAAATTCACGGAGACTGAGTTTCTTAGCGATCCCCTCCTTTCTATCACAGTGTTATAACCTTCCTCTGCTAAGGAAGCTAAAAGACTTCCTGAGGGTTAGCTTAAAAGACTGGATTGCTGGGTGATCTGGGACTAATTTAAATTCACAGATAAATTTAACAGAAATGTGAACATTCATCTGATAATAGACTAAGTTGCCTCTGACCAACACCACTCCAGAAAGCAGCTGGGGCAGGTGCGCTGGCTAACTTGCCTATGATTTCCATGGAATACACAGTTTTATTAAAACTTCAATTTGGTTTGAGAAAAATCACCAACGAGGCAAAAGGAAAGAGAAACTGAGATCTCAGACTCTTCCAGTTTAGTAGTTTATTTTAAAGTAGATTGATTTATTAATTCAATTGTAAGTACCTTTTATAGTGGCTCTATCCCCTAATCAGTACAATCTGTGTATTGGGTGGCTGTTTACTTTGGGCCTTGATGTAAGCCCTAGCAAAATCTTTCCGTTAATCCAATCACTGCAACAGACTATGATTAGTTTACTGTAGCATTGATTTTTAAGGATCACAGAAAAAGCCTCCTTAGTCAGGGCATGGGGTGGGGGAGGGCAGGGGAGGAGTATTAAGGGATTATAGGCTGCATCTGCCAGGACACAGATATTCATCCATATAATTTATTGTAATTATTTGTGATTTACATGGTCTATCATCTTCTGTATATTTCATGAAAATCTTATATTTTATAACTTAATGGTAGGCCATGCAGACTACTGTGTTGGATCTCTAAAAGTCATTTAGTGATGACCATTAAACTTGTCTTGACTCAATAAACTAGAAGGCAGCTTTCATTTTTAGCGGTTTACTAGCGGTTTACGGGAAAAGTTAAATAACCCGTCTGTCCAACCTCACTGAGTTGGAGAAGACCTATGTCTAGAAACCATCTTCCTTCTCTTGACTCCCCTCCTTTGTGTCTTATTTTTATTAGTATCACCGTGTAGCTACCCTATGGGTCAGGCTCTGTACCCAGTGCTTTCACGTATGCGATCTCACTGAATTCTCACAGCGACCCTGGAGGATGGGTATTGTCATTAGCCTCATTTTATATATAAGAAACCCAAGGCTCAAAGAACTTAAGTGACTTGACCAAGGGCATTTAACTAATAGCTAGTGAATCCCAGACGTCAAACTAAAGTTTGTTTCAATCCAAACCCTCAGTTCCTAACCATACCCCATACGTAACATTGCTTAGAAAGATGGCATTTCAGGGCTCTCGCGTGCTTTTCTCATTTCCCCAAGGTCTGTCTCCTGATTTGCTAAACTGCCCATGCTTGGAGCTCAAACCCTTGTCTGAAAATCATTCCCTTTGACCACCTTTTGTTCCATACATCACTGTCTGTTAGGGATTCAAAACATAGCTGGGAGCTTTAGTTAATGATGGATGACACTAAACTAAGCACCAATCACTTTTCTCCGGGTCTTTTGAATCTGCAGTTGATACAAGTAGAGAAAAATAAGTTAAAAATTGTTTTCATCAAGGAAAGAATAAGTGCAAACTAATACTTTGACAAAAGGTTATTGTTATCATTAGAAAAACAAAATTTAAAAAGTACTGTGCATTTTGTGTTAATAATAACTAATTTTGCAGTGGGTTTACTTTGGTGCTAGGTGCTTTACATGTTGTCACTCTTCGCACCCACCCTATTTTACAGACACGGCAGCTCAGAGAGGTTAAACATCTTGTTTAAGGTCACAACGGGGAAATGGCAGAGCCAAGAACTGAAGCAGATCTAACTGTAGAGCCCACATTCTACACTCAATTACTCCAAATTGATAAAGGTATTTCTCCTTATATCTATATACAGGTTTAGGTGTGATAATCCTTGTGATTAGAAACATGAAGTAAGATGCTGGATACACAAAGATGAAAAGCATGAAAAAATTTTTTTAAATAGAAGTAATATTTTTCAGAAATCAAACTGAAGGCTAAGTGGATGATTAGCAGTATTGAGTATGTGCAAGAGAAATTGTCTTTAAACATTAGAGAATATAGAGAAGATTTTGATTTATGATGTATTTAGTGGTATGAATGATGCCCCCCAACCCTGAAAAAATACGCACGTCTTAATCCCCAGTACCTGTAAATGTGACCTAATTTGAAAAAGGGTCTTTGCAGATGTGATTAAGTTAAAGATCTTGAGATGAGATCATCCTGGATTAACAGAGGGGGCCCTAAATTCAATGACTAATGTCCTTATTAGAAACAGACGAGGAGAGGACACGTTGGAGTGATGCTGACAGACCCCAGGAGCTCAGAAGCCAAGGAACAGATTGTTCCCTAGAGCCTTCGGAGGGAGAGAGGCCCTGCTGACACCTTGATTTTGGACTTCTTGTTTCCGGAAGTGTTACATTGGGCTGGCCAAAAAGTCCGTTCGGGTCTCTCTGTGAGATGATACAGAAAAACCCAAACATACTTTTTGGCCAACCCAATAGAATGAATTTCTATTATTTTAAGCTACCAGGTTTCTGGTAATTTGTTACAGCAACCCCAGAAAACCAATACAACATGTTATAGCATTTAATCTCTACATAAAAAAACTATATTTTTTAAAACCCATAGTCTCAAGTATCTCTATCCAATGGATTTAGTGCAAACCATGACAACACGTCAGGATCCAGGACTGCATGGACACTCACCATTTACCTTCAGATGATGGTATAGAATGTCTCGATAGATATTCATGGAAAAGGAGTCTTAGTTCACAGTTTGTGGCTGGGTCCTGCTACCCACTTTAAAACCAATCAATTTCTGGTTTGCCTATTTCTCAGGTATTCATTTCTACTCCTAACAGGTCATGGGAGTATTTTCCTGGCCCCTGAGATTTCATGCCCCATATTATAAAGGTAAAGAATTCGTTGGAAAAATCCAAGGATTTTCCTCAATAAGGGCTTCAGGTTGATGTCTGTGCTCACTCTTAACTTGTCAGGGGAACTTGGTCCTACCTAGAATGTTGAGACCTAATGAAAAAAAGAAGTCTTTTAAATGGTAACACTTGTTCTCCCCAGGGAATGCTCTAGACATACAAGGAGGTGACAGAAATGGTGGAACTGAAGGGTACTGATCCTTCACCAGTCTTTAAAAGCAAGAACTAAATGCTATTCTACCATGGTTAGAGTCTCAAAAGAATGCCTTAGTCACGCTATACACAGAACATAACGACACACTCTCCTGATTTCAACTGTTTTCTTCCATGAAGTCTGGGATCCTCTTGCAGGCATTGCCAACAGGGGGAGCTCCTTCCCATGACAGAACATACCTCATTGCACAAGACTAAAGTAAGTGGCATCTTCTTAAACCCTTCTCAAAGGAGGAAAAGCTCCTCACCTGGCTTTCATCCATCATGCTGCTGAACATTCTCTAACTGGTAGTTTCTGAGGTGCCTCCTCGCCAGTAGGCTGGGCACTCAACAGCAAGTCCTGTCCTGGTCCAGGTGGACCAGCAAAGGAAGCCTGCAGCCTTTCCTGTTACAATAACTGAGGACCATACAGCTGCTGTGCTGGATGTTGTCCCTCTGTATCCATCATGTTCATCGTCCTGGTAAGCTAAGCTGTGTGGACTGTATAAATGAGCTCCCTTGACCTCTGGTTCAGCCAATGGGTGCACACAAATACCCTGATCTCATGCTCCTTCTCTCTGTTTGACAAAATAAAAATTATATATTTGTCAAAACTACTTGAAAAAATAGAGGGAGGAAAAAAGAGTGAGGTCAAGTTATTTCCATCCCCAGGCCCCTACCTGAGGGGTTGCCATGGCTTGGCTGCACTGAAAGACACAATTCGGGTCAGGAGGGCCTCCCCCTACAGCCATTCTCTCTGGTGATCCTCTTCCGTTTCCCCTCAGTCCTAAGAAAGGAAATGGCTTCTTGCTGTTGCCAGTTCTGAGAACTGTGCCATCCCTTGTTGTTTCCCCTATACCCTACCACACCTTTATAAATAAACTGTATCTTAAGCTCTACTCAGTTATCACTTTTGAGGGTGCTTTCTGTTTTCTGCTGGGAAAATGTTGGCTAACCAACTCTGGAGTAATTCAGCTCCCAGGGAGCAATTACTTCAGTAAATGCTAAGCCACCATGTGACTTTTCTGGTATCTTAAAAATATTATGTGCCTGTATGTAAGAGACCTAGATTTTACCATGTTCATTTCCCCATAGTCACAGCATTATACCACTTAACTCTGACTATCAGAGAAAATCATTTTGTCATTGGTAGATGTAAGTTTCTCGCACTTATTTCTATCTTAAGTACTGCTATTGAATTCCATGGCTCACGTAACGAGGATTTATGTATTTTCTACAGTTGATTTGAGCATTTGGCAAGTCAGCCATGAAGTGTCTTTAAATTTATATTCACTTTGTCAAGGTATATATTGTCTGCTCTTTTACGAACTGCTAATTTCCTTAGTCTAATATACTTCATAGGGGACCTAAAGGTCGTAATTTGTGGTAGATCCAGTGGGGGTCCTTGAACTGCTGATTCTCTCCGTGATAATCTGAAAAGGCATCAGGGGAGAGAAAGGGTTCTCTATCTTTGCTCTGTAGATCAACCCTAGTGCCTGACATAGAGCTGGAGCCCAGTATTTGTTGAGAAGCCCATCAGGGTGAAGGATATCTTATTTTTAGGATGACTTGACTAGTTTTTTCAATTTTGTGTATGTTGTGAGATGAATATGGGAAGTGGTATTTCTTAGTCAAGAGAGTTTCACCCAAAAACATTCATATGGTATCCATGGGGGCTGGAGATAGAACAGTGAGTAAGGAGACAGCCTTTGTACGCATTCCTCCAAAAGCACAGCTGAGACCAGGGCCTTCTTACAGTTACTTGAGGATATTATCCTCTGGAACAGGAATCAGGGACTGAAAAGAATAAAGTAAAGAAGGAGGGAAAGCCAATCCAAGGGTGCATCGTCAAGCAGCTAACACTGTGGACGAATGTGGCAGGGGCCCTCTGGGTGCCCTCTGAGGAGTTGGGTAGAACACCTGAGAATCAACCCCCTGAACGTCAGAAGAAGACGGATTTATGCACCAGCCCCTGCTCCCCGTTGGTCAAGTGTCACCCCGTGGGGCATTAACTCCCTTGTACTTCCAACGTTGTGCATGTGTCAGAGTGGGTGACGTACTGTGTCCCAGCCCCGGAGATGCCCAACTCAGAAAGTAAGAGGTGTTCAGGGCAGCTGGGGAGAGGTGCCTTCAGGCTGTAGATGTGAGCTGCCGGTTGCCGCCATAGCAGCTGGAGGGCAAAGGCGGATAGAGAGGACGTTTGCCAAGGTACAGAGACCCTGTCCTCACAGAGCTTGCATTCTAACGGAAAGTGACAGTATACCTACGAGAAAATAAGAAACTTAACTTACAGTGATAAGCATGACGAAGGAAATACAGCTATTGATGTGACAGAGACCCATGGTGGGAGGAGGGCGCTTGGCGGGGGAAGATTTAGTCACAGGGGTCGGGAAAGGCCTCACAGAGGAAAGGGCATTTGAACAACCCCAGAATGAAAGAATCCAGTCATGTAACAAGCCAGTGGAAGAGCGTTCCAAGCAGAGAACACGGTACATGCAGACAACCTGGAGTTTAATGAATGTGAAGAGCCTGAGAGACAGAAAGGGAAGAGGGGGCAGGACTGTGGTGAGAGGTGGAGTGTTGAGCGGGGGGTAGGCGAGCTGCGGTGAGGTGCTGGGTTCCTCTCAAGCATGTGTATGACCTAGACGCATATGAATAAAGGAGCCTGGACATTTACAGAACTGGCATTTGAGGTTTGCACCTCTCACAAGTAACTCTCAGGGGTCTCTGAGCAGTTTTCTGTCATAGAGGCACGCGTCTGAGTTACGTGGTGCTGTGAGGTTGGCGTGGGTGGGGATGAATTCCTTTGCTGGGGAGTGAATCTGGTTGACAACCCAGCATCCACATTTCAGCCTGGTTTTGTTGTCTTTTACTCATGGCCACGTACATAGCAACATCTGTGATATGATTAATCTTTGTTTCTGTGGGGGAGAAAAGGGTAGCCCAGGGTAAAGCCAAACCCTGGAGTTCAATATTTATGGTATAAGTAACTCTGTGACTTCAAGTCCATCATTTCCCTTTCCTGGCCACCAGATTCCTCGTACGTAAAATAAGGCGGTTGGTTCTTCTGAGGTTTCTTTGTTCTGTGACTGTGGTTAGACTGTGAAATTGATACAAATACTCCTAATTTCAAGTAGATTCTAACTTTCTCAAAAGCAATGAAGCATGATTCTGTTTTAGGGGAAAGAAAGCTTTTCTAACATTCTCAAAAGTGACAAAACATGATTTTGTTTTAGGGGAAAAAAAGGTTTGAGGATCTTCAGCTTCCTTCAGAGGACTCTCCACACACAGTGTTTTCCACATACATTTGTTTGCATCAGCGTTCTCCTAGAGATATGCCTTCCTAGCCAGGTGCTGGGTCATTAGAGCAGCTTCCCCATTCAGCACTGGTTGAGTGTATTGGGGATAAAGGAGAAACTGAAAAGAGAAAGAGAATTGCTTGGAGATGTAAATAGGAGATCTGTAGTCGTTCCCTGAGCAAAACCAGAGGGGAAAATAAATAATAAATGGCTAAAGAACAGTGAAAATAGGATAAAACTGATGCTGAATTATATAACACCAGAGTGAGGTTAATTCAATAACTTCCATTAAAAAATAGCATGCCTGGTCTCACCCAAAGAAGTAGTCAGAATTCCTCCAGGAAATTAACTTGAAAAGCAAGCAAGCAAACAAATACACAAACAGAAACTTTTAGAACAAATATATATGTATGTGTTTATATATATGTGTGTGACTATATATATATATATATATATATACACACACACACACATACATATACAAATATATACATATAAATCACTGTTGTTTCCTCTGTGACATACAGGTGCAGGTTAGTAGAGAAAAATGTCATGGGAATTAAAAAAAAAACCTATGTTTTCTAGATTGTTGCTTCCTTGTCAAGATGTTGAAGTTTAATCATGTTGAAATAAGACTCAGTATAACAAATAGTACAGGATTCTTTATAACAAAACGTTTGACCTTGGTCAAGGCAATTTTACCTCTCGGGCCTCAGTTTTTTTCATCTGTAAGATGAAGGGTTCTGTCTATACTAGATGATCCTACAGTTACTTCTAGCGCCAACATTTTATAGATCTTGGCAGAAAATATACAAGCTTCGCGCGCGTTCATGCCTCTGTCTTTGACTCTTCCACAAAAGAGGCAAATCTTTCGAAAGTTAGACTTCTTCTCTAGAAGAGGGAGTAGATTTTTATTTACAACTATCCTGTATATTCTTATGTTCCACGCTGGGGTCTGAGGTTCAGAACAATGTCCCTGGTCTCTGTAAGAATCTCAGTCACCAAATAAAATGAAATAATGTCCATTACAAAGTTTTTATTGAGCCAGAAATGAGAAGTAATACCTTTTAAAAAAGATGTTCAGGGGCTTCCCTGGTGGCGCAGTGGTTGAGAGTCCGCCTGCCGACGCAGGGGACGCGGGTTCGTGCCCCCGTCCGGGAGGATCCCACATGCCGCGGAGCGGCTGGGCCCGTGAGCCATGGCCGCTGAGCCTGCGCGTCCGGAGCCTGTGCTCCGCAACGGGAGAGACCGCAACAGTGAGAGGCCCGCCTACCGCAAAACAAACAAACAAACAAAAAAAAGATGTTCAGCAATGAGGACTATCTTTCCATCCCACCATTTCCTCTCCCCATTACAGTTGTTCCTCCTCCAAGAAAATAATTTGGTTTACCTCTCGGTTACCCTGGAAATGCTGTTAATCATAATCTCCTATTTCCCGTTAGCGCTACTTAATTAAGGTTGCATTAAGCAACATCACTACAAGAAAGAGAGAAAGGAAGGGAGGGAAGGAGGGAGGGAGGAAAAACACCAGCATGGTCTCTCTCCCTCTCTTTCCCTTTCTCACTTACTCTCAAACTTAGAACTCCATTTAAAGACAAATTATTGGGGAAAAGGAAGAGGGGGATTACTGACAAAGGTCAGATCCAGTCCTTGGCTGACTTTCCCTAGCCTATTGTTTTCACCAAGTGTAGCAACACAGTATCTCTACATGAATCGGTAGTTGTAAAAATGTAATGTGGTTAAGAATATGTTTGTAGCAGTCTACAGAAAAAGCAGGGTGTGTGATTTTTGCTCCACACTATGTTTTTATTAAGCTCTAAAATCAGTTGAACACTTCTCAGTTTTTCAAGGTGTTTTTTAAATTTCTCCATTGAATGTGAAGACACATTTGAAATAAATTTCATTGCTTTGAAATCAGGTAGAATGTAGAATTTAAAATATTTCTTCTAATGCTCACTATGCTAACTTAACCCTAGAGATGTTAATGGTTTTTCAAGTGTTTTTCTGCAAAAGTCACCATTATTGAGTTATTATTGAGTCATTAGCTTCCCAGAGCTTTGGCAAAATCAGGATTGATCTCTCTTTCTCTCTTTCTCTTTCTCTCTCTCTCTCTCCCTCTCCTTATTTCAACTTGCCCCTGAAAAGAAAAATTCAAAGATTACTTACTATAATTATTCAATTGTATTTTGTAATTCTATTTCTCAAAGTAAAAAATATTCTAAAATTTCTCTTACTTAAAAAATACTTTTCTGGACATCTGTAGAATAATATATTATGCAACTATTTTAAAGGAAGAAGTTTATCTTTGTTTTATAACATGTATATATGTCTACAATATATTATGAAGTGAAAAAAAGCACAGATTAGAGTATATGCAGTAAAAATAGTAAAAATCCAGTTTCTTCATGTAACATATTTATGTAAATGTCTAGAAAGATATAAGACAAAATATAAGTACTTTGGTTGTCTTTGGGTGGTTAGGATTCCAACTGATTTTTATTTTCTTTGTTATCCTTTTAAAGTGTTTTCTTGTAATGAGCAGATATTGATGCTGTCATTACAAAAATGTATTACATTAAAATCAGTCTTTACTGGATGGATTGAGCATGGTGGAAATGATGGTGATAAAGCAAATTGCTGTGTGGAAAGTCTCATGAAGTTCTCTCTCTTCCATTAGATGATAATTCTTAAAATTCATAAAATTTGAGTGAAAGCCAAAAGGAGGACCTTCATTCTCATGGAGGCAGGGCCTCTACCTGTACCTAATAGGTCATCCCTCACTTCTAGTTCAAAGTCCAGTGATCCCTGACGATTGCTCCTGGGGTAGGGAAGGGAGCAGGAGTCCATTCTTCCATCAGGAATCCAGCTCTATGATGGTTTTTCTTTCCTCCTAATTCTGATGTATGAAAATTCAAAGGAAGTTTTGACTCCATGTCCAACTGGACACCAAGCCTTACCTCCGTTCTTTGCAATGTCCATGCCCCTATCATACTTGACAATTGCCAATAGGAAAGCTCTCATCCTCAGGTGCCTAAAGAAATACAGAATTCCTAACAAGTCTCCTGCCTCTTTTTTTTCTCCCTTCTTTTATTCAGTCTTCACATGTCCACCTACTAATTCACCTAATTCATCCTACTGAAATGTTACTTTTAAATATGTTACTCTTTTGCTGAAAATCCTATAACTCTCTCTGACATGAAGAAAAAAATCTATAGCCTAGAATTCGAAGCCCTCCAGAATCTAAGCTCATCCCTAGCATGACTTTGCCCCAAGCCCCCCAATAAAGCCTCTGCTTCATGATAACAGCTGACTCACTGAATTGGCCTTGAACTTCAGTACTCCCAAGGGTTGGCTCTGCCTGGAATGACTTACCTCATGGTTTCCACCAGACTCACTTCTACAATATAAAGCCAAGTTAAGATTCCACGCTTGAGATGTTCCTAGCCCACCTGATCCCTAGGAGATCATCCCCTTTTCTAAAGACCTGTGCTACCTACTCATTTAATTCTGTGCTTTATGTTACCTGACTCTCTGGTGCACATGGAGATTTTTCCCCCAGCAAAATGATAAGTGCCTTAAGGGCTTATTTCCTCATTTGTATTTAAAATCACCTAGAACTATGCCTCTTCAGTAATCCCTTAAGAGTTGGCACTAAATACATATTTTTTGATTAACTGAAACATCAAGCAGCATGCTTCCTAAACATTTTGGGAAAGAAATATGTACAACAGTATAACACTCCACGTTCTTATTTTTTTATATAAGTGGTTAAAGAATAAAATCCAGGTAAGACAGGAATAAAAACACAGACCTACTGGAGAACGGACTTGAGGATATGGGGAGGGGGAAGGGTGAGCTGTGACAGGGCGAGAGAGAGGCATGGACATATATACACTACCAAACATAGGGTAGATAGCTAGTGGGAAGCAGCCGCATAGCACAGGGAGATCAGCTCGGTGCTTTGTGACCGCCTGGAGGGGTGGGATAGGGAGGGTGGGGGGGAGGGAGACGCAAGAGGGAAGAGATATGGGAACATATGTATATGTATAACTGATTCCCTTTGTTATAAAGCAGAAACTAACAGACCATTGTAAAGCAATTATACCCCAATAAAGATGTTAAAAAAAAAAAGAATAAAATCCAAGACAAATCAATAATATTTGAGTTAACCTCTCTGAAAACCACAAAAAATAAGATTACCTTTTGCTCAACTTCCTATTTCTGAAAATGTCCTTAATCTCATTGAGGGTAAGTGTTTAGATGGAGCATTTAAAAAGTTTGTCCAAAACACACAATTGTGTCTTGCCTGTAGCAGAAATAATGTGTGCCCCTGCTTCACTTTGTCAATAATTGAATTTGCTTCTGAAGTTCAAGATTTCTTTTTGTGTGTGAAACTGACTGCTTCTGTTTTCTCTTTATATGCAGTAGACTCTAATCTAAGGCAGAAGAAACACCATGCAGTTGGGATTTAGTGAGCAGGGAGGATAATAGAAGAGATTGACATGTCTTCCATAGAAGAGTTATTTTTAAGTATAGAGAATGCCTACCCTCATGCTGAAAGGGCCTTTAGAAAATATTCCCAGGATTGAAAAGCAGTGAGGGCAATTCCCATCACTGTACTAGCAGTGCTGGTCTGTGGGGTGTTGCTGCCACCTGCTGCACGCAAACAGCCATGGAGGGGCTGGCGCCGGGCTCTTAGCTGCAGGACGCCAGGTGAGCACAATTAATATTCCGTGGGCATGTGAAATTTTTCTTCTATTAGAGCCTGGGTGAATCTCAAAGGAAAATCAGTCCAATCTGATGACTCTAGGCCACGGAAGTATAAAAACCACACCCAGGATGGGCAGATTTGCCCAGTAGCCACTAAATGGGGCCCTGGGCATCCCAACCCCAGGCATGGATTCCACTAAAAGTTACTCTGTAGCTCTGGAAAACAAGTGAGGATTTCCCTTTTTCTGAATCTGAGGGATTTATTTGAAGAGTTGCTTCACCTTCAGGCAATAAGAGATAAGAGACCTCTAGATGATTCAAGGGGGAGGATCTTCTCTTAGAGAATTCAATAAATTTAGATTCTTATTGGTTTCTACTTAGGTAGATTCCTCTTAATATGACAAGTGGAGTAAAGTAACTGAAATCCCTCCCCAGGCTTGTAATGTCTCCCAGTTGAATAGGGACACCAGCCTATAGATCAGGGTCTTCTTACTATATCTTCTGGCCTGTTTTTGCCTCTATACTCCATCACCGTGATTTACTAGAATTTCTAGGAGAAAAGGGGTAGATATGAAGGCATCAGGAGCAGTGATGTTTCTTCCTGCCTTTCAAAGATTTTGAACTCCCCAGCCCTCCCTGAAAATATCCCTGTCAGCCCCAACTGACCCAACACCTCCAGGGACCTGAGACCTACTGGGGAGGTGGTAGTGGGGGATAGGAATAAAAGTTTGGGAACCCTGGAGTAGGAAATCAGTAACTCCATTTTCTGGCCTCTGCAGGAAACATCATTAGCTGAGTAGTAATGAGTATGACAATTGTCACGGCAAATATTTGTAGGGGTGGTGTAGAGGGTAGCCTGGACGTCCAGGAAGACAGTAGCCCTATTTCACCATATGCAAATGTCTTCTCCCAGGTAATTCTAATCTCCTGAATGGCAAGAGTGATGCTTTATATCTTAGCATCATCCGTATCCCCCCCTACCAAGTCCTTGCATTGGACAGATCAGTACACCCATGATGTCATGATACATGATGACATGATACATTATGACATGATACATGATGATGACCTGGTCAGAATTATCTCTCCCTGACCTCAAAAGAGTAACCATCTCAGGAATACAACTCAGTCTTCTCATTTGTCTTTAGCCTTGCTGATAGTAATGAGATTAGGGTCACAGAATATTTCACCAATTGTTCATAAGATGGTACATATTAATTCATTTTTATTCTTTGTTCATTAAACTTATGCTGTAGTTCCAGCCTAATGTTTCTTCTCTTAATGTTGGCAGGTAAAGACGGCCTATTTTACCCCAAGGTAGAAAACCAATACAGCTGTATCTGACAGGGAACAGTCATCATGTCCTTCTGCGAATAACCAGGGATTTTTACCAAGGAGTCGCTTCCCTGAAATCCGGTCCTCGGTAAATGGAAGTAAGTGGGTGGATGTAACAGGGCCTGGTAACCAGCTGAGGTAGGAGATTCTCTCTGCCTTTGGATTCTGATTGTTTCTGTCTTACTCTACATGATCTTTGCTGAGGCAAAGACACGCTTTTCTGTCATCATCAGAACAGACCTCCCGCCAGCAGGGTGGGAGAATTCCCTACTTGACCACCAGCCTATCCCAGACACAGGGTGGAAAAGGAGCCCTCATCTCCTCACCTCCAGGGAATGTGGGTTTCCCTGAAAGAAGGGAGACGTTAAAATTCCATTTCTTAGCTGGAGCTACCCTCTGTTACTTCTCAGATTTTATTAAAATTAAACCTGTTAATTCTTCTTTCACCCTGAAGCAATTCTGGAAAGAAAACATATTTTAAAATTGAACAGAAAAACTATTATGAAAGACACTGAGCTCACATTTGTTAAGTGACTTTGTGCTCTTGAAAAGAAATGTATAAAAAGCAGATTATGAACTGCTCTGCATGATCTCCTTTGTGTGGATTTCAGAAGCAGCTTGACTGACACAGAGATCCTGAAGGAGAGAATCTTTGGATACTAAAAATGCTTTTAACGAAGGTGATACACAAGATTTCGGAGAACAGTTTCAACATTGTTCTGTTGAAGGTTATACTTAGCTCTGAACCACATTACTTTCCTGTCTACGTTTCATTTCCTGGGGTCTTGCCAAGTGATAAACAGACACAGGCGTTTGGTAGATGTGGCGTTTTTTCAGCACGAACAGGGTGGCTGGAGTTTGCTTAGTTAAAGGCGTCTATTGACTTCTGTGATCATTATGGAAATGCTGGTGTGAGGCCTTCAGGAGACTATGGGGGGGAAATGGACATACTGCGCTGTCTATTCCATCATCCAGATACATTTTGTCAGGGGTAAGGCTTCTGGTTGTCCTTTCTTGTCAGATCGGCTGCTTTGAGGGGAATGGGGCCTCTGTTTATTTTAAATGCCTTGTGGCTACTGCCGAAATTGATCACCAAAGGCAGACTGTTATTAAGGTTTTCAGTTATGTATTTAAGTGGCAGCTCTCAGAGAGATGTTAAGAGTCTAGAAAGGATTACAAATGAGCGCTAAAAACAAGAAGGGAATGGGTGGTTTGTGCCACTGCTCTGAGACATTTTCACCCATTTTCTTTCTAGGAGGGTCTCTTGGAGTAACTGGGAAATTGTGCTTCTTGCAAATGAAATGCTGTCCAAGTGATAATCAGAATAACTCCGGAATACTAGAAAAATCACAAGCCATCGAGACTCAGAGCTCCTGGCTCAACCTTTTCTCTTTCTCAAATACTTTCTCTTTTGGATATAGCAAGAATTTCTCCTCCAAATACTAAGATCTTTGGGAGCTGAACATACGTTGAATTTTAATGAGGCATGTGTAGGTATGGACCTGGGAGACAAAGTAGGGTCCTTATGACAGCGGGGACCAGTGCCTAAAGGGCCTATTTAAAAACAGCAGGAGGAGAGATTTGTTCTGCATTCCGTAGCACGAGGGTATTAGAGTGAGCCCGAGTGTCTTAAGAATTAGCTCTGCTTTTCAGATATAGTTATGAAGATTTTAAAGGAGAATTTCTAAATCAAAGGAGACTTTGGAATATAATGCTGTGGATAGGATCCGAGATGTATTACCAGGCAAAGGTGAGCTCACAGGGAGCTACATTAAGCTGCACTAACCTCTGCCTACCCAAACTTTTGCATTCATAAAAGTGTAGTAACTCCCATTTGTCCAGTACCTTTGGAGCCTGTTTTTTTCTCAGTTGCTTGTCATCTTTTTCCTTTGTGAGCTTCAGTGGTACTTGTCACAATAATATATCATTCCTGTAACAGTATTCCATGTTAATTCTAAAACTGAGACCTACACTATTGAAGGCATGTCAAAGGCTCAGTGCTTAACATATTGTAAGTGTCCTGTACCATTTGGTCAGAGAGCTGATGGGAGGGAATCTTCTTTCATGTCTAGTGTTTCAGTGTTGATTATAGATGATGCTGACCAGTGGGTTATCTTTAGTGGAAACCTCTACCGCTGTTTTTTCCCCATCCTTTCCTCAGGCACCCTAACTACATGGAAATGATGGCCCTTTTGATCCTCTGATAGTGAATGTCAAATTTCTTACTCTTCTCAACCAATTTGGAAGGCAGTTTGGAGGTCATGAAGGTTATAGAAGGAGCACAGACTCTAGACAACCAAATTAGTGTTCTTTTACTGAGGTGTGACTTTAAGCAAATCACTTAATCTCTCTGTGCCTCAGTTTCCTCTTTGATAAACTGTTAACAAACATCACCCTTTGGACTTCCCTGGTGGCACAGTGGTTAAGAATCCGCCTGCCAATGCAGGGGACACGGGTTCGATCACTTTTCTGGGAAGATCCCACATATTGCAGAGCAGCTAAGCCATGCGTCACAACTACTGAACCTGCACTCTAGAGCCCGTGAGCCACAACTACTGAGCCCGTGTGCCACAACTACTGAGCCCGTGTGCCACAACTACTGAAGCCCATGCGCCTATAGAGCCCATACTCCACAACAAGAGAAGCCACCACAATGAGAAGCCGCGCACCTCATCGAAGAGTAGCCCATGCTCACTGCAACTAGAGAAAGCCCGCACGCAGCAACAAAGACCCAACACAGCCAAAAATAAATAAATTTTAAAAACAAACAGAAAAATCACCCTTTGGTGTGTGCAGAGGATTAAACAAAATAACCTATGTAAAATCCTCTTGTAAACATATATTTTTAAAAACATATGCATATTAGTTATTTTTCAGTTTCAGAAAATAATATTTGTGTGTTATTATATGTTATGTGCTTTTGATTCATAAACAAAAAAAGCCAATTATATTCATTGTAAGAGTAGTTGTCATAATAAACTTGCTAGTGGGCTCCAATCTTTAAATAGGCTTAATTTTTTTCACAGGTAGTCAGAGAACTTACATTATTTTTTGGACAGACCAATAGACAAAGTGATAGACATTCAAAAGTCAATAATTTCCTCTAGTGTCTTTAAGCAAATGCCTCCTCATTTGTGTTGAGTCTTATGCTTCTCTGTCTAGATCAGGAACAAGCTCTCTCTAACCCCTAAGTCAGCCAGGGAGGAAAGTTCCAGCTGCTCCCTCACTTCACCAAAGTAACCAAGGTTTCTCATTGAGTCACTCTGTGTAAATCATGCAAACTGATGGCTCACGTCCTTTCTTTTCAGGAGTATTGGAAGAAACGTTCAATGCAGAAGAAGACATTTATGCATTACCTAGTTCTGATGTCAACCTGACCTGCCAAACACAGAAGAAAGGCTTCTTGGTGCAGATGCAGTGGTCCAAGGTCACTGATAAGTTGGACCTGATTGCCCTTTATCATCCCCAACATGGCTTTTACTGTGCCAGTGGGAGCCCCTGTGAGTCGCTGGTGGCTTTCAGAGAAGCTCCCAGGAATGTGTCAAAGTGGGCTCTGCACTTAAGGAACATGTCCTCCTTGCTCACTGGGAAGTGTGAGTGTAGTTTCACTCTGTACCCAGAGGGCATTCAGACGAAAATCCACAACCTACAGATTCAGACAAATGGTAAGCATGTCTGGGAGGGGGAAGGAAGCACATGCATTCATTCACCTCTCATTTGTTCAACAAGTATGTGTTCTGAGCCAGCCATGTGCCAGAATACATGTAAAATTGCACCAGTGATAAGTGGTAAAGACTACAGCGGTTTTGTGAGAATATAATAGAAGTCAGGAAAACTGACTCTGAGAAAGCAACACCTGAGCTGAGGTCTGAAGATTAGTAGATATTAACACCATTTGGGAGGTGGAAGGTTCGTGAGTGATCCAGAGACAAGGAACAGCTGATATGAAGGGCTGTGTAGTGTTTGAGGACATAGGAAGATGCCAGTGGGACTTCGGTACAGAATTAAGGGATGAGGTGGGAGATACGGTAAGGACCAGATCATGCTGAACTTTGTCAGCCATGTTTGAGGTTTGGATTTTTATCTAAGTGCCTTGGGAAGACATCAAAGTATTTTCAACCAAAGGATGGCATGACATTTATAGCCTGATTGAATTTGTGTTATAAAAAGCTGGTGCTGGCTTCAGTATGAGAATGAAGTGAAGGGGCATGAGAAGGAGAAGGTGGAGACAAGTTAGGAGACCAGTAGCCCAGAAGAGACAGAGTGATAGTTTGGGTAGATGTAGAAAGAAGATGACGAATTTGAGCTTTGAGCGTTAGACAGGTAGGACTTGGTAATAGAGTGGATCTAGAACAATGGCAGTATGAGTGAGGGAGAGAAAAATCATGCATGTGTCTGGAAAGCACACCTGAATGGTGGTGCCATTCACTGAGATGGAGGCAAAGGAATCAGAGCAGTTTGGGGGGGGG
>NW_020837945.1:57976169-58049624 GCF_003676395.1 Aethalodelphis obliquidens
GGGGGGCTTATCAAAGTGGCTTTGGATATATTTAGTATAAGGCAAGGAAAGGTACCAAGGAGGCTGCTGGATGTGTAGCATTCACTCGTTCTTGCTTTAGAAGGCTGCCTTTGGAGGCAGGAATCCTAGGTTAAAGTTCTAGTACCTTTCTGGCTAGAAAAGAATTTCACCTGGGGCCTGGCATGTACATTCTCTGAGCCCATCTGGAAAATGCTGACAGTAATGCCTACCCTAAATTAGTTGGTCCTAAAATAAATGATCTCCGTTTATACTAACGGAAAAGATGAAAACGAAAGCCAAATGGAAAATGCACTGGAAATGGAATGTTTTTAACTCAGGGGCAAAGTGACCTGGTGTTATATGAAAAAAGCACAGCAAAAACTAACTCATGAACGCTGTGCTAAAGAAGGCATGGAGCTGCCCAGGACAAACAACAGGTATGGATTTATTACTTCCTCTCCACTTCTCAAAAGATAAGACCATGCATGGTGTTGGGCAGTCCAGCTATAGAGCAGGATCTCTTCTACCTCTACCTTAACAATGCCCCATTCCCATTGCTGTTTTCCAGGAAAAAATACTTCATTTGGGGATAGGTTGGGATGGTGGGGGTTGAGTGAAGAGAAATGAGAAGACCTGTATAGAACAGTGTTTACCTACATATATTTTGGCATCAGGTGGCCTGGATTTGAATGTTGGCTCTGTCATTCACTAGATATTTCATCTTCGCCGGGTTCTTCTAAGTCCCTAAGTTTTTGTTTCCTGATATAACAAATACGGATAATGATAGGAACTCCTTCACAGGTACCATTATTTTGACGGTTAGATGAGATAATCTGTGTAAAGCACTTAGCATAGTTCCTGCCCAAGAGTAAGAGTTTGGAAAATGGTACTTTTCATTATGAATAGTAGAAATAATAATGAGTGAACTCTATATCTCAGGTCTCATTAAAAATGAGTCTTCTTCCCTCTCTTTTTGTGTCTGCCTGATATGGGGCCCAACAAAACATGTGCCACACATTAGCACAAGTACACACTGACCTTGGCTTTAGACAAAGATTTTGGGTCTTCTTCCTAAAACTGTAAACTATGCTACTGCGTATGTGAGGACCTAGTGTTTATTCCATGGAGAATTGACAACATGGATTAATTTGCCGTATAGGAAATAGCAGGTGGGAATGGCTCAACATAAAGACAGCAGTGGAGAAGAGGTACAGTGTCATTCAGAAAGGAGAGTGGTGTTGGCTTTGAGGGAAAGTGTATTTCTTAAAATAAAGGGCCAAGCTTGTAACTGCTAAAAACTGCAAATCACTGGGGAGGCAGAAGCCAAGTATACATGCTTTGTGGTTGTCAATTTCCCAGTCTTCTGACTGTAACTTTGCTCTTGATCTGCCGGACCAGACAGAAAAAACAATGGCCTCGATGTTAGAGAAATGGTTCTGGTATTGTGTATTTGGGTACAAAGGGAGCAAAATAGAAAAGAGAAAAACAGAAAGGGAAAGAACTCTTTCACCGCAGAGTGATCAAAAATGTAAGCCTGGTGTAAAGCTAAGGGGCAGATACTTAGACGGGCAGTTGTCACTCAAAAGCCCTGTCAAATCCCCCCTCACGACATCTTTTTCCCCTTTATTCTTTTGATCTTCACTCCTTCTCCTCTCTCTCTTGCCATTTCCCTCTCACAACCCTGGGAGATCTTCAGGTTTACAGGCTGGTTGGGTAAGCAAAGCACACACGAGTGCAAGTATGTGCAATACACGAACAGATGCAAATTGAAGTGGTGTATGAGAATCTAAATATGAAAATGCTGAGGGACCAGAGGTGGTTGGGACCTCTTTCTGTTTCCTTTCTGTTGTCTGCAGAGTCACTCTCCTCCCTGCCTGCTCACAAAACAGTGTGTCTAAATCCTGTCCCCATGTTCCTGGAGTGCCTAGCCGAGAAGGGACTCTTCTCTTCACTATACCTTGTTCCTTTGTGTGAGCTAGTGCTCTGAGGCTGTGGATGAGGGTAGAAATGTAACACACTGTTCGGCATTTGCTTCTTTTTTCATTTTCACTTGACAGGGTTTCCTTTTAGGTTAGTTTTAGGGTTATTCCAAGAAACGCAGTTCTCTGAGTCAAGCCTTGGGTTATTGTCATCCAGGTTTCCATCATTTGACGCTATTGGATCCCACAGTGCTTCAGACTGTGAGACTTTAATGTGTCTGAAATGTGTAGTTGTTAGGATGAGTTCTAAAAAGTACAATATGGCTTTAATTTCCCAGATTACAACAAAAGCCTTGGGGGCGGTTAATGTTGTTGTTAGAAGCAGTAGGAGGAGAAGAAGGAGGAAAGGTAGTAGAAGGAGGAGGAGGTGTGGTAATAGAAGTAGTATAGACTATAATAACAGAGTAATAGTACCGGTAATAGAATGGAATAATCTGGATAATATAATCTTGATAATCTCAGTCTAACTACATGCTACTACCCTGTCTAAAGGCATAGTGTGTTCTTTGACCTTTTTTTCCCAGTTTTATTGAGATATAATTGACATATTGTATTCATTTTAGGTATACAACATGATGATTTGATATATGTATATATTGTAAAATGATCACCACAGTAAGTTGCGTTAACATCCATCACTTCACACAGTTAAAATTTTTTTCTTATGATGAGAACCCTTAAGATGTGCTCTTTTAGCAACTTTTAAACACTTTTATTTTTTTTTTTGCGGTACGCGGGCCTCTCACTGTTGTGGCCTCTCCCGTTGCGGAGCACAGGCTCCGGACGCACAGGCTCAGCGGCCATGGCTCACGGGCCCAGCCGCTCCGCGGCATGTGGGATCTTCCCGGACCGGGGCACGAACCCGTGTCCCCTGCATCGGCTGGCGGACTCTCAACCACTGTGCCACCAGGGAAGCCCTTTTAAACACATTTTTAACTTTAGTTACCATGCTGTACATTACATCCCCAGAATTTATTTATTTTATAACTGGAAGCTTGTACCTTTTGGCCACTTTCACTCATTTTGCCTACTCCCCACCACCTGCCTCTGACCAGTCTGTTCCCTTTTAATCTGAAGGCTGTCTTACATTTCTTATTTTTCTTTTCCAATGCATTTGTTGAGCAAATTTGATTATTTGTCCTGTAGAATTACCCACAGCCTGGGTTTTGCTTTTCACATCTCATGGTATCTCCATGTTCCTCTTTCACCTTTTAGTTAGGTATACAGATTTGATCACAGTTATTTTTATTTTCTGGCAAGAGTATTTCATAGATGATGTTGTGTAGTTACATCAGAGCTACATAATGTCTGATTGTGTGATGTTAACAGCCACTGATGGGTATTGCCTAGATCCATTCGTTCATTATGGGCTGCCAAAGAGTGATGTTCTAATTCTATCATTCCTTCATTTATCAGCTGCAGTATTCTTATAAAGAGAAATTCCTCCCATGAACCAATTATTTACTACATGTACAATTTGTATAAGAAAAGCAGAATAGACACTTGGTTCTTTCCCTTTATTTACCAGATTTAAAAATGAGTTGGTTCACTAGCATTCTTAGGTCACAAATAAGTATTTGTGTTAAGTATCAAGAATTTATATGAATTTAAACATACTAATGAGTTTTAATTCATTATAATTATTATCCTTATTAGGCTGAAAATGTCCCACATATAAAATCTATTAACCATTTATAATATAAATTGCAAATATTTTGTTTGTCCTCTGTCCATACTTTCTTATCCTACTGTTTACAATGCAGCATAATTCTTACATTTATGACATAAAATATATCACTTTTTTTCCTTATTGGTTCTAATTTTGAGTCATAGTTAAGAAAAGTTTTCCCCATTCCCAGATTATACAGAAATTCACTCATGTTATTTCTCACACTTGCATGTTTTTTTAAATTAGCATTTAAATTTGTGATGTTAGGTTTCTAGTGTTAAAAATTGTAACTAAATATATTTTTTTATGATTTCTAATACTTTTCTTTCTGTATTTCCTACTTTTTTTCCTTCCTGTGGTTCAGTTTAGAAATTTTCTATTGACCTATTTTCCAATTCACGAATCTTATTTTTCTTGGTATCCAGTAAGTTTTCAATCTCATCAAATTCATTCTTAATTTCTGATGTTATATTTTTAAGTTATTGGTTTTTTTAGATTTTTAATTCTTTGATGAAATTGTTCATCTTTTCATGTAGTTCCTTCATCTTTTTCTCTATTCTTGAATATGTTAAAAAGAGTTAATGTCCTTGTTGGCTAACTCCAATGTTTCTATTTTTTCTATATATGCAGTTTATTGTATGTATTACATATATAAAGAATATATATTGTGTTATTATTGACAATAATAGCAAAAGGAAAGGATGTGCTGGAGTAAGTTGTGAAAAAGAAAAAGTAGACAAAAAACAGACACATGAATGATCTCCTATAACATACCCAACAGAACAGTGCCGCAATTAATGGTTTAAAGAATTTCATGTTCTTAAAGAAATTGAGAAGAAAAAAGAAAAAAAAATGTATATATTTTATATTGACCCATATATTTACCATTTCCTATGCTCTTCTTTCCATCCCATGGAGTGAAGTTACCATTTGGTGTCATTTTCTTTCAGCCTGAAGGACTTACTTTAGAATTTCATATAAAGCGAATCTACTTGCCATGAATTCTGGTTTTTCATTTTTATTTTTGAATGATATTTTCAATGACTGTAGAATTCTTAGTGGACTGTTTTTTCTTTCAGTATTTTGAATATGTCTTCTGATCTCCATTGTTTCTAGTGAGATAAGAGCCATTAATTCTATTATTGGTTCCTGCAATGTGATAAGTTTGGGGCTTTTTCCTTACTGATTTCAATCACTGCTTTCCTACTTTTCTCTTTGTTTTGGCTTTCAGCAGTTTGATTATGACATGCCTAGTTGGGTGTTTCTTTGTATTTATCGTATTAAGGTTTTAAAGTTCTTGAATGTGTAGATTAATTTGGGGAAATTTTTAAAAAATCAAATATGAAGTTTTTGATCTTTGTTTCTTCAAATATTTGTTCTGTCCCCCTCTGTTTCATCTCTCCTTCTATGACTCTAATTACATATATGTTAGGACACTTGATATTGTCCTATATGGCTCTGAAACTCTTTGTTTTCCTTCAATCCTCTTTCTCTCTGCTATTCAGATTAGATAATTTATATTAATCATTATTCAGACATAGTGATTTTTTTCTTCTGCCATCTCAAATTGGCTGTTGAGAATTCCCAGTGAATTTTTTATTTTTATTATTGACTTTTCAACTCTAGAATAACCATCTGGTTCATTTTATCCTCACTAAAATTCCCTGTGTATTGAGTCATTGCCATCATATTTTGCTTAATCCTTTGAACATACTTTTAATAGCTGCTTTGAAGTCTGTTAAATCCAATGTAGGATCTGCTCGGAGTCAGTTTCAATGAACTGCTTTTTTCTTGAGTATGGATCACACTTTCCTGTTTCCTTCATATGTCCTCATTTTTTGTTGAAAGCTAAACGTAAAAACAAAAACCAAAAACCCATAATGCAACAACTCTAGATTCTGTGGGTTTTTCAAAATTTTAGTAACTTACCCATATTTAAATTGCAAAATCTGTCTCCTATGCAGTGTGTGGCCATTGAAATCTCTGCTTAGCTTTTTACTATAATTCTTATGTCTTTAGTTTGGCTTCCAAGGAGTTGCCCCTACATTGGCAAAGCCCCTTTGTTGGCCCACAAATGAATTTGGCAAAAATTGTGCTCAAATACCTCAAGCCCAATAGGCTTCCACCCTCTACACATAGATGTCTGTGGAGGCGGGGTTAGGGGAGTGCCTTCAAAATTACGACAGTAGTACCTCCCTTGGCTTTCACTTTTCACTGGGCTCTCTCAGGTCCCCCCGACTCATGTGTATATTTTCCCAGTCAGCCTGAGATATGTAGAGAATTTATGTCAGCTATTATATGACTCTCTGATTTCTAGAATCTCCATGTTAACTGTCTATCTGGTCTGCCCCTCATCCCAAATGAGACTGCAAACCCAGGCTAACCAAGTGTCAGTTTTTCTCTGTTTCCTACCAAGTTTGTCCCTGTTAGCTGACAAAGTGAAGGATTTTCATGCTTAGACCTAATTTAAGTCTTCCCCTTTTGGAAGAAAAGCTGCTGGGTTTTGTAGCCAGCTCTTAAGACGGTGAAACTACCTTTCTCACCGACCTAGTCAGGAAAGGGGATAGAAGGATCCCTAAGCAAGAAGGCTAAAGACTCCTACTGTTCTTATTGAAACTCTAGTGGTTTTTCAGGAGGAAATGCTTCCCAATTAAATGTTTGTCTTTGGTCAATTTCCAGGGCCCTGAAAATTGTGATTTTTTTTTTAACACATTTGCTCAGTTTTATACATATCTTTTTTTCACTGACATCTTCATGCCCGCAAAACCAGGAGTCAGCCCCTCAATCCCCGCCTCATCTGCGTTTTTGATACTTATATTGTATCTTTATTTAAAAATACATATTCATTACTACTCTCTTATAACAATTATTTATTCTTAGTGCTAAAGGTAAATATATATTCAACACTTACCCCTAGCCTTTATGTGAATGTCTCTTCAGTTTGAAGTATATTCTATTGGAGAATCCTCAGGAAATGTTCATGGGGCAATATTCCCTGAGTTCTTGCATGACTCTAACATGATTTTTATAGTCTTCATATTAAAGACTGAATGTAATATCTTTAACTCATATTTTCTTTCCTTGAGTATATTCGATATGTTACTATATTATTTTCTGACATAAAGATTTGCTGTCCAAAAGTTAATAACAATTTGATTTTCTTTCCCCAGAACTGACTTTGTTTAATACTTTTATAAGAAAATGCTTAATGTCCATTCTGAGACTATTTTCCTACTTTTGCAGTATAATCTTTTAATATGTATTTTCTAGTCATTTTATTTTAAGAAATTGTACTTGAGTTATAATTTTCAGTATTTTTTCTGTCTATTGTTTATTTCCTTGAGTATCTTCTATTAAACATACTTTTTATCTTCTTTGCCTGTCTCTTTCTTTGAATCCCTTTTACCTCTTTTTTCTTTTAAAATTCATTATTTATTAACTCATTTCATTTAAAAATTTCCCTCATTCTATTTTTTAAATTTCTTTTAATGCATTAGCTTTTGTGTTACTATATTCTTGGTTTTGTTCTAGTTTGCTCTTAATTTCTGAAATGATTTTCAAAACTTATTATTTCCAACCCTTTCCTGAATTCTCTCACTTATCTTTTATAAACTTTCTTCTCTCCAATTGACTCATTTACTAGTCTTTCTAAATTTTTTCATAGCTTATATCATTTTCTTTATTTCTTTTAGCTCATTTTGAATAAGTAGGCTATAGTTTTTAGTTATTTTGAAGTCATGTCTTTCTAATATGCTGTTATTGTTGTAGGAATGTTACTTTGTTCTCTCTTTTTTTTTCTTATGGTATCTTTACATGTGATTCTACCCCATTTCTTTTCTATTGCTCGATCTAAGTATGTTTAAGTTAAATGGATTTTGATTTTTATCATGGAAGAGTGGGCCAGGCTATCTTTTCTAGAGTCTTCAGTTTCTCTAGAGCTCTCTCTTCTGTTATGTTCAAGGTAAATTATATGCCACTGTACTTTGTGAGATGTACTTCCTTTCCTCCTATCCCTCACTTTTATCTAAATTGCCTCTTTGCTTTCTCCTGTTGGGCCTGTCCTGTTTAATTTGGATTCTACTCCCAGGGGTTTCTTCTCAGTGTGGGATATGTCTGAAGAGTCCCCTCTGCTCTAGCACTGACAAGCCTTTTCTTCTTTCCCTAGAAGGCTCTGGTACTTTGGTGCCTACATACTTCTTTCTGCATTTCTGCTGCTGTTCTCAGATTAGTCTGCCTTTTTTCCCAGTGATTGCCTGTTGGTTTTTTTCTGGGGCAGGGGGAGAGTTCTCTAGTTCTAAGGGCCATCAGGAGCCCAGCTGATTTTCCTGTTTCTTTTTGCACAGTTGCTGATATCACAGTGGTCTAGTGGTTTGTCTCCACATATTAATGGTGATATATTGTTATTTAATGTTCCTGTAGATATTGCTGTAGATATTGTGTTAGTTTTGCTACTCTAGTTAGTCTGTTTTTATTAGGAATTTCAGGAATATTCAAAAAGTTATGCCACTTGTATTTCCAACTTCCCAGAATCTGGACAAACTTTACAAAAAATTTAATACTTATGTATTTGGGTAATGCACATTAAAATAGAGTTAATGTACCAAGTGGATTTCATAAACTACACAAATCTGTGCCTAGGTCAGTCTCTGTTTAAAATAAACTGATAGGTTCTTCTCTGGTGGTGCAGTGGTTAAGGATCCGCCTGCCAATGGAGGGGACACGGGTTCGAGCCCTGGTCCAGGAAGATCCCACATGCCGCGGAGCAGCTAAGCCTGTGCACCACAACTACTGAGCTTGCGCTCTAAAGCCCGTGAGCCACAACTACTAAGCCCACGTGCCACAGCTGTGCACCTCAATGAAGGGTAGCCCCCGCTTGCCGCAACTAGAGAAAAGCCCGCGTGCAGCAATGAAGACCCTACGCAGCCAAAAAAATAAATTAAATAAAATAATAAAATAAAATTTCTCTCATTAAAAAATTTTTTTAAAATAAAATAAACTGATATAAGTCGAAAAATTACAATAATCTCAAAAATAAAATCAATAATATTAATGGTGGTATGCAAACATGGCAAAAAAAGTTTCGTAGTGATATACAAGTAACTCCATTTGGAAGTACTGTTAAATGCCTTTAACCATAAAAGACAAGGGTTTTATTGTTTTGTTTTGTTTTTTAAATTACGGGGTTGGAGTAATATTTTGAAGCAGCAGTAGAAAGCAAAGAAGGCACTGATCCCATCTCCTGATCTTGAGGAAATAAGGGTATAAGAAAACAAACAACCACTGTCTGAGAATGATGCGGGGAAGATGGGCCCCAATGGGAAGGCCTGGCTTCAATTAAGGAAGGGCGGGGAGGAGAGAGTTATCAGTGAAGAGGACAGCTGATACTGATGAGAGCTTGAAACACAATGAAGTTCTAAAGGCTAGGTATAACTTTCAAAATATCTAATCTTTTTAAAAAAAATGTGCTGTTGATAATAATGAGGATGTTCATACCCCATGATCCATTCGTTATACTTCAGGGAATTTATCTTAAGTAGCTGAATGGTCAGAAGAAAGCTGTTAGTTTAAGGACGATCCTTGCTATAAAGATTGTAGTAGTTTAAATAAGGTAAAAACCCAAACTGAAAAAGCATATGCTTCAATAATTGAAAATTACTAAACAAATGATGATGTGTATATATGACATAAAGCATCTAAGAATTTCAACCACAAGTAGCTTAAGAATCATGCAAAACATTTTAAGTAAAAATATAGGTAACACTTTTTGGTTAATAAAATTGCAAAGTATGAAAAAAAATACATGCATACAAATAAGATTTGTATAGATATAGAAAAAAAGAAATAAGATTTTCAGGATATTAGGATGATAGAATTGTTTTCATTTATAAATTTTTTAAATTTATTTTTTAAAATTTATTTTTGGCTGCATTGGGTCTTTTGGTACGCGGGCCTCTCACTGTTGTGGCCTCTCCTGTTGCAGAGCACAGGCTCCGGACGCGCAGGCTCAGCGGCCATGGCTCACGGGCCCAGCCGCTCTGCGGCATGCGGGATCTTCCCGGACCAGGGCACAAACCCGTGTCCCCTGCATCGGCAGGTGGACTCTCAACCACTGCGCCACCAGGGAAGCCCTGCGTTGGGTCTTTATTGCAGCGTGTGGGCTTTCTCTAGTTGGGGCGAGCGGGGGCTAGTCTTCGCTGTGGTGCACAGGCTTCTCATTGCGGTGGCTTCCCTTGTTGCTGAGCATGGGCTCTGGAGCGCAGGCTCAGTAGTTGTGGCTCACAGGCTCTAGAGCTCAGGCTGAGTAGTTGTGGTGCACGGGCTTAGTTGCTCCGCAGCATGTGGGATCTTCCCGGCTCAGGGCTGGAACCCGTGTTCCCTGCATTGGCAGGCGGATTCTTAACCACTGCACCACGAGGGAAGTCCTATAAGTTATTTTTGACATTATTATAGTTTGCTTACATATGTATATATGTGTGTGTGTGTATATATATATATACATATATATATCACCGTCCTGAAAAGAGAGACTACAAAACTTCATCTAATATCACTTTTAAAATGAAAATAATTTATTAATGGTGCTTCCTTGGAGTTCCTTATGTGTTTTTCTGTGTCATTTCTTCTTTGGAGAAATATTTATAAGCTCTAAAATGACAATTAGGTATGAAAACAGTAAAAAGATCAGCATATGTCAGGAGTTTGGTAGGAGGAAGGTATGAATAGGCAGAGCACAGAGGATTTTTAGGTCAGTGAAACTATTCTATATGATACTACAATAGTGGATACATGTCAGACATTTGTCAAAATTCATGGAATGTACAACACCAAGAATGAACCCTAACGTAAATAAACTATGGCCTTTGGGTGATGATGTGTTTGATGTCGGTTCATTGATTGTAACGAAGGCAACACTGTGGTTAGGAGTGTTAGTAATGGGGGAGGCTGTGCATGGGTGGGGCAGGGGATATATGGAAACTCTGTACTTTCCACTCAATTTTGCTATGAACTTAAAAGTTCTCTAAAAGTAACTGTCTATTAAAATTTTTAAAAAGACAGTTAGAGGCTACGTTATAACGTTTTATGCTCTACCTGATCCAGGAAATGTGATCCGAAGACTAAAGCACCAATTTGGGGTTAAAGCAGAGGAACATAACAAGCTGTGAGCTGGATTCTGTTAGGGTAGTTTCCCTATAGTTTTTCAGTGAGAAACAACTCTGTGCTTCTCAGTGACTCTTTTGCCATTTATACAAGGACTGTGGGTGGGGTCCCCTTCATAGGTGTGCCCTGAGGATAGATGAATCTCTATACTAAGACTGTTCTCATTTCTTGGATTAAAAGCACTTTACAAACCAATCACAGATCCATGTCTTTTCTACCTTACGTTTTGTTACAGTTACGCAGGATGAATGGAGAAGCAACCATACAATAGAAATAGAGATAAATCAGACTCTGGAAATGCCGTGCTTTCAAAATGTCTCCTTAGAAATTTCATCTGAGCTCACCTTCGCATGGTTGGTGGTAAGTGTTGCCCTTTTCAGTGAATAACTGCAATGATCTTTAAATATTAATGAAGTAAAAATGAATAACAAGTAATAATAGGGAAGGAAACATGCTGGATGAGAGGCAGGCATTATGTGGAAGCTTGGGGAGTAGCCAGGGGAGGGAAGGAAGGACGCTAGGATTCCTTGCAACTCAGCAAGCCTCTGGGTCTGTGAATGCAGGAGCTTAGAAATTAGTTCCTCAAGGTTAGTTTATATTTCAAGCTATATACTAAACTGTGATTACAGAGAGAAAAAAGTGGGATGGTGCCCCCGAGAGGAGCCACATCCCGCAGAAGCTCCTACTCACACACACTTGTTTACACACACGTGCAGAGGTGTAGACTACCTTTTCCCAGAACCCTTACTACTCCATTCTGGAAAATATAACATTGCTTAGATTGGGAAGCACAAACTCTAATGCTTATCATATATAGGGAGAAAATGTGCATGAGAGAAGCAGGAGCTGAATAAGAAACAGTCACTGCCCAGCTCTATTATTGCCACAGGCCCGTAGTTGCCATATTTTCTGACTTAAAAGAATAAAACAAAACAAAACAGAAATCTGGATTTTTATGAGAAATTTTCCAAGGCAAGCCAGCCAAATGACAGTCAGCTCTTAACCAGTATATACAGTAGACCTCTAGCACTACTGTTAAATCAGTTGGTAACACAAGTCTTACACAATTATAAAGATAACCATAAACACACTTTCGAGAATCATGTAATAGGGTGTTTATTTAGGTGATCCAGAATATGACTATATTAATTTTTCATATCATCATGCAAATGAAAACACAAGAGTTAAAAATTCTTACAGAACTACTAGTTGTCCGTGAACATAGCCGCCGATACGACCTGCAAAATACTGTGTTCGTATGGTTGATCATTCATGTTACAAGTGAATAGGTTTTTGTGGGCTGTCTTGGAAACTAGAACCTTCATATAAAAAGATTTCTCTGAGGATGTGCCAAATCCAAAATAATTGACTTGCAAGTAGGCCTTAAAATACAACCTACTGATAATTTTTTACTGTCTAGATATTTTTGGATAGTCAGTAGGATCAAAAGATATTGTAAGAGAACTTTCTCAAATTGTCCTAAAATCTACAATGTCTCCTTGTCATCTGTCAAAAACCACATTTTTCCCCCCTTTTAGGGTTTGGTTTCCAAAATGTAAGACTTCCTGCCTGACATTATACCATCATTAGTATAAGTCAGTTGTTCTTAACAAATGTGATCCAGTGTGGTTCTTAGAAAAAAAATGTAAAAGTGGAGATTATGTCAGGAAGTCAGAAACCTGCTGCACTAAACATTACTGTCATGAAAATGCAGTATCTATACCTTGTTTACATTATTAATATGTACCACCAATGGGCGAAACGTTTCTACCCTAATTATCGCAAATTCACTATCAATGGGAATAGTAGAGTCTAATAGTAATAAATAAGACTAAAGTTTACCGAATATTGAGCAGAGTTCCCTGTGCTCAATGTTCTGTAGTAACCTAAGTGGGAAAAGAATTTGAAAAAGAACAGATACACGTATATATATATAATTTGAATCACTTTGCTGTACACCTGAAACCAACAAAACATTGCTAATCAACAATACTCCAACATAAAATAAAAATTTTAAAAAGAATAATAATAAAAAAATAAAAGACAAAGAAAGTTTAAAAAGACTAAAGTTTAATAAGCTTTACTATACAGATTTTTGCTGGCTAGTCAGTTGATCTGTAGTGAACTTATCTTATCTGAAGGGTGTCTAATCTGTGTTTCCAAGCAAATGTTAAAGCTTTCAGTCAACTTATGTCTCTTCTGTGACGCTGAGCTTCTCCAGGGCAAAAAGCTGCATCACTCATTTCAAAAATCCCTAGCATCTAGTATAGTGCCTAGAACATAGGCACTCAGTAAATATCTAATACATAATTGAATTGTTTCATTTCTCTTTGTCCCCTTCCCTCACAGTCCTATTCGTTGGCCTCATATTAAATGGATGATCACTAAACCTCATGCTGTCTGATTGGTTAATGAGCAGCTCATTAAGTATCAATGACTAGATAACTGATAAGACATCCTCTATGTAACAGTTTTCTTCAAAGAAACTAACATTATCTGTGAATCCTGCCAACATATTTAGGATAAATAAGGGATGGAGAGATTGCACCTAAGGTCACACAGTGAGAGAGTGAGTCCTTAACTTCTACTGGAACTTCAAGCCATGCTCTCAGTTTAAAGAATGCATCATAACTGAGACAACTTGAGGAACTTTTTGAAAGAAACTTCTTTTCACAGGGAACATTGTATTGGCAAATGTGCTGATCAAATTCCAACTGTGCATTCCCTTTTAAAATGTCAAAATCTGTTTACTCCTCTAATTTACATCCATACTCCATACTGCTGGCACTGTGGGATTCAGCAAGCCTGAGATGAAATCATCTAATCTCCCATTATTAAGGAATAAACTACAGTTCTTTATGTCATGACTGTTGTAGGTCAGAAGAGAACATAAATATCCCCTCAATCCATTTTTTAGTGCTTTAGTTTCTTGTTAAACTGGCAGCAGTAATCATAATGATAACCAGTTGTTCTTAACAGACATGATATAATGTGGCTTTTAGAAAAAAGTTAAAAAAGTAGAGATGGTGAAGATGAGCCCGGGAGGGTAGAAACCTGCTTTATGGAACTCAGTAACTCTGGGGAGCTGCAAAGTGCTTCCACTTCAAGTCCTGCATTAAACCCTGGAAACAATTTGACAAACTAAAGTTAGTTTAATCTAAGTCACTGGAAAGCAAAAGCCATGTCTTGTATGTGGAATTTTATAAAATCTAATTAATTCAGTTATGACCCTCATGAGAAAGGTGATTATTGGGATTCTCAGTTATCATAAAAATATTATTTGCTGGGTGTCTCTGATCCCATGCTAACACTGCGTTAAATGTGTTCATGGAGCAGATCCTTTGCATTTTGGAATGTTACATTCCAGGATCATGACTACACTGAAGTAGAAAGGCATCTGGTGCAAATTGTATATCCAGCATTTATCTAGAAAGAGAGGTAACTAAGTAAACGCAAAGGGCTAACCCTCGGTGTCAGCTGAGGCTCCATGTGCATGGTTGGATGATGTAGAAAAAGTCATAGAATGTGTGTATTTAGATGGAGTGCAGTTGGTAGAGAAAGGACAAATGCTATTTTTCCTAGTTTATGTCCTGGGGCACAAGCATGCAGTCAACAGGGAAATTCTGCGGGCTTACTCTGGGAGCTTCTAAATACAGTCTAATATTCTGCGTTCATTCCAAACTATCATCCTGATTTCCCACAGTATAAATTTCAGTTCAATCTAACAAGCATATGTGAATCTGTTTTAAGTGCGAGGTCCTGCAGGGATACAAAACTATATTGAACATGTTTCCTACCATGAAATACAACTTTAATAAAAATGTAAAAACTAGCAACACAGAGGGAAAATAATTTGATTCTGACTAAATGTACCTGGAAAAGCCTCTTAGGTTATGTCTGAGCTGGATAATTAAAGCCAGCAAACAACAGACATGTACTACACCAAGACCCTGGGACCTGTGAGCACATAGTGGGAGTGGGAGTGGGGGAGGTGATGAGGGAATGTTTGTTCCCAAACTTGGTGGATAAAGAGAAATCCATGACTTTTCTCTTTAAAATCACGAAAAGAAAATGAGAAGCATACCAGATTCACACAGTTCAATATTAGTGATAAAGGTGTATAACTAAAACCTAGATGCTTAAGCTTCTGTAAATTTTTATCTATAAATGTCTCTTTTAAATATTCTCTTCTTTATTATTTGTAATGTTCTATATGTAAACAAAAATTGAAATGGTACCGTCAACAATATTGGTTTTTCATGCCTATGGGAAGCCTAGCTATTCAGAAAAGAAAGCTGTCACCTTCTACCTGATGGCAACTGACCCTAATTGTCTTCACCATAATCAAAAATGATGTGTTAACAAATACTGTATGCTAACACATATATATAGAATCTAAAAAAAAAAAAAATGGTTATGAAGAACCTAGGGGCAGGATGGGAATAAAGATGCAGACCTACTAGAGAATGGACTTGAGGACATGGGGAGGGGGAAGGGTAAGCTGGGACAAAGTGAGAGAGTGGCATGGACATACATACACTACCAGATGTAAAATAGATAGCTAGTGGGAAGCAGCCGCATAGCACAGGGAGATCAACTTGGTGCTTTGTGACCACCTAGAGGGGTGGGATAGGGAGGGTGGGAGGGAGATGCAAGAGGGAGGGGATATGGGGATATATGTATATGTATAACTGATTCACTTTGTTATACAGCAGAAACTAGCACACCATTGTAAAGCAATTATACTCCAATAAAGAGGTTAAAAAAAAAATGAAGTGTTAGCCAACCTACAAAGTGTTGACAACCAATTGTGATGATTGGAAAAATATTGTTGTGGACTTCTATAAAATGGACATGGGGAGCTTTGCAAGGACCCTACTTGACAGCACTGACTGGATGGAGAATAAATGGAGCAAAGTGAAGATAGGAAGCAGTTAGGAGATAAAGAAGTAACAATCGATGCAGTTAACAGAGTTTATTGAATGGGCTCTATACACTCAGCACCTACTTGTCCTGTGGCCACCACTGCCAGCCCTGACATGGAGATGAGGTCACCTCACTAAATCAAATAGTTCCATGGTCTCTTTTCTGCATTGAAAATTCTGATTCTAGTACTAAAATAGGAACCCCTCTGCAAATTATTTTAGGGTTTGTGAGGTCATTAAGAGACATTCAGGAGGATTTTTCCATGATTCAATATGAACCCTCCCAGCCCTCATCATGCTAATTATTTTATCCAACTCCTGTATGTTATTATGCATTTATTTTTCTTCTATGGGTCCTGATTTTCTATTTGTTTTTCTTGTGAATTTTTCTTCTCCTCAAACAGACTCTCAGCAGAAGAGTCAAGGACTGTCCATTCTACTACTTTTGTGAAGCAGTATTAGCAAAGGCATTAATAGCATGGCTTTTCAAGGGAAATTGTTGTTTTCAAATCCTGGCTCTACATTTAATAGCTGTGTGACCTAGGAGCTAGGATTAGGGTGAAGTGAGTAGGGTCCTCACCTTGGGTGCAAAATTTAAGGAAGTGCCCCAAGAAATCAGTAATCAAGATATATATCTTAATAAAATATTTTTAAAAATCAAAATTTAGGGAAAATCCATGATGAACAAAATGTCGAATTTTAAAATAAAGGCACAATGTTTTTTGTTTGTTTTGAGATCCTGCTGTGCTGTTCAAAGAATAGGATTTTCCTATCAGCCTGTGGTTCCTTGGTCTTCATGGCATCATGCCCCCCACGGGTGCGGGTTTGAAGGTTGACAAGGGCAGGAGAAAAGATTGAACAATGCATGGCTTCATGTAGTCATTTTTCAAAATGTTAAGCTGTAGAGAGTTTATTAATTTTTTCCACTGAGGTAAAATATGAGAGAATATTTTGATAAGTGCATATAGGGATACATATTTTTCCTTTTGTCTCAGAATTCTATACAGCCTTGGATACGTTGCCCAGCCTGAGTTTTAGTTCTATCATCCACGAAAGGGGATAATTGTAGTTATATAATATAATTATATTATAATTATATAATTATAGTTTTATAATTATATAATAATTATAGCTTTATAATTATATTATAATTATAGCTTTATAATTATATTATAATTATATTGTTACAGTACCGGCTCCATGGTGTTATTGTGAGGTGCTAAATATCTTAGCACAGTACCTAGGCTCAATACATATTAAAAACTAATCTTTAAAGAGTTCGTTTTAGGACTCTCCATAATTCTTCAGTTTAGTTGAGCAGAGAGTAAATACTCATGAATTCACAGCAGGCTGACTCAGTTGAGGCTGGAAGACAGTGATTTAGTATTAATTGAACATCTATTGAGTGTTAGGACTCGTGTAGGTGTATCAGATACATTAGCTAGTTCAGTCTACATTCCTCATTCAGTTTTGTAAGGGTCTACCAAGTTGGAAATCCCATGAAGTTTTAGAAATATTTATTAATATTTTTAAAATTATCAAAAGAAGAAAAGAAAAGAAAAACAGGCAAGAATAAAGGTTCTGTGGAAGATCCCCTACCAGACTGTTTCCGGAAGAACAGGTGCCCTAAGATCATTCTTAACAGGTAGGAGTTGAGGTGTATTCTCTGACCCTTATCACCAAAGGTAGATCAATATATCATAAAACACTCCTTTCAATCAGCAAATTGTCCACATCTCTAAAATCTCCAATTTATACAAAGACCTCTGGCTTCCTGGAATTTCTTATACATTTTTCATTCGAGAGAGTCCACCAAAAAAATTTTGTTTTGTGATGGCTTGGTTTTATTAAGATGTGCTGTCTCAGAGGCTTCTTTGTCCCTTTTTTGGTGCTGTGTCTTAAGTACCTTCTTTGTGTGACCTGAGAGCAAGTTAGCTAACCTTGGTTTATTCCAGATCGTTGTAAGGAGTAAATAAGGTAAGACTTGAAAGAACTTGGCACAGTGCCTCAAACACAGTAGGTGCTAAATAAATTTAAGCTATGACTAATAAGAATATAAAAATGTAGTAGTGGTCATCGTATAATGTTAGTATTGTCTCTCCCTCTCCCAGCCCTAGACATTTCATCGTTCCCCTGCATTTTGTCACCTCTCTTCCCATTTGCTCCACGAAGGCAGGTGCTCACATGCAGATTCTTGCCTCGCCCCTTTATATCTGGAGCCTCTGGAATCTCTCAGGCTGTCCTGATGTTGTAGATTACAGGGCACACTTTGCAACCGAATCCGTCTTTCCCAACGAAGGAACAAATCCCTCCTCTACAACAGTCAAGCACCCAGAAGATAAACAAACAAAAAACACTCTGCATAATTTTTTAAATATCTTTTCTCCATCAGTTAAACTACCCTGGCCAGTCACCCCCAGCTATGCAGTAAAGGAAAAAGCAGTTCTCTCACCAATCTCCACCTTCAGCCTCTGACTGCCCTTCTTCCACGACAGAGTAACAGATGGAAGTGTTCCAAATGGTGAGTCATTTACTAAAAGATCAAGCACTCTGAACCCCTAGATTCTCACAAAAGCAGTCCCTGTGCGTAAAACAATAGCTGTAAAGCGTAGCTTATGCTGAAGAACCTGCAGGGGGAGCCAGCCTCCTTAATTACTGGCCTCCAGATCAGCAGACGCTGAGTGAAATGCCTTCCTCTCTCTTCTGCCGTCAGGGCTCCTTTTGGGGCCCCTGTCTCCAGAACATAAGTTCTCTCCCTTTAATTTTCTGTATCCTTCCTCGTTAGGAAGGCAGTGGCACAGACTCTTAAGTCCTACTTTATGTGGGTATAAAGTTACGTTCTTTGCTTCAGGAGTAAGTCTGTGATTCTCTGCAGGCATTACTACCTGTATATCTGTAGGTAAAGCTGATACCAATCCTCACCATGTTCACCTAAAAAATTGTCTTGCGTAAGAGTTTCTACTAAGTATATTCTGGAAATACCTATCTAAACTATCTAAGTAGTCTGCCTTCCTGTTTTCCACTTCTTGCTCTGCTCCCAGCTCATACTTGAATTTTCTCCCTCACCTGGCTTCCCTTTCTTCTACCCTGAACTGTCTCAATTTTTAAACCAGAGAGTCCAAGTCACAGACCTTTGTTTTCATTATTTCATGGCTTCTCCCCCATCCGATGCATTCCTGTTCACCCTTCTCCTTTTCAGTTCCTTCCGTTTCCCCAACCCCTACTCATAATGATTCATCTGTTGTTTGGAGTTAGACCAGTGGTTTTCAGCCCCCGGTCCTCTGAGGACCTTTTAAAAAATGTGCCCTGGGATGAGACTGATCCCAGAACAACTCCAGTAGAACCTCCAGAGAAGAAGCTTGTGCATCAGAATGTGTTCAAAGCAACTCAGTTGAAAATATAGAGCTATACTGAAGGAGGATAAGGACATAGCCTTTCCTCTCTGCTTATGCCCCTGAAGAGTCCCCTTCTTACTAGGCCCTTAGTCAGCACATTTACTGACCCTGCCCAACACTGTGACATCTCCGGGACCTGGTCCATGAGATTCAGGCTAAGGCAAGAATAATGAAGGCTTTTTTTCATAGACCCACAAAAAGGTAATAGACTAGAGGAATCAAGTATTCCAGTTAAATTCTGATTTCCAAATTCAGATTAACATTTACAGCCTATTCCTTATGTGTCCTTTTTTGTGTGTGTGTGGTACGCGGGCCTCTCACTGTTGTGGCCTCTCCTGCTGCAGAGCACGGGCTCCTGACGTGCAGGTCCAGCGGCCACGGCCCACAGGCCCAGCCGCTCCACGGCACGTGGGATCCTCCCAGACTGGGGCACGAACCCGCGTCCCCTGCATCGGCAGGCGGACCCCCAACCACTGCACCACCAGGGAAGCCCCTTATGTGTCCTTTTTGAAGGTCACAATCACAGAAATAAGAGCAGAAGGACAGCAACTAGGCTGAGGTAAGGAGGTAAGGAGATACCAAAGACACAAAATTTAAGGAGGCACTCACTCTCAGGTGCCCACCCTGCACTTACAAGATCCTGGGAGTGACTGCTTCCTTAAATTTTGCATCCTAGGAGACTCTCTTTACCTCATTCTAGTCCTGGCTCTGAAGGGAGCTAAAATGAGACCTTTTCTAAAGGAATGCTGGAATGCTGGGAAGCGAGGATGACTGTGATCACCCAGTTTAGTGAAGATTTAATGAGTAAAACTGATACGGCCTCCTGAGCACATCTTAGCAGTAAGATTTCAGAACTTGAAATGAGAATTATGATCTGACATTAGCTCCCAGCGCTGTACCCCACCCCCCAAATCCCACCCCCAATATGCAACTTATGGAAGGTTATGAAAGGCAAGTTTTAGTCAGAAGAACAGCAAGTTTCTATTCGTGTTAAGAGAGAGTGACACAAATTTATAACTGAAAGTCAAGTGTCACGATACTTTCTCTAGTAACATACTCAGTATCTCTTAATTTCAATCCTTCATTCATGATGTCTATTGTTACAAGATACAAATGAATTACTGCATGTGGGACACCTAGTCCAGAGCTGGCACAACTGAGTGCTCAAAGCTGGTAACCATTTTGTCTCATCAGGAGGATAATGGAACTCAGGAAACACTTCTCACCCAGTATCACCCCATCAGCAATTCCACGTTATTTAAAGACAGAGTCAAGCCAGGTACAGACTACAGCCTCTACCTCTCTCCAGTCCAAATCCAGGATGATGGCCGGAAGTTCCCTTGCTAGGCTGTAGTCAGGTCTGGCAAAATCTTCAGGCGCTCCACCACGGTCAGGGTTTTTGCTAAGAGTTTCTGTTCTCTGGACTCCCTGCCATCCTCCTGTCACTGTCTCCTGCTTTCTCGCCACTAAAGAGGAAGCACCCTGTTAGCGGGAGAGCAGCCACACAAGGGTCACTGTTCTGGAGTTCTGTTTGCCTTGATAGTTGTCATTCGTGTTACAGCTGGGGACGAGGGTAGGAAGCTAAAGAATGATGGTTCAGTTGCCAAAGATCGGTCAGTTTCCTGGTGACCACTACCTTATGTGCAATTTTAATGTTTCCTGAGAATACTGGAAGTCTCTTTAATTATAACTAGGTCTAATTGCTTAGTTGTCTAATTGCCTTAGTTGCTTTCTGGAGCAGAGTGGAATAAGGCCAGTGTGAGAAAAGGAAAATGATAAACACAGCTCCAAAGAAACTCTGCAGGAGTTCTCTCACCCCAACCAAGGCCAGCTGGGGTGAGAGACTGTCCAGCTTCTCTAGCCAAAGAACCTGCTGGGATGGCCCTCTGACCCTGCAATCACAGGAGAGTGGAGCTTAGGTGAAATATCCACTGTGGCCTCAAACAAATTGCAGAGACTCTGCAGGGTGTGAATTTAAGGGAAATGTGAAAATTCTATTTTGCTCAGTGATGCAAGGAAACATCAATAAACAGAAACCCTTGGCTTTGGATATTTTTCATTTTTGTGACTTAAGAACTGTGTTTTTTAAAACATCATTTTTAAATGAAGGCAAAGAGAAAAACAGTGATGTGGATGAGCAATTAATTGTTTTTGAAAATGAGGTAAACAAAGAGAAAATAATTCACACCACCTAAGAGCATGGGCTGGTAGATTTTTTCTCAGTTGTCTGAATGATAGGGCAAGTGAAAAATCTTTGTTTTTACTTAGAATCTTATTGATTATTATTAGAGGTCACACAATTCAGTATTTTGAAGGAAATGCGAACCCTTTAGTTTATAAAGGTGGGAGGTGCTACAGCCAAAATGTATTTAGTTTGAAGTCGCTTGCTTATAGCTTCTCCTGTATCTCTTTCTCCAGCTCTCACTCTCGTCCTCCTGCCCTGCCTCCCTTTCTCCTTCCTTCCCTCCCTCTTTTTCCATCTCTCCTCAGGGATGGGCTAGGAAATAATCAGTTGCCCTTGATGGTCAGGTTCCTTATGGAGCCTAGACAATGCCCTGTGATGAGTTGGAAAGGCTGTTCATCTCTTTTATTGACATCACCATTCACTCACTTATGGGGTATGACTGTCTTAGCACAAACATGAAGCTGACTCATCTGGCCTGACTATTGGCAAATCGATGGAGGCAGCCATCCGGGGTGTGAAAAAAAATAATTCTGTGTTAGGCAAACTGTGTCCCATTTGGCCAAGAGTTTTTGTACCATAACTCCATCTAATTGCCTTGCCAACATTTAAACCATGTCCTGTATCTCTTTGCTGCATTAAAATACCTTCATCTTGGTCTGGAATGCTTTTTACTCTCTTACGTCTCATCTTTATCACCCTGTCTCTACATCTCTCTGTCTCTATATTTCTGTTTTCTTCTTCTTTGAACTCCTTTCAGTGGATGCTCAAAAATATGAAACTCTGCCTGTTTGTTCATAGAATTAGATTTCTCCTGCTTCTTGGTCTTCTCCTTTAGCACATGGGCCAGTTGTGTTGTGTTTGGACAGTCTTTAAGCTATTTGGGAGTGTCACCTGAGTGTATATCATAGTGATCCTGGCAGAGGTATACACATACCGTATTCAGGACCCACTCTGCGTGCCTGGGTGATTCCCCGAATAGAATAAACCAAAAACAAAAACATGAAAACCTTGAAATAAATATTCAAATGTATCGCTGAGCCATTCTATAAGCCCTAAGTCCAGTTTATTTCTTCTTCCAGAACACCTTCATTCTCTGGCAGACCAGGGATTAGAAGCTTCCCCTCTGCTACTTCCTGCATCCCTCTCACTAGCCTCCTTTGACTTTCCTTTCTTTAGTGGGGAGCCACCTGCCATCACAAGTTTGCTCTCCTGCACTCCTAAGCTCTAAACGTGATTGTCCTGAGCCCCCCAAAGAATCTGTCTCGCTCAATCACCTCTGCAACTTTTAGTAATTGTTCTTGCTTTCAGGTCCTTCACTCTACTGGCATTTGTTGCTAATAGGAAATCAGAAGTAGGCCTCCTCCCATAACCATTTTAGGTTGTATCTTGGTTTGGGTTCCCCTGAAAGAAAACTTTGAGACAAGGATTTGAATTAAATTAATTTATTTGAGAGGTAGTCCTAGAAAACATAGGACTGGGAAAATATGTCAAGGAAGGGAAGGAAGATAATAAAATGTACGTGATCAAGCCAGTTAGCACTAGGGTTTAGAGCTCATTCCCACTGGGAAACCCTGGGAGAATACCCATCAGAGTTATACCAAACAAAGATGAGGAAGCTGGGGTGTTATCCACCAACTCCCCACCTGTTGTCACCATTAACCCTCTGGGACTTCCAGTCTGCTCTACTTGTGGACTGAGTGTGTTCCCATAACCTCAGTAGATCTTCAGGAGAGGATCATATATATGCCCAGCAAGAGGCCTTCAGTAAGCAGAGGCTGAGTGCATGTAGCAGACACTGATGGCATCTGTGACAAGGGTCTTAATCTTTTTTCCACTGGTTCATAGAGGGCATTGTCTGCTATACTCAAGAACTTACTTGAGGGATTTCCCTGATGGCTCAGTGTTTAAGAATCTGCCTGCCAGTGCAGGGGACACGGGTTCGATCCCCAGTCTGGGAAGATCCCACATGCCGCGGAACAACTAAGCCCATGCGCCACAACTACTGAGCCTGTGCCCTAGAGCCCGCGAGCCACAGCTACTGAGCCCATGTGCCACAACTACTGAGCCCACTTGCCACAACCACTGAAGCCCACATGCCACAACTACTGAAGCCCGTGTGCCTAGAGCCTGTGCTCCACAACAAGAGAAGCCACTGCAATGAGAAGCCCGTGCACCACAACGAAGAGTAGCTCCCTCTCGCGGCAACTGGAGAAAGCCAGCACGCAGCAATGAAGACCCAACGCAACCAAAAAAATAAATAAATAAAATAAAATAAATAAAAATTTTTTTAAAAAAAGAACTTACTTGAAGTCACTTCAGTTCAACATGATGTCCTCAATGTCTGTTTTATGCTGGGCACTTAAGTGCTAGAGATGGAGAGATGAATAAAGCATTCTGGCTCCAAGGCACTTACAATTTAGCGGGACAACAAAATCGCTGAAATAGCCCCTGATCTTTTCCAGTACCAAACAACTAAATAAGAACCAGGTGTTCTTCCTGCCCCTTCAGGGACCTCTAACTTGTGCTTTATTTCTAGGCCTTTGGACACATAGAACATTCCTCTCTTCCGTCTGCCCACTGCCTGCCCCTCCTCTCCCCCACATTCCTCCTTTCACCTGACTCACCCAGAGGCATCTTTCAGATATCAGATGTGGCCTCTTCCAAAAGCCTCTTCTTATTCCCTAAGGTTGAGTTAGAAGCTTTTCTCAAAAGCGTTCTTCAAATCCCACATGTCCTTAATAGCAATACTTATATCCGTTCTATCAATTCTAATTTCTAGTTTATGTATCTGTATTTTCCATGAAAATGTAAATTTCTTGAAGATGATGAATATGATTTCTTCACCTTTGTTTCCTAGGCATCTAGTATACTGCTGGCACACAGTGGGAGTTTAATAAATATCTGATGAGTTATGAATTTTTTACACACACACACACACACACACACACACACACACACACACACACACACACACACACTAGTGACCAGGTAGGGTATCATTCAGGGCCACTAACTAACTGTGTTTTATTTGCCTTTAAGCTAAGCCAGAAATCTCCACGATTGTGGAAAATAATTCCATGGGTGTCTTCGGAGAGGTGAGTCACGTTAAAGTTTTTGAAAATCTACAGCATAATTATGCCAGTGTGTGTCAGTTTGCATCATTGCTCAGAATGTTTCTCAGAGGACCTTATTCCAATTAATTTCTGGTGGGAATGAAGGAAAGCTGAGTTGACTCTAGAACTCAAATGGGAATCCTTATTTTCTGACTTAGGGCTCTCAGAACATGTTATCTTGTGATCCTTAGTCCTTAAGTTTCCTGGAAAAATTGTCTCAATTGTTTAAATTTCTGTTTAATAAATGTTGAAGTAGATAGTGAAGGAAAAGTAGGGCAGGAAGCAGTGTGAATCCTGTTGTAAGAATGAGGTTTTTGCTCATCCTTTGACGTTTAATTTGTTCTAATTCATTTTCTATACCAGCTTTCCTAGTGTTTTTATTTTTAAGTGACAAGAGGAAATGTACCCTTCTGAACTCATTCAGAGCCTGGCTATTTCTTAGGCAGTACAAGGAAGGGCAGGAGAAAAAGGAAATTAGAATAGGCCCCTCTGACTTCAAATTCTTGTAGGCAGTTCCCAGCCTCTAGTCTCTGGGATCTGGGCTTATTTCCCAGCTCTTCCTCTTGCTGGCTGTGACCTTGAACTAATTACTTCACACCTTTGTAGTCAGTTTTCCCATCTATATGAAGGGGGTAAGGAGAGTATCAGCACGTTGTTGTTGTTTTTAGGAATTAAATGAAATAATCCATGAAAAATTCTTGGTATATTGTTTGGTATATATTAAGTGCTCAATAAGCATTTTGTTGTTATTACTACTAATGTGTGTTGATCAGCTGTCTTATGGCATTATGGCTTCATTGAAACTTTTCAAAATCCCAAGTAAAATAAATATTCTTCTTAATTCTCAAACATTTCCTGTTACATGGGATGAGAGAAAATTATATTCCAGTTTCTTCTAGCCCCAAGAACATTAAATAACTTATGATTTCTTGTCATGTTTTCACTGAATATCAGTCATGTAATTTGACAGCTGCATTCAAATCATAGCTCAGGCTCTGTGGTGTGGTTTTAGATGAGTATATTATCCAAGTCTTTTGATTTTATGAATTAGTCTCTTAGATTAATTGTTATTATAGTCCCAAGTACATAGGAAAGGTTTCCATTTTTTTGTTATGCCACAATTAATTTTCAAGTTTATTAGTGGACTGCATTTCAATAGTTTAAGTAAAATAAATAATCTAATGATATAATGTTTGGTAGGTGTTTTGTTTCTTATCAGGATTTTTTTGTAGGTTCTTGGGCCAATGTTTATAGGTAACATGGACTCAATCCAGATATAGAACCACAAGGTTGGATCCAAGAATTCCAGTTTAAAAAGAAAAGGACTTTGTCTTATGTGTCATCAGATTTTCTCTTCTGTACCCATGCTTCCCTGGGCACTGACTAGAAAAACCAGAGAACTTTCCTTCCTGGGGAATTAGTTGGAATTAGTTGGTGCGGAATCACCAACTCCACATAACCAGCTACAGGACACAGCTCGTCTGTGGATCCTTTAAGACCTTGACAAACGTTGGTAATTCCTCACTCTGATATTCTTATAATCCCAATTATATTTTTAATAACTTATTAACTCTTCAAAGCCCTTTCACATGCTTTTATCACGTGATGCTCCCAATAAGCCTCTGAAATAGGTAGAACATCTTGTTATTTCACAGATGAGAAATCGGGGCCTGGAGAGTCTAAGCCACTGGCTGAGCCACTAATGAAGGGCAGAGGTGGGAGGAGAATTTAGCATGCCTGTACCCAGGCAGGATGGCCTAACGGAAGGAGATCGTGCTTTAGGGGCAGATAGAACTAAGGTCAAATCCTAATTCAACCGCCTACTAGCAACATAGCCTCATCTAGTAGTTAAGCTCTATGAGTCCCAACTAACTCATCTCCAAAACTGGGATCATAATCAACATTACACAGGGTTCTTAGGTGCATTGGATTTATGCGCAGTAACGGAGTACGCAGCACAGAGTGGATGTCTCAGAAATGTTTCTTCCCTTCCCACCACTTATCACTCACTCACTCTCTTTCACTTATTCCTTCCTCTGCATGAATATTCATAAATCTGCTATGTGATTGACTCAGAGACAGTGGGAGTTAATGAAAAAACACAACAAGATAGGTTGTGGAATCTGATGAACCTGGGTCTGAATTCTCCTCCTTCACTATTAACTCTGGGCCTTGGACCAGATTAGATTAGATTAGATTAGATTCCTCATCAATGAACAGGGACAATGATACCAACCTCACAATGGTGACATAAGGACCAAATGAGAGACCTGTATGCAAACTATCTACTATCTGGCAACCATTAGTGCTCAGTAATGGTAATTTCGTACCCTCTTCCCTTCATCTCTTAAAAGTTAACCAAGTCAACATGCATGTATTGATGCTTACTAGGCGCTACATGTTCACTGCACCAGCAGCCCTAAGTGTTAGAACAATAGGGGTTTGGTCAGCTGTGAACTGTGTCTTCCAGTGTTACTAGTTAAAATTACAAAGCTTATGGTTAATTTAGCTTTCCTGTAGAATAGAAAAGCCCCCAGATTATTCTATCAATGATGCCTTTCAGGCTTAGACATGCTAGGGATGTCCACGGAGAGTGTCACCCCTATGGATGTCGTGTTCTTGCGTGTTTCCGAGGGCTCGGCTTTGCCAGGGCTCCAGCATGGCACACAGCCTCACCTCCACAGCTCCATGGAAAGAAAGAGTCTTTAACGTAAACTTCAGGGCCCCCCATGTAGCAGCTTTTTGCTCTAGAGCAAGAGATGCTGGGCCAAAGAGTCCCTCGGCCACAGCCCCTGGCCCTCTATACCCCTTACTCTGATGATGCAGCAAAAGAAAGCACAGGAGAGATACACGAAAACTCTAGTTTACTCAGCAGGGCGGTCTTTCCACAAGCCACATGTGTGTCTTTTTCCTGCCTGTGCTTTTACTAGATCATCTCCGTGGGTCCTGTCCTTGTCACTCTCTATTATGTTTTACAAAATTTAGGAAAAAAACTAAAAAAAAAAACAAACAAACAAAAAACAAAACTACCTCATGTGTGAAACGTAGGAAACAAAAGCAGGTGGGATTGAAATGCCTAAAAAGGAAGAGAGGTTAAAATAATAAAACCCATGGAAAAAAGTCACTGTAATCTAAAAGCAAAACGTCAGAGTTTAGCAGGACATCTCCAGTAGCTATTTACAGAATTTGATTGTTTCTGTTTATTTAATTTTGTTTTTGCAAAGCCTGAGTTTTGTGCATTCCTTGACCTTCTTAAGCTCCATTTCCTGTGTGTGTGTGCGTGTGTGTGTGTGTGTGTGTGTGTGTGTGTGTTTAAGATTAGATATTGCCACCTTTTTTTCCCCTCATAGCATCTTTTGTAGCACATTAAGATTCTGAGTCCAAATCTCCAGCCGTGTGACTCCCAGCCGCCATCATCATTTGCAGCAGTGAGCCCCTGAGCCCCTGAGCTTTCACCACAGATGGAAAGGGTCCTAAAAGGGGCATCACACCCCCGGGGGGAAACCATAAGGAAAGTGAAAGCTTTAATATCAGGCAGGTTTCTAGAAAAAAGGGGATTACAGGACTGCAATGCAGCCTGGGTTTTTCACAAGCCTGGTGTTTGGACTTGTGTGTTTTCACAAACAGCTCACAGGGAAGACAGATCTGACTGTTAGAGCTGCTGACATGTCTAAGAACAGCAGTTAAAAGGAGCCACATAGCTGGGGACCGAATAAGGCAAGACACCATTATTATACCAGGATCTTGTCTGCTTTAGGGACATGGCTGTCTACAAGATGAAATGCTGGCTTTGTCTCCTCTTGTCTTCCCCCGCTCTCACCATGCCCTCTTCCCCACTCCCAATGCAGTTTTGTTTTGTTTTGTTTGTGTTTTTTTGCGGTACGCGGGCCTCTCACTGTTGTGGCCTCTCCCGTTGCGGAGCACAGGCTCTGGACGCGCAGGCTCAGCGGCCATGGCTCACAGGCCCAGCCGCTCTGCGGCATGTGGGATCTTCCCGGACCAGGGCACGATCCCGTGTACCCTGCATCGGCAGGCGGACTCTCAACCACTGCGCCAACAGGGAAGCCCCCAATGCAGTTTTAAAAATAAATAATAGGTTCTACAGGAATCATCCGAAACAAGTCAGCTCCAGCACAAAGGCCAGAGTAGTTTCTAGTTTGATTTTATTCTACTCCTGAGTTAATATCTTAAGCATATCCTCAGCAGCCCAGGGCATTTTCCTCTCCATATGGACTGCTGGATCCCTTTTCTCAAAGCATCTCTAAATATTTAAAGATGAACAGCTCTTAAAAAATCGGAGAACGAGGCATTGGCATGCAGTTAGTATCTTAAAGAGGAATATAATCTGAAACCTACTGCTCAAATGAATGAGTGGTCTGTGTGGTATGCGGGGACAAAACAAAAGCTACTTAACTCATTAAAATTGACCTCAGAAGCTAAGAACATGTTCTCTGTCCTTCACTCTCTCAGACAGTCAAGGTCTCCTACCTTTCCATGGTGAATTTTCTCTAGGGAACTGTCTCTCTTATCTTCACATTTCTTCTCTATCCCTGTTTCTTTTTTGGTTTTCTGCCTCTGTTCTTTATTTCTCCTAATATACCCCAATCTCTCCACCTTTTTCTTTTTCTTTCTGAGGTTCTTTCATCTCTTCCTCACATACTCCTCCTTTAACAGAGCTTAAAATGAAATCTTTTTTTTTTTTTTTTTTTTTTTTTTTAGTGGTACATGGGCCTCGCACTGCTGTGGCCTCTCCCGTTGTGGAGCACAGGCTCCGGACGCACAGACTCAGTGGCCATGGCTCACGGGCCCAGCCGCTCCGTGGCCTGTGGGATCCTCCCGGACTGGGGCACGAACCCGTGTCCCCTGCATCGGCAGGCAGACTCTCAACCACTGTGCCACCAGGGAAGCCCGATATCCTCTATTCTTGATGTTTAATTCAAGTGAGTTGAAAAGTCTTTACTTTTCTCTGTGCTGATTATGCATTAATTACTTATGTGTTAGATTGTGAGAGAGACTTACAGGATTCAGACAGGCTATATTGATGAAACAGCTTTAATATAAGCACGGCAATAATGGGAGAAAGATATGCATCAGAAGGGTCTGGAGATCTCAGGCTCAGGTTTCTTTGTCCTTCCACTGCTGGGTCCCACAGAACAAGCTTTGTATCCAGTTCTCAAATCAACACCAGCATGTGTGCAAACACCTCTCTCCCAGGAAGCCTAATCTGTGTTCATGGTGGGCTCTCAAGAGTGAGCTGGTCGCATAGGCATATTCCAGCCACCCAACCAGCCTCAACCATCAAAACCTTCAATTCCACCAAAACCAAGTGCTAGGCATAAATCCCATTATTTTCACTCATCAGTGCTGACAGCCTGGTACATTCTGCTCCCAAATAACCCACAATACCCATGGTGGCGAACCGACATTTCTCTTTAGTTAGTATGTTTTAAACTTTTGGTGAATACAGCTCTAAGGAACCTTATAGACAAGCATTTGGCCAATTCAGACCTGCTGAGATTAACCACACTATGCTCTCTTTCTGTTAAAAACAAAATCCCACTAAGCCACTTTGCTATATATTAGAACTGGAACTAAAATGGCCTTCTTTGCTACGGGTCTAAAGTCAGTGTTCTCAGAATAGAATCCCCCAAGCCCTGTTTAAACAAAATGGAAGGGATGAGCTGCTGTGGGCTGGTCTTTGTCCCTCTGGCAGGCCTTCTTCTCAGCCCTCACCGTCCGCCTCATCTCCAGGATGGCCCTTTCCACCTCGTCCAGGGCTCGCTCTCTCCTTTCCACTGCCCTCTCCCTCCTAAGTGCCTCCTTTTTTCTTTGGCTGGCCTGCTCCAGGATCCTGGCCCAGTCACCCTCAATGCCTGTGGGAAGCTGCGGCCCTTGAAGCCTGGGGTCCTGGCGCTGCCCGGCCTGACCATGGCCACCCTTCTCCAGCTCCTCTTTGTGCATGCTTTTCAGATGCTTCCACAGGGCTGTGGTGCCCACGTTAACCCCAGGGCCGCGGCCCACCTGCCCGCCACACAGGCGGCAGGTGGTGTATGGGTTGGGGTGGTGACCAGCACAGGCAGGGGCCAGGAGGAAATACTCCCAGGCCTCGGAAAACCAAGTCCCCTTGTTGTGGGGCATCGGGGTGGGTGTGGTATCCGCAAAAGGGCCGACCAGTCCTCCTGTCTCACTGATCTCCTCCTCCTTCACTTCTAAGTCCCCTTTTGCCTTTATCCTGGTTCCCTCTCCTTCCTCCTCTTCCCGCCTCATCCTGTCTCTTCTTTACAGCTTTCCTTTCCAAAAGTCTCTAAGGCTAAAAGTGTACTTGGCAAGGGACTGTGGTGACTCTTGGGGATTTGCAATAATGGTCAAAGGCTGGCCACACCTGGGTGGTGTGATGTTTCCTTTCTGCTTCACTGGAGAGTAAGGGTGCATCAGAGCCAAGCAAAATGGCCCCGGAGGCCCTCCTGTACATTCCCTCCATGACCTGGATACATACTGATCCCTCCTTGGCTGGCCCAGAAGACAAAACAAATTAGTGCAACAAATACAAAGCTCTTGAGTGAGCTCAGTGTTCTCTACATCAACCAGCAACACGGGTGTTTTTGAATATTGAACATTTTAGGTTTTTCTCTTGATTCTCCTCCTGGCTGCTTCCGCTGTTTCTGTGCTCCTGGCGATCGATCCAATGCGTTCTGGAAGCAGGAGGAGAAGCCTCAGGGTTCAGGCTGTTCAGGAGCCCCAGGGCTGGGGCCTCACTGGGTCTCCCTCAGCGTGGGTAGAAGCGAAGCATAGACAGATGCTGATGTCGGAGACTCGCGTTTCCTCAACGGATGCAACAGGCTGTCCGGAGGCTACAAAGTCTGCCAGGGTCTGGGAAATAAAGTTCTCAATGTGAGGTTAGCTTGTCCCTAGGGAGGTCCCTCTGGGGCTGGGATTCTAGGAAGCCCACACAGCAGGCTTAGCTGTTTTCAGCGGGAGGAGCTGGCATGCCCGAAGGAGAGAGAGGTGGAGCGAATCTCCACAGACCTGGTTGTGCCTGGGTGTCCTCGGCAAGCAGCTCACCATCCTCCACCTTCCCAGGCACCATCGCCTGCAAAGCCAACAGCTGATGAGAACTTCCTGACAGCAACTTAGTCCAGATGTTTGGCTTATTTTAAGAGGTACCTCATTTTAAGAATAAATAAACAAAGGGAAAATTATAGTACATGTTAAAAACAGCCTGACTTCTCTCTCCTTTCTTGGGTCATTTCTTAAGTGATTGAGAGCTTATTCGTTAAGCTTTGGAACCTTGAACAGTTAGGAAGCACCTCCCAGCCACAAGTGGGTACTTACAGGCAAGCAAGGCTCTGGACTGGTCTCTGATGGCTCCGGAGCAGGGTGAGCACTCCTGCCGCCTTAGAAGGCTGTTAGCTGACTCCTATCCCTGGGAGGAGGGCACCTCCAGTTCCTGTTCCCTCCCACTTCCAGGGAAGCCTGGTTTCCAAGTGGGTGTGTCCCTGCCTGTAGGGTTTTTCTGCAACAAATGCAAAACTTTTCTCCGACTCCCTCCACCGCTGAAGAAAGTTGTCCCCGGCAAATATCATGTAGTAAAACAGTAAGTCGAGCACCTACAAGTCTTAGTTCTGTTTCCAGAAGACTAGATCATCTGGCCTGTCAAGCAAAAAAGGAGATTTAAGAGGGGGAATGGGTGACACACGGGCAGAGAAACCACATGCCTCCAGAATATCTGTGGTTTCAAATATTTTGTCCAGTTGTCAGACCATGAGTCTCCATTTTTGGTTGGAAACTATTGCTGTTGTAAATACAGTCAGTAGAAAAGCCAGAGAACTTGCAGAAAGGGGAAGATTAAGTGAAAGGACTTCACCCCCAATTTAGAGTAATATAACAAATTTAGGGTTGCTTTTTATTATATTATGTAACTAGAATTGGAAAAGCTGAAATATGTTGGCTTCTACTCTCAATTGGAATGAAATAAAGGTATAATCAACTTAAGCAAAAAATATGTATTTCAGATAGGTAGATAGATAGATAGATTTAGGAAGGAAGACCTACCAAGAGGAGACAGGCACATTTTAAAGAAGGTGTCCATGGGAGAAAAAACTTTTGAGTTATAGAAGAAAATATAGAAATGGTAGAGTAGAAAACATGTAGAGACTGAAAGTCAAATTTCAAGTGAAAATCAAATGTGTGGGGCATGGAGAGACCCCAAATAGAAATGAAGAGCTGGTAAACAAATAGGGAAACTCTTTTCTTTTTTTTCTTTTTTTAGGTTTTCTCTTTCTAGACTAAACAGCTATTTTCAAACTGATTCTGTGAAAAGTCCTTTGGAAAAGGTTCTGTCCAAACTTAAGCAAACTGAATATGGGATAATTTACAAATGGTCACCATTTCAGTATTTCATCTGTGGAAATAAGGGAATGATCAGTCTTACAGCCAGATTTGGATTCATTTTTCCTGACTCATCAGTTTTATCCTGCTCCAACCTCTCCTTCCAGGACAACATCCCCACCTCACTCCCAAGCCCATGAACCGTTCCATCTGCCCATCTTTGTGAATCCCCCACTACTTTTCACCTGTAGGATCCAGGCCCAACTCTTGCCTGTCCACAAAATATAACTGTGCCCTCTAAGTTATTTCCAGATTTCATCCTTCTCTGTACTCCCACAGAACTCTCCAAATACTTTTTGACACTTACTGCAGAATTCTTTGTGCTACTGCTTACTTATTCCATATGTACTTAGAATAATGTGCTGGAGAAACCAATAATTTACTTGTTTCATGAATGCAACAGACACACTGAGTGAGTGATGATTTTGACTTCTCAGCAGAGTAAGGGGTGTGTGTGTGTGTGTGTGTGTGTGTGTGTGTGTGTGTGTGCGCGCGCGTGCGTGCTTATATGTATGTGTACGTAAACTCTTGTTCATATTTACTTCATTTTTTTCCCAAATTTAGCATGTTTTTCTTCTTAATTGTTTGGAAATACAGCTCTGCTTTCTCAGCAAAACCATATGTGCTTGACATTTCATAATATGTTCGACTTCAATTTGAACTAGTTTAGTCTGAAGCTTTTCAATTTTGGAGACTAAAGGAGTTTCGGGACAAGAACCATATCCCTAAACAAAATCTTGGAACACTGTCTGGAGCTCGTATAGAATATATGAAATCTGAATCATTCCATGAAATCTGAATTCAGAGAATCTACAAGAGTTAAATCTTTTTGATATTTTTATTAAATTGACAAGAAATTTCTTCAGTGAGCCAGTTGCCTTTATGAAATAATGGAACCCCTACTTGTTCCTGATATGACCATATCCTCATCTTTTGGTGGGTTGAATGAGCATGGAGAAAATGAATCATGAGAGGGGTTAAAGGTATGGGCATTAATGCAAACTTTTACAACTTTTAAAAGACATTTTTTTCCTATAACTCTTACATGGACGACCTGGAGATAAATATCAATCTTTGGCACTTTATTGGATTAAATAAACTGAATTCTCTTTACTTATTAAGAATACAATTCAGGGGACCTGGTTTTACTTTTAGGACAGAAAGAGACATAATTTCATGGAGCTGCATTCCCGTCACGTGCCTGCATCCCATTGGCAAGTGCTGAATGGGTAGGAAAGCTGGGGCTGCAGTGTTTGCTACTACCATTTTGGATACAACAGATGACCTCCTCTGAAAGTCTCATGATTTCCTTAGGGTTTTTGCCATGATGTGATGTTCTGAGGGATGTTCAACTGCTCCTCAGTGGGATCTCACCAGAAAGATGGGACTTAGTATCCTTAGGTTTGGTTTCTCAGTTCTGCTCAAGACCAGACTCTTTGCGCATCACTATTCTGTGGGGAAATCGGCACACCAAGCATTAAATATAGTTAATTGTTCTTTACTAGTTAACTAGCATATTCATCAATATTCATGTTCATCAATGAAAAATATTTGAGAACTAAGAACTAGGGTTGGTCATATGTAAAACACACATATCTCTGGATGAGAAAACAAGTAGCTAAAAGTGGGATTATAATTTTGCAGCGTCTCAGATAAAATAATGAAGATCCAATAAGTCTTATCAGATATGTTCACCAGGCTCTTGAAAAAACCACCATCTTACAAAGAACAAACACAGTGTTGAAAATAAAACATAACTAACCCTCCTCTAAGCTCCCGGGTTTTGTAACATAAGCTACCTCTTCTTCTACTTCTTTCTTGTTTCAATACAACGTGTTTTACCAGGAAATGTCTTGGACTGGGATTAAGGTAACTCTTCCAATTGTGCCATCAACTACATTCTTCTCCTTTTAACCATTCTGTGATTCTGTGCCTTGATTTCCCCATCTGTCAAATGGCAATAATAGGGTGGGTCCTATCTAGCCCATAGGATTGTTTAGATGATAAAATAAAAAATTAATTAGGAAAACTCTTTACAAGTCAAAAGTGAGATGTTTATATTAAATGGTTCCTGTAATTGTTGCTACAAATAGTACTTTACATTATTTGGGGAACGAAAGCAACAAAAGTCTGGCTCTCTTTTAGCTTTCAGTCTAACAGAATATTCTTCTCTGGCCGCTGCCTATTATAGCTTCTTCTTTCTATTCTTTGGTTTCCATTTATACAGTTTTATTCTGCCTGTGTAGGGATGTAATTTTCCTTTTCCAGAACCCAGAATCCAGACTTGCAACATTAGTATAGTCCTAGATTCTTCTTAAATTGACCTTAAATTCTAACCATTAATTTATAAGATCTGTATAGGAGATTGCCTGTTTATAATTCACTCTTTAAACCTCTTACAGGTAAACACTGCCTTGTTAAAAGTGGAGAAAATAATTTTGTGCCAATTTGCCTTGTTTGAGGCTTGGTGGAGATATAAGGGGTATCAATTCAGTTTCTTCTGAATTGGCAAATAATTCTTTCTGTATTCTGCCTTTCACCACCTGCAGAGAATATTTACCTGCTCACTGAGGAATGTATTGCCCACAGCAAATCTTACATGGTTTATAGAGAAGAACTTCCCTCAAGGTGAAAGAGAAGGTAAGGAAATCAGTCAATGGAAGTGGGTTTGGCAAAGAAAGAAAACAAAGCACAACAGAAGTTGCCACTGCCCAAGTTGATCTTGGCATTTAAGAGCAATTCTCATTCCAAGAAAAACATCATCTTGCCTACCAAATGCCATTTTCTGATACCTCATCTAGCTCCTCCAAGGGGTTGGGAGGTAACATTTCCCAGAATATAAGAAATATATTTGACTTGGTCAATTCGTATATAAACACTAATGTTGTATTTAACCGTCAGTAAATGCAAATCTTTTATATGAGTGCCAACAAGTTTAATTCAGCCTACATGAATTAATCATTTCAGTTAGTTCAGTGAACTTAGCATCACTGCTTTAAGCCAATAAACAAATAGTTTCTACTTTTTCTTGCAAGGATCTGGGTGGGTTGGGGGTGAGGAGGTTTGGAGGAAGTGTACATAAAGGACTTGGCTCCATGGCAAGGAACATGTTTACCAAGAGGATTAGAAGTTCCTGGAGCAGGACACACGTCAAGACAAGCTCAGGTGAGAACATACAAAGCGATATTCTCATAGGTGGTAAACATGGCAGCCTCTGCCGGAACAATCCCAGCTGTCTCCTGACTGGGACAGCAGCCCTTCTCCTTTCTCCTGAGTCATTTTGCCTCAGAGCTCAGTATATTTTCAACAGTCGCTGAGTCACATAGCTCTTGCTGCATTGTGATCTTTAATTGATAAAATTTTAAGTTTACGTTGATGAATGATTGTATTGATCCACTTGATTCATTTTGAGACTATTACTGGTTTTGTTATTAGATCACTTTAAAAACAATTCACCCATGATGATGACAGGATGCAATCCTGCAAATCTCTTTTAAGGGTCATTATAGATATGTTCTGTTAAATAAGCTGTGATTTGATGTGCCCATTACCCTTCCAACCTTGAGGCCAGGAGGTATGGCCAGAATTTTACCAGCACACAACTGCATTTAGTTATTATTTTGGCAAGTGATAGCTTCAGAACTGGCATTTAGAACCCTCAGTGTCAAGAAGCTGTGAGACAAAGTTCTGGCCTCCAGGGATGGAGAGTTTTACATTCATTTTCTGCTACCATGTATGCTATTTGGAGGTGGTACTAACAGTGGCAGTTAATATTTCTAAAGAAGACTTGCAGGACCCAGAGTGACAGTGTTATAAGTCTACAGCTTAATTCAGGAAAAGGATATAATCTAGCAGCAATATTCTTAAAGTAAGGATATGCTTCCCATGTACACATTTACAGCACTCAAAGTGGGGAGCCCAAAATGGAGTCTCAGCTGAGGTTGTTTTATATTTTCCTGGTCACTCAGGCATATTCCTGCTACTACTCACACTCGACAGAAGAGTCCTCCCAGGTTCTCGCCTAGGCCAGGGGCGAATCATCAATCTCACTGTTATCAATAAGCAATGCTGATGAGCTGGGAAAACTTGTCCCTAGACCCACTAGACCATGGTTACAAATAAAGCAGCACTTTTAATCAATACATTTCATACCTTGACCATGGATCGATGCCATGCAGGAGCTTGAACAAAAGAGTTCAGGTTAATTCCAGGCCTTCCGCACAAACGCTCGCTGCAAAGAAGCTGTGGTTTGACCACTTTAGATTCTATATCACCATAAACCACACTGCCTCTAGCCATACCTTGGCATCGTTGTATGGCTCATATGGAAAACGTTGGGGACTAACCTTATGCTTATCTGCCTTGTAGAAATACACATACTAATGAAAAGAGAAAAGACAAAGGAGGATTTGGGGAACTGAAGTCTGTTTTGACAAGTGTGTATGATAATAAACCAGCCCAATCAAACAACCTGACCATCTGGTGTATGGCTGTGTCTCCAGTCCCTGGAAACAAAGTGTGGGATAGCTCATCCGAAAAGATCACGTTTTCCTTGGGTGAGTTGTCTATTTAATGAGATCAACAAGGGGTGGCCAAGACTGCCATACGTTCAGAACATTTCTAACTGAAATGAATAGAATACTGATTATTTCCATGATATTTTAATCTCTGAAAACTCTCTCTACACAACTCAAAATTATTAGATTTCAAAGTAATGGACATTTTTTGACTAAAGGAACTCTACTGAAAAGAATTTCTTCAAATAAAAAATAGTTGATTCCTGTTTCTAAGAATTTCTGGTGAATACAGCAATTTTTTAATTCAAATTCCATTAATAATAACTCTAAACTAGAATTTTTGTTAATCTACAATATAATGAAAATTAACACTAACATACTGATGATCAAGAGAGTTTTTAAAACCCTAAAATTACTTCAGAGTCTATAAAAACATTCATTTATGTATAGGATATATAATTCTAATACTTAGGAATGGATAAACCAGGTATGAGATATAATGATTTTATTTTCTTTTTATTGAAGTATAGTTGATTTACAGTGTTATGCCAACCTCTGCTGTTATAACAATTTTAGTATCCCTAGACTTGAAGCACAAAATCTGACACGGAGGATTTTTATGACTTGAAAATTTATATGTGGGATCATTCTACTATTACAACATTAGATTAACCAGAATATTCATTACTCTGAACCAGATCAAACAATAAAGATTTACTACATAAAAGATGTGAACAAATATCTCAACAAATACAGTGACGACAGATTGTCTATAGAAAATAGAAGTGCATAATGACAACTGTCAAATATGCCTATGTAACAGTAAAGTAATACCTATAAAACTTGAACAGATTTGCAAGTCATTATTATGACTCTGCAGAACCATTAACATCTTTTACCACCTTCCTATTTTCAGAGATATTGTAGTTCATAACATACTTATAAAAACCAGAATAATTTATGAGGGAAAGAGTTTCCCTTTGTTTCAAGGCTGCAGTCTGCATATTGGGTCCTTCCCAGCCCTGTTACCAATGCTGTTAGCTGGTTCCTGCGAGCTTTGGATGGGGTATGTTGCTGTGTAAACCCATCCCTGTTATGCAGAAACAGGTGCCATTCAGACATGAGGACACTAGCATGATCCCTGCAAGCCTGCAACCACGCCCGTTCACATCATTCTGTGAATTTTGAGTTCATCATTCAGAAATGGTCATGAAATATCCATACTCACATTAGCCTAATTCCCTCAGAAATAAGTGCACCTCCTTTCCAGAAGACTGTACAAGGTTAGGGCTGCAGTCTTGGAACAGTGTAAAGGTAACTGGTTCTCACATAGATTCACCAGTAGCTTTGGCCGAATCTAAGGACATGAGCTAAAAAACAGTTAACCTCAAATTCCTAAGGAGAATCCTGTTCCCATCATAGACAGAGCCACGTTTGAAAAAACAATATTTTATGATGTTAAGACTGGTTCTTTTTTTTTTTGTTATTGTTTAAAGACTTTATTTTTTAGAGCAATTTTAGATTCACAGCAAAATTAAGAGGAAGGTACAGAGATTTCTCATATACCCTCTCCCCACACATGCATCCTCTCCCTCATTATCAACATCACTCACCAGAATGGTGCATTTGTCACCACTGATGAAGCTACACTGACACATAGCAATCACCCAAAGTCCTTAGTTTACTTTAGGGTTTCCTCTTGGTGTTGTACATTCTACAGATTTAGGCAAACGATGTACTCATCATTATGGTTAGGTTAGGTCCTACAGCCCTAAAATTTCACTGTCCTAAAATTGACTTCTTTCACTTAGTAATGTGCATTTAAGGTTCCTCCATGTCTTTTCATGGCTTGATAGATTTATTTTTCAGCGCTGAATAATATTCCACTGGATGCGTATACCACAGTTTATGTATCCATTCATCCACAGAAGGACATCTTGTTTGCTTCCAAGTTTTGACAATTAAAAATAAAGCTTCTATAAACATTCATGTGCAGGTTTTTGTGGGGCATGCATTTTCAACTCCTTTGAGTAAATACGAAGGAGCACAATTGCTAGATTGTATGGTAAGAGTATGTTTAGATTTATAAGAAACCAAGAAACTGTTTTCCAAAGTGGCTGTACCATTTTGAATTCCCACCAGCAATGAATGAGAGTTCCTATTCTTCCACATCCTTGCCAGCATTTTGTACTGTCAATATTCTGGATTTCAGCCATTCTAATAGGTGTAGCAGTATTTCATTGTTGTTTCAATTTGTGTTCTCTGATGACATATGATGTGGAGCATGTTTTTATATGCTTATTTGCCAACTGTATACTTTCTTTGGTGAGATATCTGTCTCTGGCCCATTTTTATTTTTTTTTAACTTTTTAAAAAATTTATTTATTTTTGGCTGTGTTGGATCTTCGTTGCTGTGTGCAGGCTTTCTCTAAGTTGCGGCGTGCGGGGGCTACTCTTCGTTGCGGCGTGTGGGGGCTGCTCTTTATTGCAGCATGCGGGCTTCTCATTGTGGTGGCATCTCTCGTTGCGGAACACAGTCTCTAGGCGTGTGGGCTTCAGTAATTGTGGTACACAGGCTCAGTAACTGTGGCTCCTGGGGGCTCTAGAGCGCAGGCTCAGTAGTTGTGGTGCACGGGCTTAGTTGCTCTGCGGCGTGTGGGATCTTCCCGGACCAGGGCTCAAACCCGTGTCCCCTGCATTGGCAGGTGGATTCTTAACCACTACACCATGAGGGAAGTCCATCTGGCCCATTTTTAAATCAGGTTGTTTGTTTCCTTATTGTTAAGTTTTAAGAATTCTGTGTATATTTTGGTAACAGTTCTTTATCAGATATATCTTTTGCAAACATTTTCTTCCAGGCTTTCCTTCTCATTCTCTTGAACTGTATTTTGTCTTAAGATCAGAAAGTAGTGAATATTTTTTAAGGTAAGAAGGAAGAGCACTGATTCTGATACTCAAAGCACACCATAATTTCAATTTTACAGGACAGCCCTGATCTAGTATAATTTTAGGCAATTTAAAATTGTCAAATGAGTCTTTATCCTTTACGATCAAATGTTAAAGACAGTAAATCTTAAACAGTTCAGTTTCCCAAAATTATAGCTTATATTCTGCTCATATTCTGACATTTATCTTTTGAATGATTTCGAAGATATAGTTGAGGCTCTGCAAAGCAATATCACTGCCATGTCCTATTTTCCTATTTGTTGTAAGTTCTTAAACATTTACTTCCTAACATTCTTTTTGCCTTCAGTAGTACTGCTGGATGCTTTATAAACTCTGGAGTAAAGTTTTGATGCCTTGTGCAAGAGTCATTGCCTTGTGGGACAGATATTGACATGAAAATGCAGGAGAAAAATCTGTCTCTTAGTGCTAAAGTAGAGAAATTCTAAGACTATTACAGAACAAAAAGGAGATTTAGGGAGAGAAGGGGAGAACATTTTGCTCTCTTTTGTTCCCAGAAAAGAGTAACAATGTTGGAAGGCTGCAAGGTAACAGCCCTCTGAGGTGCTTCTTTCCCTACCTACCCACCTGTCTCTCGGGACATTCAAGTGCTCAGTGATTCTTATTCTAGAAAACTCAGAAAGGGGAAGGGGTCAAGGTGAAGGTGGCTCGTCAGGCAGCTATTCGAGTACCAGGGCCTGAAGAATTGTCATGATTCAACAGTAACTTTAAAATAAGCTCTTTCTAAAAATATCCTATCATGGCAACCAAGTCTGTCAGAATGTCTAATATTGTAGCGTGGAGGAGTCAATGTTTTGGCATATACAAAGAGTTGTTTTGTTTTTTTGGGGGTAGAGGGAATAGTTTGTTTCTTTCAGTTCAAGAGTTGAGTGCAGGGGCTTCCTGGTGGCGCAGTGGTTAAGAATCCACCTGCCAATGCAGGAGACATGGGTTCGAGCCCTGGTCCGGGAAGATCCCACATGCTGCGGAGCAACTAAGCCCATGCTCCACAACTACTGAGCCTGCGCTCTGGACCCCATGCACCTAGAGCCCGTGCTCCGCAACAAGAGAAGCCACCTCAATGAGAAGCCTACACACCACAAAGAAGAGTAGCCCGTGCTCGCCGCAACTAGAGAAAGCCCGTGTGCAGCAACGAATACCCAACGCAGCCAAAAATAAAATAAATAAAATAAATTTATAAAAAGAAAAAAAGAGTTGAGTGCAGATATCTCCTGAGGTGGGTAATATTCTGCCTGTCTTGTTGATTAAATAGATTTCTAACTGTAACTGTCGAGATCAAGACCTTTGGGATACAAAGAGAGCTGAGGGTTGATGAGTGGTTCAGTGTGTGTGTGAGAGTGTGTATGTGTGTTTTGGGATGTGGAGAGAGGATTAAAAATGGATAGTTTGATAGTGGGATGAGAGGACCACTGAATATTAAGGTAACGTATGCCAGAAAAATACTTCTGGTTTTATGATTTCCCTCATACCCATGACTGATCCCGGGAATACTGAGAGTATCAATAAAGGATTTTACTATACATACAGATCACCTATGGTTCTTGTTAAAAAGCAGATTTTGATTCAGTAAGTTGAGGGGTTGGGAGGGGCAGGGCCTGAGATCCTGCATTTCTAACAAGATCCTAAGAGATGCTATGGGCCACATTTTGACAAGCAAGGACCTAGCAAACCACGGGGTTCAGTTCATTTCTGGGTGGACCAGCTAATGGCTGATTCAAGCTCTGAAGAAGCTCTAGAATTGACCCAGCTGCCTGTGGGACAAACACATGGCCACTGCTGCCCATGAAGGTGGTCCTGAGAGCCCTGCCAGTCCTGTGCAGAACAGACACACTTGTGAGCGGATGGAGTACTATACCCTCTTAGTTTTGTTTTGACCAAGACAGAGTTTCTCCTTTATAGGCCAGTCTGAAACTAAAAGGGCTCTTTATGGCCTCAGTGAAGCTGTGCCTCACTTTTGTCACAGAGCAAAGGATTCATCTCAAAATGCAAATCTTGCAACAACGTCCTAATGCACTCTGAGGTTGTATGTACCAAGAAGCCCTCATTTTACAAAGACATTTGGTGACGAAACATGGCAAAATAATATCTTAAAGTAGAAATATTCAACAAATGAAAACTAAATGCTTCTTTCCCATTTTGGAAATCTAGGATTGAGCATAACCTATCAACAACTTCTGTTCTAGGAGTTGGCAAACATTTTCTGATTTCAATCTGCCAGATAGTGAGTTTTTATGCTTTGTGGACCATATGGTCTCTACCACAATTATTCAGCTCTGCCGTTGTAGTACAAAAGCAGCCGTAGACAGTACATAAACAAATGGGCATGGCTGTGTTTCAATAAAACTTTACTTACAAACATAGGCAGTGAGTGGGATTTTACCTAGCCGTAGTCTGCCAACCTCTATTCTAATCAATCTGCAGAGAAAAACACCTAGGCATTATTTTTCCAGGCCTGTTCCATCTCATTAAGGTTACTACTTTGGAAGATGATGCACCAGCAGTCACGTATGTACTTAAAGCTGATCTTTGTTCTTTGAATGTTAAGAAGAAATCTGTATACATTCAATTCATCCACTTGCATTTGCCAGGAACTGGAAATACAGTGAGAAACAAAACAATTACTTCTCTTGAGAGGTGTAGTGATGAAGTAATGAGGCCTTTGCTAGGGCAAACATTAAGAGCTATGAGTGCATCACAGAGATCCCTAGGATTCTTCAAGTCTGAGAGGTACATAGTAGGAAGTTTGGGATGGGAAAGTATTAGGAAACAGTAAGCACAAACATCAAGAAGTCATGGAGAACATTGTGTTTGGTAAATTGGATTGAAATATTACCTGTTGGATTGAGGGTGTATTATTTTTTAAATGTATTTATTTATTTTTGGCTGAGTTGGGTCTTTGTTGCTGTGTGTGGGCTTTCTCTAGTTGCACTGAGCAGGGGGGCTACTCTTCATTGTGGTGCACAGACTTCTCATTGCAGTGGCTTCTCTTGTTGCACAGCATGGGCTCTAGGTGCACGGGCTTCAGTAGTTGTGGCATGTAGGCTCAGTAGTTGTGGCTCACGGGCTCAGTAGTTGTGGCTCGTGGGCTCTAGAGTGCAGGCTCAGTAGTTCTGGCGCATGGGCTTAGCTGCTCCATGACATGTGGGATCTTCCCGGCCCAGGGCTTGAACCCATGTCCCCTGCATTGGCAGGTGGATTCATAACCACTGCGCCACCAGGGAAGTCCTGAGGGTGTGATTTTAAAGAGATGTAAAAGATAATAGTCAGCATCAGGAAATGAAGATAGGAGTATAATGCGGGATTAAATCATGATCAGATTTGTGTGTCATGCGGAAGAGTTCAAACTTGTCCCAGATGGCATAAGGGGAAGAGAATAGTCATTCTGCTGACCTATTCACATACTCTCCATATAACTACCCCCCAACCTCCTCAGAGATTAATAGCAAGGGATCATTTATGATAGCAAGTCACAGCCAGCTGTGAGTACTACTTATATCCAATAGCAATAACAAACTACCAATGAGAATAAAACATAGATGCATTTAGATCACAAAAACAAATTCCTTCCAATGCGCTATGTGCTATCAAGTGACATAGCTTAAATTGTATATACTTATTCCTTAAAGTAAATTAAAGAATAGGAACAATAGTATAATTTCTAATTAAATGTCCAAATAATTGATACAGCTCATCAGATGTGTTATACTGTACCCAATGCCATGGTATCTAGAAAAATCACAAAATCCCCTAGCCTGGAAATCATTTAATTATATTTAATCCACATATTCCTAAAGTCAATAGGTCCTTCTTACATTTTTAAATTGTTTTAAAATGCTAATAGGATTATTTTACAGTACAATAATGGAGACTTATTAAGGAAATGACGTGAATGTATAATGTGATAAGTAAAACAACGTATTCCAGCCTCTCTTTCATCCCAGACACCCCACGCACACAGAGAGAGAAAAGCTATAGCCAAATAAAAGTTTTATGAAAAAAATAGAAATTTTAGAAAGAGCACAATAATACCATCAGTCTTAGGTTTATTGATGTTGTGTCCCATTGGAGAGCTGTATCATTGTTTCTACTCTTAGTAATAAAAAAATTTGTGGGTTTATGGATATGTAAACTGTATGGTTACTTTTCAAATACCTCAAAGCATTAGCTGCAGTAATTGTTTTACCAGGTTTTGGTTAAATGTCTCTTTCTCCAGGAAGCTTTCCCTGACCTCTCAATGCTGGTTGGTGCCCCTCCTTTGCATTCTCATGGCACCCTGCACTTCTGCTGTCACAGCACTAAACACAGTGCCTGGCTACCTATCTATTTTCTAGGCTGTATGCTCTTTAAAGAAAGCTCCATGTCTTTGTCATCCACCATTAAATTCCACTGCCTTGCCCATAGCAGGGCAGTAATGATGGTTTTTAATCAATAATAATTTGTTAGATGAATAAGTAAAGGTTTGGGGGGAACTAAGTTACTACTTTATCTTCCTATCACAATACTTTGTTCATTACCCATGTCTATTTAATCCTTCCAGGCTCAGTGAACCCTCCAACAGACTCTCTGCTTGATGCTACAACATCTGCCCGTGGCATCCAGCCTTCTCCAGCCAACAGCATGTCTCCTACAAGTAAGGATGTTTTCATACTGTTTTACTTCCCATGAGCTATTAATCCTTTAACTAAGTAGGTTGATAAAGGAAAAATTTTCAGAAAATTTGTATGATTCATGCCCTGTTCTTGCCTATGGCATTTCAGGTAAATATGTTAAGTACTATTCTCATGGATTAAATGAATTTGCACCGTTTCCAAAGTACTTCACTTGAAGACCTGGCAAAATTAGGGTCAATAAATCTTCAATGAGAAATTTAAGTTCTGTATTTATTATTAAATAAGTTAATAAATTGACAGTCCTCCTCCACAGCTATGTTCTCAGTAGGGTGTTTAAGAAATTGGTTGTAAATGGGGATCCTGTGGGCCAGAGGTGGGTAGATAGTTTTAAATTTAAATTTGTTCTGGTTCATATTAATTTTGACAAAGTTGACTGGTGTGGACTTGAATTCAGCCTCCTAGTGGCATTATTAATAATGGAGTTCAGGCTGGGTCAGTGTTACTGTGGCAAAGGGATAGCAGTGACTTTCAGAAGTTGGCATTGATGCAAACAAATCATAAATTTCCATAGCTATGGCCTTTTTGCTTAACAAAGAGCCAAGGTGACTTTCTCTAACACAGAAAAGGATGTTCTACATAGAGTAGAAGTATGCTTTTTATTTCTTATTTAATTAAACTATCAATTTTAGCTCAAAATGAGAACTGAAAATGGAATAAGACAAAGCAGTCAGTAGGAATGAACAATATAGCCTGTAGCCTTTAGCATATAGCCTGAAGTCACTGTCACAGGTTGATATTTCTCAGAAAATGAAGCATGTGGCAGGATGAGAAATGCCTGCAAATCACCCAACAGAAGTTTTACATCCATCTGATTGTTTCCTAGTTCTTAAGGCTTTGTAATTTTCTTTTTTTATGCTTCTTTTTCTTCCACTTTTAACTCATCGTTTAGCAATAAACCATAGTAAATTATGATATTCTTCATTCAACAAATATTAGCATATTCAACATTAATACCTTAAGTCTCTTTAGTACTGTACTCTACGTATTAGCTATCCACTGCTATATAACAAATTACCCAAACAAAAGTTAACTACTTATAACACATATATTGTCTCACGTGGTTTCACATGAGACAGGAGCAGCTTAGCTGAGTGGTTGGCTCAGGTTCCTCCATGAGGTTGTAGTCAAGCTGTTGGTTGGAGCTCCTGTCATCTGAAGGCTTGACTGGAGCTGAGTGAGGGCTCTGCTTCCAAGCTTGAACACGTTGGCAGGAAGTCTCAGCCTCACAATATGGCAGCTGTCTTCCCCCAGACCAAGTAATTCAAAGAATAGAGTCACCAAGACAAAACCACCCTCCCTTTTTATGACCCAGTCTGCAAAATTGCGCACCATTACTTTTGCTATATTCTATCTGTTAAAAGCAAGTCACTAAGTCCAGCTTACACCCAAGAGGCAGAGAATTGGGCTCCACTTCTTGAAGGAAAAAGTGTCAAAGAATTTGTGGACAAATTAAAACAACCACATCCTATCACTTAGAAGACATTTGCACCTAAAATTCAATGTGGTTTGATATTCTCTATTAAGAGAGATAGACAGAGTAAGCATTACCATTTCCATTTTCCAGATGGGGACACTGAGATGCTGAGAGCTTAAATGACCACATGACTAATAAGTGGCAAAATAGTATTCACACCAAAGTCTTCTGACTATAAATCTAGTTCTCAAAACATTAGATGCCATGTTTTCTCCAAATGGTCTAAACACTTCATGAGGACAGGGACCATATTTATGTCGCTTCCTCACGCGTGCTTAGCACAGAGTAGGCATGCAAAAATATTAGTTGAATAAATGAATGAAAAGAATAAATGAGAATAATGTTCCTTCACTATGTAGATATCATTTAATAGACTGCATGGTGTCAAAAACAGATGATAATTTGTTTCTGCCTTCTAAAAGGTTGCCTTGTACTTGGAGAGAGATGACATGCACATATGAAAATAAGTCCGAATAGTAAGGTGAAAGGTGCAGTGTTTTATAGAATTAAAATGCTCAGGGAGAGATACGGACCAAGAAGTCTTAAGTTTTGAGTATGGAAAGGTGCCTATGAGTTCGTGGAATCAGGAAGCGTTACAGAGAGAGATGAAATAAGCTGACCCTTGAAGTATGTATTGTATGTATTTGACTATTAAGAGCTTGAAAAAACATTTTAAACAAAGAGAACAAAATGAGCTGTTGTGCATTGGTGAAGATATTCATGGGGATTTGAGAAAATTTTAGTAAGTAAATTCGGGTCAGATGAGTGGGATTGTGTAGCAGAGAAGCAGGGGTGAAGATTGGAAACTGCAGAATAAAGAGAGCCTTCAGACCCAGTCTAAGGATTCTAAATGTTATACCTTAAGAGATGGGAGGGACCTCATTAAACATTTTTTTAGAAGGGAAGTGACACAATTCATTCACCAAATGTTTATTGAGCATTTCCTATGTACCAGGTGCTCTTCTAGGTGCTAGAAACACAACAGTGAACAAAAGAGAAAAAAAGAATCATGCTGTCATGGCGTATCCATTCTGCTAATTGAAAGCACAAATGAATTTCTTCTAGCTCAGTTTTCTGTGGGGTTAGTTGACATATACTAAATTGTTCCATCATTTCAAACACCATTTTTATTTCTGTGAAGAAATTCAAGAAAAAGGAAAGGACATTTGTTATCTTCAAAGAGTCTACAATCTAATATAGCACTAGTATTAGAGAGGTTGAAAGAGCACAGTCAACTAAATATATTTGTTTAAAAGCAGAAAAACTGCTACCTGATCTGCTATGATACTAAGGTGATACAGTTTGGAAGTTTCTGGAGAATCAAAAGACCTCCTTAAAAATAAGGCCCCATTACACTGGACCTCAGGACTGTTTTAGATCAATGGTTCTCACCAGGGTGATTTTGCCTCCGCCCCCCTCCCAGGGACATGTGCAGTGTCTGGGGACATTTTTGGTTGCCAAAATGGGGGAAGGGACGGTGCTCCTAGCATCTGTTACGTGGAGGCTGAGGATGCTACAACATATGACAGGACAAAGAATTATCAGGTCCAAAATGTCAATAGTGCTGAGGTTGAGAAACCCTGTTTTAGTTCCAGGCTCAGGTATAATAATATTTCTCACTTTACAAAATCTGGACCTCTGTCAAGATAGTAACAAGATAATGTTTGGGATAATTTTCAGTCTGATTTTTATATGTCAAAAAAAGATGTTAAATCAATGGCTGCTTATATCTAAGTGAAACTTATTTGCTTAGAATAACACTGAATTACAACTGAAAAATCTAAGTCTCATCCTGGCAATCTGGAGGGTAATTGTGAAATCACATGATGACTAGCTGCCTCAGAAGCTGGTAGGATTCGCCCTTGTGTTCTTTTAAGAAAGGAAATGGGGTGGAACATGTCATGGAAACCAACTTCAAAAGGCTATGGCTTTGTTCTAAATTCTAAGATGTAGTGAACTATATAATTCAGTCATAATTATTAAGCTACAGATCTTGCTGCAAACATCCAATTCATATTCTTTTTTTTCCTCAATGAAAGGATATTCTTGAAACAAATGTAGAAAGTAATGGAAACAATGGAACCTTATAACTCACAGCCAACTTCAAGAGTTACACAGGGAAGCCCAGCTCAATTCAACCTGAACTAACTGGTGTTTTCTGAGTGCCAGCTGCATTCGCAGCACCGTCCTAGAAAAAGACAGGAGGCTGACAAGCTAAGTGGTGAGATGAGACAAGCCTGCATGGAGCCATAGAGACCCCAGACAAATCTAGGATGAGACGGTACTGGCGTAACTCCAACCTTCCATTGCCCTGAGCAGAGCCCTGTGCCTTCTAACGCACTGGCCATGAATTGCCTCTAGACTACATAGCCTCAGAGAGCAGAACCTCAGAAACCTCAGAGAGCATAGCCTCAGAAACACCAGCCCAGACTGTAGCAGTCATCCAAGACCTTCTTTCATTCAACAAACACCAAGTGCTGACAACGAGCGAGGAATTTTTGAGGCGCTGGGATACAGTAATGAATGAGACAGGCAGGCCCCCTGCTGCACAGAGTTTACGATCTAGCCAGACCCGCTTGCCTAGCCTCCCATTTCACTGGCTACCATGCCACAGACCTTTTGGCTTTGCCTCCTATTTTTGTGTACAACTCTTGGACCTTATGGCATTTACTTTTGATATTAAGCTCTCTCTAAAAACTTAGATAATCCTTACAGTCTGAATCTTTCTACTCCTGGAAGCTTTGAGTGAAATACCATATCCAGTCTGATTCTAACCATTGGCCAGCTCTCCAGGTGAGCACACCTGATCCTTGGCGAGTGGGGGGAATCAGAGAGGAAGGGTACAGACTGAAGGAAGTAGTTCCACAGGGGATGCAATGAAACTACTAATTTATGAGAAAGCCTGTCAGAAATGGGTGGGAGATCAACCTGGAATTAGATGAGATTAGTCCAACACAAATACAGGGGAAGCAGATTAGATCATTTGTAGATCTGGATATTCTAAAGTGAAGAGGGGGGTCCCAGAGAGACTCTGCAAGGCAATGAGAAGGCTATGTGATTTGTTTGTGATAGCAACTTCTGACACCTTCTCTGGTCATGCCGTACCTGTCTTCAAGGGTCAGGACACCTCTGTTGCTGTCTGATCATTTCTGCCTTTATCATATGTATCCAGGCACCGAAAATTAAGAAAAGTAAATGAGTTCTGGGGTCATGGAGAGTAGAATCAGGAAAGTTGCACAGGGGGTCTGGAAAGAAATATAGACTCAAATAGAAGAAAGGTGAGAGACAGATCTTCACATAATGGTCTTGAGCAAAGACATAAAATAAAATGCATGCAGGACCTAGGAAGACAAGCAGGATGAGTGCTGGCAGTGCTTGTTGGGAAGGGGGCTGCAAGTTGCTTAGGTGAGGTGGAACCAGGTGGAGGTGAGCTTAGGTTAATAGGCTATGGATTCGATCTGCGGTCTGAACATCAACAAACATCCACTATGGCTTTTTGAGTATATAAAAAATGTAAGTAAAACAGAAGACCAAATGATGACGACCAGATGATATAGATTTAAAGTGATAATGGTCTGAACTAGAATGGGCATATGTAGAAATTGAGAGTTCTGTGTGTGACAGAAGCCTCAGCAGGGTTGTCTGCCTAAATGTGGAGGAATAAATAAAATATTTTTATAAAACTATCACACAAGGGCTTTCCAGGTTTTCTTTTTTTAGTTATTACCTAAAAATTTTTACCAACTGCCATGATTGTATTATAGTACTGAGCAATAATGTTAACAATGTTTGTTAATATTTGAGTGCCTCTGATGTGCCTGGCACTATTCTAAACTAGTAAATGTATTATCTCATTTAACCCTCCCCAAAACACAATGGTATAAGTACTGTCATTATCCCCATTTTACAGATGAAGATACTGAAGCACAAAGAGGTTAATTAACTTGCCCAAAGTCGTGCAGAAAGTGAAACAACCTAAACAGTCAGCTGCAAAGCCCAAGTCTTACTGCCTCTGAGAGTACATGACGGGTGCTCAATAAATGTCGTTAGACATTGAATAAATCCCTTCTAGTGTGAAGCTGGTATTGCTGCTATGAAAAGGTCAATATGACAGCTATGCCTATATTAATCTTTCCTTCTCTGGACCAGTGCTTTCTGAGAAATGTTGCCTCCAGAAGTGGGGCTGACATTTCCTCAGTTGGAAATAAATTGGAGAAAAAGACCCTCCTCCATTCGTTACTCCTTTTCCTCTCAACATCATTATACTATAATTCTTATTGCCCAGAGATATGTACAGAATCCATACAAAACTCCAGTGCTCTCCCTTGAATCCTAGGAAATTCTGGACATTACATCTTTCTCACAACCATTCACCTGGGACGGACTTTACAGGTTGTTAAAGAATTTCTCAATTTTTTCCACTCCTGTCACCCATAAGTCAAGGGTAGCCTCCTTGATGACTGACTTACCTTGGTATGTGTTTATTCAGTTTTCCCCCTTTTGGGTGAGGTATGTCTGGGGAAAAGCTATTGGACGTCCTATTCAGTTCATTTCCTAATTATTGAGTGTCTGTGAACACACCACATGATGTGTGATGAGCTCTGTCCTGCCTACTGTCATCTTCCCCCAAAGGAGTCTTGCAGATCCTTTCTGGACTAGTAATCCAGCAATACACATTACCTTTAGTCCTTCAGTGAGCACATGTTCCCCAAACTATCTGCCTTCCATGGGAAAACAGTTGTATGTAGAAATTAAGATTTCACACCACACATCTCCTTTACGTTGACCTGAGGGTCAATACCCACCTTATCCTGACATTGGGGGTTGATGAGGCTGACTTGGATGTGTTTAGATGTATTTGCTGACCTATATTCTTTTAAGTGCAATTTTCCAGTCAATGCCATTGTGGGTTTAAAGCCTCTTTGTGCTGCAGGTGAATGAATGGAGTACAATTACACATCTGTCAAGGAGACTGGGTAGTTATGTCAATAAATGCTATGTCAATAGAATGGAAGGCCAAGTGAAAATATTACTATTTGAGAATATAAGTTAAATTTTCAAGTTTAATTTTACATAAGAATAGGCAAAGTCTCAGACAATTGAGCTTGATGAGCTCGATCACTATGACAGCAGCAGCCTGAACTTACAAATAAATTTTACCTCTGTTTTCAGTTGAATAAATAAACTGAACTGGGTAGATTAGAAAAAATAATTTTCTTTTGCCCTATCATTCCCTGTCCAAATGAGCTCTGTTGAATTTCTGCCTAGCCTCTGAAAGAAATTTTAGGTAATTTTTTTCCTTGGCTTTTTTGGTGATTTTCATATAATAAATATTATCTGGTCCCTTTCAGCCACAAGAACAGATTTGTGTCAATAATTTTAAAAGCTTGTCAATGTAATGTCAAAATTGCAAAAGTTAATTTAGTTCAGAACTCCTCTCCCTCCTTCCCACCAACTGTGGGTCTACCTCAGCTGTGGAAGCCTGGGATGTGAGGTTGTGTCTTTTATGTCTCGGGGTGGGGGTGGGGGGGTGGGTAAGGGACAGACATGGGAGATGTCTTTGAGATTTCCTGGCTCCATCCTGTTCTCCAGTCCTAGTTGTTGGCTTGACTGTCTCTTTGGAGATCATGAAATGGGGAAAAGAGAGGAGGGGTAGGTAAGGAAAGTCCTTCCTTGTCAGGCTGACTGTAATCTGACTTAGGTGCCCTAAGGCTGGGGAAAATAAAAATTGCCATCTTGACCTCATGGGGCACTTTGGCAGATTTCAGAAATCTGTGACTGACCTGTCCCCTTGATGGGCCATGCTTCTCTCTCGGTCTCCTGCGTTCCTCCCCTCCCTGCCTGTTAGCTTCTGGGGCTTTGTCAGCTTGGGAGCTTTTTTGTTCCTCTCAGTATTTTTTCCTGGGTGAGATTTCTTTTTGTGGCATTCTGTTTTGTCTGGGAAAACATGTACCTTGGCCTCCTGTTTGGGGAAGTGCTCTTTTTCCCCAGTATGGCCATATCTCTCTTCTCTATGCACATTTAGCACTGCTACTTAAGCATAGGCTCCCAATGTAGCCTCTTTAGCCTGAGTAGGGCACTAATTCCCTTTGTCCTAAACTCCAGTACACACAGGTCAAGAGATCTGAGTGATGTCTGGAACCCGCACTTCATTTGGACTAAGGTAAGGGAGCATATTCTTCTTTCCCTCGTCCATGAAAAGGGACTTGATTCACAGCACCCCAACTCTCTCCAAAGAAATCCTCACCAGGGCTGCTTTCATCCCCTTACATAGCCTTGAGGTGGATGATGGACCAGAACTGATGAACCCATTCTACTCTATCTTCACATGTCCTTCATAGGTGGTCTAAAATTCTACTTTAGAAGTGAGGATGACTTGCCCTGTAATATCATTCTTAGCCTTTGGGACCTGACCTAAAATGGAGGTACAAAGAGTCCCATTTGAAAATTCTGCTCTGCATTATCCGTTAAAATTAAAAGAAATTCAGTGACACCAGCAACAACAAAAAAGAAATTAAGAAAACAACCTCATTCACAATAGCATCAAAAAAGAGTAAAATACTGAGGGATAAATCTGAGCAAGAAAGTGAAATATCTGTACACTGAAAAATATAAAACATTGATGAAAGAAATTGTAAGACATGCAAACATGTGAAAAGACATCCAATGTTCATGGATTGGAATAATTAATATTGTTAAATTGTCCACACTACTCAAAGCAATATACAGATTCAATTCAGTCAGTCCCTATCAAAATTCCAATGGCATTTTTCACAGAAACAGAAAAAACAACCCTAAAATTCGTATTCACAAAGGACACCAAATAGCCAAAGCAATGTTGAGAAAGAAGAACAGAGTTGAAGGTACCACACTTCCTGATTTCTCACTACACTACAAAGATGTAGTAATCAAAATAGTATGGTACATGCATAAACAGACATGTAGGCCAACGGAACAGAATAGAGAACCCAGAAATAAACCCAAGCAAATATGGTCAACTAATTTTCAACAAAGGCACCAAGAATGCACACTGAGAAAGGATAGTCTCTTCAATAAATGGTGCTTAGGAAACTGGATATCCACATGCAAAAGAATGAAATTGAACCCTTTTCTTATACCATACACAAAAATCACCTCAAAATAGATTAAAATTTTAAATATAAGACCCGAAACTGTAAAACTCCTAGAAGAAAACATAGGGAGAAAGCTCCTTGACATCAATTGGCCTCAGCAATGACTTTTTTGTTATGACACCAAAAGTTCAGGCAACAACAGCAAAAATAAACAAGTGGACTACATCAAACTAAGAAAAAATTTCTGCACAGCAAAGGAAACAATCAACAAAATACAAAACAATCTATGGGAGAAAATATTTGCAAATCATATATCTGATAAGGGGTTAATATCCAAAATATATAAGGAATTTATTCAATTCAATAGCAAAAAACAAGAAACCACCTGCTAAAAAGTGGACAAAAGACCTGAACAGACATTTTTCCAAAGAAGACATACAAATGGCCAAAAGGTATATGTAAAGGTGCTCAACATCAGTAATCATTAGGGAAATGCAAATCAAAACCACAGTGAAATATCACCTCACACCTGTTAGAATGGCTATCACCCAAAAAATTAAAGATAAGTGTTGGCAAGGATATGGAGAAAAGAGAACCCTTGTACACTGTTGATGGGAGTGTAAATTGATGTAGCCTTTAATAGAAAACAGTATGAAAAACATGGAAAATGGTTTTCGAAGTTCCTCAAAAATTTAAATGTAGAACTATGATTTGATCCAGCAACCTCACTTTTTGGTATATACAGAAATGAAATGAAAGCCACCTCTAAGGGATATCTGTGCTCCCATATTCACTGTACTATTCACAGTAGCCAAGATATGGAAACAGCCTAAGTTCCCATTGATAAAAAATATATATTTATGTATGTGTGTGTGTGTATATATATATGTATGTATGTATATGTATATATATATATATATATATATTATTCGACCTTAAAAAAGGAGATCCTACGATATGCAACAACATGGATGAACGTTGCGGACATTATGCTAAGTGAAATAAGGTAGACACAGAAAAGGACCTACATGATCTCACTTATATGTGAAATCTAAAAAGAGTCAAATACATGGAAGCGAAGAGTAGAACGGTAGTTACCAGGGCTGGGGAGGTAGAGGAAATACTGGTCAAAGTGTACAAAGTTGGAGTTAAGTAGGATTAGTAAGTCTAGAGATCAAATGTATAGCATGATGACTATAGTTAATAATACTGTATTGAATATTGGGAATTTGCTAAGAGTAGATTTCACATGCTCTCATCACACACACACACAAAAGTAACCATGTGAAAAGAGACAACATGTTAACAGGCTGAGTATAGTAATAACTTCACTATGTATATGTCTATCAAATCATCATGTGTACACATATACAATTTTATTTTAAAAATTTGTAAGTAAAATAAAATAAATTCATTGAAAATGAAGCAAACATGATGAGGTGATGGTTTACCCACTGAGATGGTCCACAGAAAGCTGTAGTTCTTGGCAATGGTGTGGTGGATTGACAGGTAATAAACAGAGTTCTAAAAACATGGCCAAGGTGAGGATGCTTGAAGAAAATGCAGAAAGACAAGAGAAAGAAGAAAAGGAAGAGTGTTAGCATGGGTACTGCCTTCCTTAATGCGTTATTAAAAGCAACAGAGGACACTCGGCATGTAAAACACCAGGTAGTATAGTACCCGGTTCATAGTGTCAAAATGTTACGTTTTATTATTAGTTCCGTTAAATCCCTTTGGGAACATGGTAGGAACCCAAGGTAGGAAATAAAGTGGTTGAGAAATTAACCAGTCTGTCTTTGTTTAAATTGTTTGGTGTGTGTGTGTTTGTGTGTGTGTTTGTGTGTGTGTGTGTGTGTGTGTGTGTGTGTGTGTTTTAATAAAAAAAACTAGAATTATGTATCTACTTCTACTTGAGATGGATTCGGTTGTAAATGAAACTCCCATGATCTTATGAGTGGAGGAGGAAAGTGGGCAGTGAGAAAAAGCAGATATATATAAAGTTGGCCTGAAAGGTCCCATGTTATATCCAATTTATTATATTCCCACTACTCTACTCTCCCCCTTGCTCACTGGGCTTCACCCAAATTGGCCTCTTTGCTGTTCCTCTAACATGACCCGGGTGCTCCCACCTCAGGGCCTTTTCACTCATTCCCTCTGCCTGGAAACTCTTCCCCCCAAAATCCACATGGCTCACACCTCATCTTCTCCCAGTCTTTGTTCAAATGTCACCTTCTCAATGTGGGGCTTTCCATGACCAACTCATTTTAAACTGTAACACCCTCTATCTCACTTCCTGTCCTCTTTCCCTGTTTTATTTTTCTCCTTAGTGTCTTTTAACATCTTGTATAATTGACTTGTCTGGCTTTTCCCCACAAGAAAGTAAATCCCATGAGGGCAGGATTTTTTGGTCTGATTTGCCTACTGATGTCTCTCCATTGCCTAGAACAGTGATAACACATGGTTCTCAATAAGTATTGATAACTCCATAAACATTTGGGGGTGAGGTAAGGATATTTTCTAAAGTACAAAGAAGAAAGTGATTAACAAGGGAAGGGTTCTAGAAAGAGCAGAAGAAGGCTCCCTGAAGAAAAAGGTACCTGGTCACAGCCCAAAGACTGGCTAGTCTCATGACAGGAAACTAAGAGGTGATGATGGGAGAGAGGAGAGAGGAGAAAAGCAGAGGATATAAAGGCCTTCTGTTTTGAGTGGTTGTGTGTTAGGGACCATGACTGAGCTCTTCCATGGCTAAACCTTGGTTCTCAAAGATTTCCCCCCAATTAATCTGCCTTGGGCTCTCTGGCGTTTCCTTCCATGCTGTTAACAAGGCTAACTATACTTTTTTTTTGTTTTTCGGTACGCGGGCCTCTCACTGCTGCGGCCTCTCCCGTTGCGGAGCGCAGGCTCCGGACGCGCAGGCTCAGTGGCCATGGCTCATGGGCCTAGCCGCTCCGCGGCATGTGGGATCTTACCGGACCGGGGTACAAACACACGTCCCCTGCATCGGCAGGCGGACTCTCAACCACTGTGCCACCAGGGAAACCCCCTTTTTTTTAATTTAAAAAAATTTTTATTTTATTGAAGTATAGTTGTTTTACAATGTTGTGTTAATTTCTACTATACAGCAAAGTGATTCAGTTATACATAAATATGCATTCTTTTTTGTATTCTTTTTCCATTATGGTGTATCACAGGATATTGAATGCAAATGAACTTATCTACAAAACAGAAACAGACTCACAGGCATAGAGAATAGACTTGTGGGTGCCAATGGGGAGGGGCAGTGGGGAAGGGGTGGATTGGGAGTTTGAGACTAGCAGATGCAAACTATTATGTATAATGGATAGACAACAAGGTCCTACTATACAGTACAATGAACTATATTCAATAGCCTGTGATAAACCATAAAGCTTAACTACACTTTAAGGCTACCAGAGTGGATTGAATATAATCTTTGGTGTCAGACAGGCTTGGGTTCAGTTCTTATCTCTGCCACCTACTAGCTCTGTTACCCAGGGCAAGTTATTTCACTTCTCTAATACTGTTTTCTTATATTAAAAAAAAACAGAAGTAATATTTTCTAGTTCACATGGTTATTAAGAGTATGAAACGTAACAATGCATAAAGAGCAGCTCTAAAGCTAAGGTTCACACAGTCCAGTCTAAGAAGTAGGCCGGGATCAAAAGAAGAGTCCAGTGAGCAAAATTAATCTTGAAATAAATCAGTACTTTTACTTGTATTTTTTAATTCCTTGAAGGAGGAAGCAATGACCGAATCAATATTTCTTTTTTGTTGTTGTCATTATCATTTTACCCTTTATTCTCCATTTACATCACAACTGCTCACCTGTCTTCTTTATTTGGCACATAGTAGTCGATGTTAAATAATCAAATTGTTTGGAAAATATTTCAATATTTCCCCCAAATTAATCCACACGGGGCCTCTAGCATTTCCCTGCCTTTCCCTCTCCAGCAGTGAGAGGGATGGTCACTGGGAAGATGACAAGAGTCCAGGTTAAGAGATTGGGTTTTGCTTCCTAATGTCACAAGGAGCCAACCAGAATTAGCTCTTATAGAACATATCTCTGTTTCCCCCGTCCGACTCAGAACTGTCTTCTGAGTTGATTGGAGCTGTCTTCTGACTTCATTAAATTTCTGGTGGTAACATAAAGGGGTAATTTTTAACATTAGTGAAAAAGCATTTTAAGTTTTAATAGAAATGGGCTTCAAAAGGTTTCAAATCTCGTCTAACCTCATGGCAGTTTATGAATTAATATAGCAAACCATTTTGTACTAAGCAGTGTTTTCCTCTAAACCCCCTCTTCTTTCCTGGAAACCAAGGATCATTATTTTGTACCTCTGAACATGTACAAGGTTAAATAACAATAAACATTCAAACTGAAGAAGAAATAAACAACCAGCAAACAAAGCAAACAACTGTCTATCACTGGGTTTGGCATATTACTTGCCTACATAGTATTTCATAATATAAAACCAACTACTGAATGCTGAAGAGGTTTTGCCATATTGTGAGTATAAACATAACCTTAAAACAGAAAAGACAAAAAGCAAGTATGACTTATTCGCATGCTGAAATATGTAATACAAATCTTTTAAAGACTTGACTGAAAGGAATATGAAAGCAAGTCTTATAAAATGCTGTACTTGATGTCAAGAGATTGGCAGATACATATGTCCTCTTATAGTTACAGAATCTCTAGGTCAGGCTCTAGGAAGGGATTGCTTTCAGAAACAGAAATAAAACAAAAGAAAACAACTCAGAGAAACAAGCAGCGTTGACTGCCACCAGCGTGCCACAGGTTGATCACTGTTCTGCTGCTGCTGAGGCCATGGACCTGCACTGTGAGAACACTCAGTTCAGTTCAACACACAGAACAAACACTTCTGAGGGCTTGTAAAGGCCCAGCCCTGGAATAGACAAGTACCACACATTACTAATACTAAACCACAGTGTGTAGACCACCCCAGGACCTTTGCACTTGCTGTGTGCTCTACCCTAAAGCTCCCACAGCCCCTCCCCTGCCTCCATTCTCCCTCTACATTCCTCAGGGCAGCCTTCCTGGGACTCTGACTAGGCCTTCTCTCCTTCAAATGTTCTCATGTTTGGATTGGTTTATGTGATTCTCTGGTTAATGTCCATATCCTCCATGAACTTAAACTCCAGGGAAGCTAATCATTGTATCCCCAGTGCCAAGTACAAGGCCTGGAAGATAGAGGCTCCCAAATGCTTGGTGAATAAGTGAAAGAATGTAGGCCGGGAGTAGCAAGAGATAACAATGTTGAGATTGTTAGAGGTTGTGTCATGTAATGCCAAGAGGCCTTAACCTTGAACCATCGTGTAAAGCTATCTCTGGCTGGCTTCAGCTCTGACTTCTGCATGATGGACAAAATTCCAGATTAAAGGGATCATTCTTTCAATAACCTATGCAACTTGGCACAGACCCTTAGGCCAAGACCAAAACAAAATTCAGCTGGAGACGAATAAGACTGAAATGACCTTGGGCTCCCTCAAGATAGTGATAGCTGTCATTGATCCCTTTGTTCCCAGAAGCTATGGCACTGATTCAGCCCTCAACAAACTCCACAGGCCTGCCTGTGAGAGGAAGTGCAGAGCTGTTATCTAAACCAGGCAAGAGACAGAGTGAGGCAAAGATCAAGGCAGCATTCATGCCCGAGGCAGTGTTCCTCTTCCCATGGTCCAGGAACAACACTCGCTAGATGGAATCAAACGAATGAATTCTTCCCCTGCAGTAAATCTGCAGTAAGTAAGGATTTATGTCACATTATTTTCTGACCTCTAGAAGAGAACATTTAAACAGTCCTTTTAATACAAATGAAATTCCCAGTTATCATACTTCATCAGGATTCCAGTGAATCCTGCCAGGATTAAATCATATGTTACTAATCAGTGCTAGCACCCAGTGTGGGCAATTGGAAAATGTCTGTTCCTTCTAAGTAAAAAATATTTTCAAAGGTGGCTGGCAGTTGCATATTAGACTGAGATTTCTAGGTGATGGTGGTAGCTCACAAATAAATACAAAGTTCTCTGATTTTTGCTTCCTCGTTCTTTTTCTTCATCATCATCGTCACCATTGTTATGACGTATCACCACTGTAAAACCATTCCTTTCTGCTTTCACTTACTAAGTCACTTGGTGAACACTGTGAAGGTCAGTTCTCCCAGTGAGAGGAAGAGAGTGGGGGAGGGAGGAAGAATGAATGATGCTTGCCCATGGGAAGGGAGATAAGAGATGAGACTATGACTGATGAGACTATGACTGACAATGAAAGCCACACTTTCTCCTCTACAGGGAACAGAGTTCCAGAGTAAAAGGATAATTCTTTCTTTTATCCTTCTGAGAATTGTTTAAAACGTGGATAGTCTTTGTTCTTTTTCCCTTCCCCTCCTCACTTCCTCTTTCACCTTTTCTTCCTATATTAATTAGGAGGAGCACATCATATCTCTCAGTATCCCACGGTATCCAATGATTACTTATGGCTAGTTTTCTTCTACGCATTTTTTACTTTGTCTTGTACGGTTACGAGGTAAACTTACAAAATTTAAAAAATAGATAACTGAAGAAATTATTGCAAAGAGGGACAAAGATAAAGCCATCTCGATGAGAGAAAGAAATTCAGATTCACTCTGTGATCCATAGGTTCTTAAAATCGTAATGAGCCAGTTGCAGAGGAGAAGCACAGCTGCTCTTGATGCAGAGACTTCCTGGGCCTTCCTCTAGAGGGCGTGGTGGAGCACAGCCAGCCAAATGCTCACAGGGAGTGAACAGCGGCTGACCTCCTTGCTATTCGACTGCCGGCCAGGGTGGGCCAGTGGGAGAACGCCAGGGCTCAATTCCCTAAGAGCAGTTCTGGGGTGTCCAGGAATGTTATCCCAATACTCAGTTTGAGACAATCTGAGCTTGCCCTACAGCTACTTCGTGTATCCTGCCGCCAGTCTTTTGGTGCATTTTTTCCTGCCATTTGTCTTGATGAGCAGTAGGAGGCGGTGAGCTGGAAGTTACAGTGACTGCACGAGAATCTGAGCCACGGGGGCTCAGTGAGGTGGAAGAGGAGAGCTGCAGGTGACTCTGCCAGTAGGCATCAGTATGCCATCAGAGAGCTAATGCCCAGCACGCTGCCGTTCTCTTCACCCCAGACAGCCCTTTTCTGGTGCAGCCTTTTGGAATGTAGTTCTTGACTTGGGCCAGCCTGGGGAGGGAGGGATTGGTTACCTGGAATCAGAGTCCTTCTAGAAAGACCAAGGAAAGTGGATCAATGGTAGAACTCATCAGGAGATTCGTCTATTGCTACGATATGCTTGTGTTTTCAGCACCTGAACTAAACGGCAGATGACCTGTCATATAACTTCTAAGATTACTTTTTAGTGCTTACCTCATGCCAGGCATTCTTCCATGAGAATTCATACAAGTGATGATTTCTCAATCATCACAGTCACCCTATAGAAAAGTACTGTTATTTTAGACACGAGGAATACAAGAAAGAGAGACAGGTCCATAGACTTTACCAAGATCATACATTTAACTTAGAACTAAGCGACGCTTCAGCTCATGGTATCTGGCTCTGGAATTCATGCTTTTAATAGCTAAGCTACACTGCTTTTGCCCATCTCCAAGTGGTTTCCAAATCTGTCTCTTAGGCTTTGTATGCAAGTCTAATACAATGACTTCCTAGCAGGTAAGAGCTAGAAGGGAATCTGTCTTCTTGGTAGCATTTGACTGCAGTGACCAGCGTTTGGCACATAGCGCTCACTCACAAACATTTGCTGAATTGGACTGACTGGCCCTGCGTCTGGAAACCCTCTGTCACCTTGGCTTCTCTAAGCCATAGCCCCTGGCTTTCTTCCTGCCTCCCTGGGGTCCTCCTTTTCAATCTCCTTTTCTCCTGCCAGTACCTTACATGGAAGTGGTCCTCACTGTTCCATGCTAGGCCCTCTTCTCTTCTGCCAGGACCCATCTTCTTTGGCGCTCTCAGTTACTCCAATTACTATCTACATGCTGATGTCTCACAAATACTCATTTGCAGCCTAATTTTACTCCTAAGATTCAGACTCACATGCTCAACCCTGTGGAATTGAATGTCTCATATGCACTCAGAATCAATCTGTCCAAAGTTTATTTCATCTTCGTGCCTCTTGCCCTTCCAAAGCTATTTTATTCTGTTTATTTTCTCAGATAATGATGCCTTGATCCAAAAATCTGCCCAAGCTGGAAAACTGGAAGTTATTTTGACTTCTCTCTCTTCCTAATTTCCTACATTCAGCCATTTACCAAGCCTGTAGAGCCCACACTTGAAACCTGTCCACTTCTCTTCTTCCCCACAGCCTTCACGCTATAGTCCAGGCCACCCTTCACTTACCCTGGGGTCAGAGCATCTGTTAAGGACTAGTTGGATATTATTCCTCCGTGGAATCTTAAGGATGTAGCTTCTTCTTACTTCTCTATCCTCGTCCCTGTTCTTCTCACAGAGTGCCTTCAACATTCTGATCGGGCTTCAGTTCTCTCCCACCTTTTCTGTCCACACTGCTTGGAATATTCTGCTCCTTGCTTGCCCCCTTTCTCCAAATTGTCTGGCTAATTCTTGTCACCCTTCAAGCCTAGTTGATACGTCACTTCCTCCAGAAAGCGCTGAGCTCACATGTCTTCGTTGTTTATGTGTTCCTCCTCTGGAATCCCACAGCACAGTGCATTTTCTCTACCATAGTACTTATCTTCTACTGCAATTCTCTTTATACTATTTGTGAGGGAAAGAAAAACTACAGTAACAACAAATTGCAACATTTCATTTTGTTTGTTTATACTTGATATAATACAAATTTATTTATCCTAACAGAAAGAACCAATAAAAGGACAAGCAAGTAGCTGAGTGCTCTGTTCTGTAACCCATGCTGTGGCAGCCCTATCACATTTAAGTTGTGATTTCCAAGTCACTCTATGTCATAATACCTGGATAGTACGTGAGAGAAGATCATGGAGGATCATATGTGGGATATTTTATAGGACAAGCCTTGACGTGACAACCATCACTCCCACTCACAGTCCATTGCCTGGGACTTGGTACATGGCCACCACACCTAACTGCATAGGAGGCTAGGAAGTGTAGTTTCTCTGTACCAGAAAGAAGAGGACTGGGTTTGGTGGCCAACCAGTAATCTGCCATATTGACCTTTATTCTCACTAAATTGTATACTCCATAAGGGCAGGGGCAAAAACTCTCATTCTCTGCACTTTGTCTCCAATACTAGTACATAGTGGGAACTCGATAAGTATTTGTTGGATAAATGAAGCTGTGCATATCCTGTCTTTAAAACACTTTTTTCTGCCCATCCTGCTGCTGGCTGCCCATTTTCATTCCTCATACAGCATCACGTGAGGCAGCCTATAACACATCTCCCCGTATCTAACTGTGTTCATGGAGCTGGTGGGTGGTATGTCTTTGGTGTTCATTGGTAGGCTACATTGTAGAACGATTGTTGTTGGTCATCTCTTATGTGAGCTTCTTATGAACCACAATGCCATTTATTTATTTATCTTATATATACTTCTTTCAGAGATTTGATTACCCGTGTTTTCTATTTAAGGCATGCCCTTTCCCAGAATCGAGGTACCTGGGAAGTTGCCAGGCTGTTCACTACTAACTAAAGCTTGAGGGTGAATGAGCATATTGGCTGCCATACTGTAAGGATATTGTTGAGAATATTGTACACATTTTATAGTATCTTTTTTATAAAGACTGGGGAGAAAATTTTTTTAATCATAATAAAAAGAATAGCTGTGTTTCTCTTAAAATTGACTGTATTTATCTTATAATGTTCATCAAATTGACTGTATTTATCTTATAGTGTTCATCAATGGCATAACATACACTTATATATATATATTTATTTATAGATATTTGATTTTTTTAAAATTTTATTTATTTTTGGCTGCGTTGGGTCTTTGTTGCTGTGTGCAGGTTTTTTCTAGTTGTGGCGAGCAAGGGCTACTCTTCGTTGCGGTGCATGGGCTTCTCATTGCGGAGGTTTCTCTTTTTGCAGAGCACGGGCTCTAGGCGTGCAGGCTTCAGTAGTTGCAGCACGTGGGCTCAGTAGTTGTGGCTCATGGGCTCTAGAGCACAGGCTCAGTAGTTGTGACGCACGGGCTTAGTTGCTCCGCGGCATGTGGGATCTTCCCAAACCAGGGATCGAACCCGTGTCCCCTGCATTGGCAGGCACATTCTAAACCACTGCGTCACCAGGGAAGTCCAATGGCATAACATATACTTTTTATTTCTTAGCATTGTTACTAGAAAGTTCTGACCAAATGTGCAGTCCATATCTACTAAGAGAACACTACATCCAGAAATGCATTTTATGTAATATCCCCAGTCAGGTTTCAACAAAACTCAACATTCTTTTTCTAACTTCATTTTTCCTTGCCCTTGTTTTCTCTTTCTATCCACTTCTTTTATCTTCTTGCACTTGCATATTTATGTAAGCCACCATGAACATGTTTTGGAACAAAGAAGAAATACATATAAATAAAAATTCTATTAAAGATTTGTCTTCCCTAGAGACATATCAACATGTTTCAGTGTGCTGTGGTAGGGTATTTTTCTTCTTCAATCTACCTTGCTTTATATCCAGAGATATTTTCAAATGAATATGAATTAGTCTTTCATTTTGGGGGGAAGGGAGGGAGGAGAATGGGAATTATGATAGCTTATAAAGATGGAGATGATTTTGAAAGCTAAGAATTGAAGTAAATATGAAACCATATTTAGTATGTGAAACTATTATATACAATTGTGAAGATTCACTACAAGATAAGTTCCATGAGGGTGAGGACCTTGTCTTCATTGTTCATTGCATGTCGAATAGTCTTGCACGCAGTAGACGCTAAAACAACATATTTTGAAAGTGTGAATATTGGGTGTATAACCACAAGCATAGAACTTTTGAACTCAGTTTCATAATTTATAAAATGAAGCCATTAGAGTATGTATTCACTAAGATTCTTTCCAACTCTTTAACACTCCATGCTCTGCGTGCCACCCTTGTTAAGCATAGTGGCATATTTAAACATGTGAAAGTAAATACCTATGACAATTTGGGAATATTTTTTCAAAGTAGGTGATCCAGCTCCATCTTCAACAGCCCTTGTAGATGTGACTACATCGACTCCAAACGTCACCCCTCCAAGTGCTCAAAGTGAGTATAGCAAGGCTTTCCTCATGTGACTTAAAAGAGACAACACAACACTACAGCTATGATAATATTGAGGTTTGGGCAAAATGCTATCTTTTTTTCATTTGATGTTGATATTTTTGTTTTGAGTTACTCTGTGGCAAGTTATAATCTGGTGACTCTATATTGATATGCCAATCTTTGTAATCTTAAAAATATGGGTTGGTGATTTGTTATTATACTGTATTTTTCATTTGTCATGGGATTTTTAAGGTAATGTTAATCTTGACAATACTCCCAATGATCTGAGTTGGTGACAAGAACAGAAAAAGAAAGAAACTCAGTGACAAGTTGGCATTAAACATGAACTACAGACTTTTGCTTATTATGCCAGCCAGTGTTCCTGTGTAGCAAAGCATATTTTCAATTTCAGATTTCCCCAAAGTCATATAGTTTAAAAATTCAGCACATCAAAGTAAAATTAAATTACAGCCTTGCAAGAAAGTGGAATTCTGAAAGTTTGTCTTTCAGCCAGCAATTACGACCTGACTACCTGAGGCTTCAACTACTCCTGGACCTCCAGTGGAAAAGACGCCAAATACTGTAAGTGTAACTGTGAGTCCCTTGGAGTACTCTGGGCCTCATTCATTTACCCAACACATATATTGAACAGCTACTGTGTGATTTGTTTATAATCATATTAACAACTATTTACAAGGCATTGACAATTTTTAAAGCATTGTTGTAGTTGCTAGGGATAGATCTGTAAACAAAACAGACCTAAGTTCCAAAATCTGGTGGAAGAGAGACAGACAAATAGTGATAAGTGCTACCGAAAAAATAAAGCGGAGAAGGGAGACATGAGAATCAAAGGTGAGGGGGCACTGCCCTTCTAAATAGAGTGGTCTTGAAAGGCCTTACTGAGGAAGGCAACATCTGAGTAAAGTAGAGATAAAAAAGCAAACTATCAGTAGATCTGGGGAAAGAGGGAACTAGCTAGAATATGCATATCACTAAAAAAAAAAAAAAAACGGAAAGAGAGAGCCCAGTGTGAGGCACAGAAATGGTTTGTTACTTGTCATCTGACCAAGTAGCAGCAGGGTCTGCTGATGCTGCTTTAGCCGGTATTGACAGGATTTGAAAAGGAAATATACTGCCTCTTAGTGGTACAAGACAAAGATCAGCATGGTGGGAAGCAGCAAAGGATGTGGCTAAAGCGAAGAGAAACCTGGATGCCACAGGTGCAGGACTTCTGAATTTAACTCCCGGGCCCTTTGCCACAGAGTAAATGTGTATGTCCCTTTTAAAAAGCATTTAAGTTGTACATTGAAAACCTCTAAAAGTCTTTTATACCCACTGGCTCAGTCAGTCATCTCACTGTTCCTAAGGAACTTGTCCTTAGGAAGTAAATCAAAGAGAGAAAAGGAACCTGCGTAATATCACTCTTTGAGCATAATTTATTTATTTTATCTCTTTTATGGATGTCAGGTTCACAGATTTCGATTAATCACAATCTTTAATTCATGACACGATTTCATTCTTAGTCTGGGCATGACGTTCTATAATTTAATGTAACACAATTCTCTCAGCAAATACGTTAATATAATAGACACCCATGAACTCAGTACCCAAACACAGAAATGAAAAGGCAGTATCAGAAGAGAGAGCACACAGAGATCCATAAGGCAGTGTAACCTAGATGTATGTTGAAGGTGGCATGCAGAGTACCGTAAAAAGAAGAGACTGTTCAGCAAGTGGACCCAGGAACGTTGATTTTTTATAAGAAAAACATGTTACAATGCACTCCCACCATGCACAGTACACAAAAATAAACTCCATGTAGTTTAAGATATTTGTGTCAAAAAGCTAAATATTAAAACATGTAATAAAATTAGGGTGAACTTCTTCCTGGCTTTGGGGTAAGAAAGGGCTTAAAGAAGAGACACAAGGCCATAAAAACAATTGAAAAATTAGAATACAATAATATTAAGAAAATTTTTTTCATCAAAAGACTCCTTAAAGACAGTTTAAAACAAGGCAAACTATAATCTGGGAGAAGATATTTGCCACACATATTTGAAAAAGGATCAAGAATATATAGTTAGCAAAGGTTCAAAACTTTATATCAAAAATATATAAAGAATGCCTACAAACCAAGTTTTAAAAAGACAAAAAGCAGTAGGAAATGAACAAATAGGCACATCACAAAAGATGAAACACAAGTAGCTAGAAAACATCTAGAGATTCTCAGCCTCTCTAACAATCAGGACATGCCAGTGAAGACTAAGCTCAGGAAGTCATTTTCCACATAATCAACTTGCAAAAATTAAGTCTGGAATTGCCAAGTGTTATATAAGATGTAGATTAATACAATTTGTTATGTGTTGCTAGTGAGGGTATTAATTGGTACCATCTCTTTCCACCACTTAAGCATTATGCTTTATAGCTGAAGAGTTTCATAGCAGACAATTCAACACTTCTACTCCAAGATAGATACCCCCAAAAAAACAAGTTATTACATGTGTCCAGGAGATATGTACACAAACGTTAGGGGGAAAACACTACTCATAATAACAAAAAAACCTGTAAATTATCTAAATGGTCATAGTTAGGAGGGTGGATAAATAAACTGTTATATAGTCATATCATAAAATACTATGGAGCAATGAAAAATGAGTGAATGGCAGCCACGTGTGACAGCATGAATGAATCTTAATAACACTGTATTGAGTCAAAAAAGTAAATGCCAAGTGACAATATATGGAATGATATTTTAAAGTAAATTTTATTTTTAAAAATTTTAAAAATTTTTATTGAAATAAAGTTGATTTATAATGTTGTGTTAGCTTCAGGTATACAGCAAAATGATTCAGATATATATAAATATATATTCTTTTTTCACATTCATATTTTTTATGAGATATTGAGTATAGTTCCCTGTGCTATTCAGTAGGTTCTTGTTGATTATCTATTTTATATATAGTAGTGTGTATATTTTAATCCCAAACACTTAATTTATCCCTCCCCTCTCGTCCCCTTTGGTAACCATAAGTTTGTTTTCTACATCTATAAGTCTATTTCTGTTTTGTAAATAAGTTCACTAGTATCATTGTTTTAGATTCCACATATAAGCTATATCATATGATGTTTGTCTTTCTCTGATGTTTGGCTGGCTTACTTCACTTACCATGATAATCTCTAGGATTAAAAGAAAGTACGACCAAACACTATATGGCTTAGACATAATAAGTGATAAAAATTTAAAATATATATAAGTAAGCGAATAATAGACAACATTCAGAACAGCGTTTGCTTTTGAATGGGCATACAAGGGATGGGACGGGGAGTAAATATTTATAGTGTTATTTTTAATAATTCCAAAATCTGTGTGTATGAGTTTGGGGTAGGATGAGATAATAACTCAATGGATGTTATGAAGCCAAACAAAACAATAGCCAAAATGTACTAAGCTACATAGAAAAGGGTAGAAGCTGGGAATTTTTTACCAATCAGATATTAAATGATAATAAAAAGCATTAGACTGGGGATGAAAGTTCATACTTAATAGATTAACATTTATCCTATGTTAAACATAAAATTGATGTTAACATAAAATTGAGTTGTTTATAATAAACTATGCTGAAACTCTACCTACACTAGTTGTCACCCTTTATTCTTGATACTATAATACAAGAAAGTTCCATGAGAGTGTTGTTTTGTTTGTTTACCTGTATCCACAGTGCCTGAGATAGTGCATGGTATTGAGTTGGTTCTCAACAAATATTGTTGAATCAATAAATGAATTAATACTTCTTGGTTACAGGGAAGGTAGATCATGTGACAATGGGGATAAAAATTTATTGGACAACGTTATAGGAAAAAGCTGAACTCCAACTTAAATTTATGCTATGATTGCACATAAATTATCCCATGTTTTAATTAGCATCTGATGTTTTCCTTTGTTTATTTGAATTATTTGATTGTCTATTGAAATTATGCTAGAATGTAAGATACACAAGAACAGGGACCTAAACCTTTTTCTGTTGTTCACTGTAGTATTCTAACATCTGTAATAGTGGCAGGCAACAGTAGGTGCTCAGCGAATATTTGTTGAATGATTGAAAAGGTATGTGTACATTTGGGCAAGGAAGAAAACACACACACACACAGTGAAAAGAAATGATCTGTTTAATTGAAAGTTTTGAGCTTTTTATTTATTTCTTTTATTTAAATTGTTATTACAATAGCATGTGTGCCCAGAATAAAATCCTTTTTACCCCGTGCATCCCATCAATATAGATCAATGGCATAGAGGCCACCCAAGGTACTTTTTGCCCCAGAAACTAGAAAATTGAAAGAGTCTTGCTTGAAAGTGCTTCCTAATTTACACAAGTATATTCTTGGTCTTTTCAATAGATTTCATAGTGAAATGAACTATTGTAATCCTTCACATTTTCTGTCCTTCCCCACTTGAAAACTTCATCTATCCTCAGACATCTCTTTATCATTCTTACCATAAAAATAGCCTTAGAAATTGTGAAATCTAGGAAGGGACTCTAAAACCCAACAATTTTTTTTCCTGGCAGTGAAAACCCACTTTTTTATTTATGCAAGAAGATCTTGTTAACCATTTGCCATTTTTCATCCATAAGCTTAGAGAAAAAATTCCCCACAGTGAGTTGCTCTATTTATAATCATTCACAAAAACACATTAGGATCCAACGAGTTAATATTGATTGCTCAGTCCCAAACTGTTTTTGAAACATGTTTCTACTCATTGGATTGGACTGCAGTATGACATCCAATATTAGATGATGCATTTGGCAAGATTCGTGTCAGGCATTGGTAATGGGATTTTTTTCTTCCAGTATGTTTATTTCAATAGATTTATGAAATGTTCAGAGGGAAAAAAAGAATGATAATGGATGGATTTCTAGTGAAATAAACCCACTAGCAGTGTTTCTAGGGCCCTTGCTATTTATGAACACATTCTATGGGATATTTGCTTATACATGCATTTTGTATAGCTCATATATATTTGGATGTCACAAGGAAGTTCTGAGTACATTGCATTTACAATAAATTTATTAGTGTATGTTTTAATATATTCTTTTGTTGTTATTTTGTTATTTATTAACTTGAAGAGGTCTTGGCTGCAATTCAAGAGTGCTGGGATCTAACCCTAGTTCAGCTTCCATATTTCCTTCAGTCTAGAACAGTAACGCATATTTTACTGTAACCATCTATGAAATGAGGATACCAAATCTGAACTTCTAAATACCCAAAATGTATGAGCTTAATAACAACCTGGGACACATTTTCATCCTGACACAGGTGATCAGGCCATGGAGGAGAAAACTGAAGCTTAATTACTTTTTTCTTTCTGGTTTTTCCTGCCATCCATCTGGCCCAGTAGAGCCTAAAGCCACATTGAAATCAGCTTGTCTGTCTAAGTTAGGCAAGCAGAAAAATGATACGAGTCTCCATGAGTCCCTAAGCCTCCAATTTATCCCATTACCAAAATCATCAAGTTCACTGTCACCACATGTACGCGCACACACACACACACACACACACAGACACACAGGCCTCAGAGTACGTCGTATCGATCTCACATGAGGTCTTTATTCTCTTCTTTGACCTTGCATCCCATATTCTTCAAAATTTATGTATTCTTCTTAAATCTTACAAGTGCATTTCTTATCCTGTCCTTGGTCCTGACTGTTTCTCCTCAAGTTCCTGGTAGTTGTGCCTAATAATTTCATAACAACCCCTTTTACTTTCCATAGGCAGAGGGTGATGGAGAAGCTAGAGTTGAGGAGTTGAGGGTCAATGGCAGGGACACAGCAATGCCAGGACCTACAACGATGCTGGGCCCTGTGTCCGGCTGCACCATAATCTCTTCAGTCCCTCCGTTCCCTGTTGGTCAGGATGCTGACTCTCTAAACTCACCATTCTTATCTTCAAATTCTAAAATCTTATATGTCTCAGATCACATCTCTTTCCATTTTCCTTTTATCTAAAACACTGTTCTGCTCCCATTCTGTCACCTAATTCCTCATTAGGTCAGCCTCAAATTAAAGATTTAGTCCTCTGATTTAAAATTCGATCCTCTGTTAAAATACCAATTTCTGGGGGCTCCATGTTCTTCACAGTTAGTACACAAGCCCCACACTTCCAAAGCTCGTAAATGTCATCTTTGTTAGGAAGAGCATAAGGGGGTCCCATTTATGGACTAAGTGATCATGGCAAGAATGGACACAGTAGCTGGTGCCAGTATTTGCATCCTGATGGAAGAGGTGATGCTGACACAGTATATATTCCCCTTGAAGGAAAAGTTGGGGCAGAAGACCAAGATCAGTGACATCTCTGTGTCCAAGCCCTGCATCTGTGATTATTGCTTGCCACCCTATGCCTTTGTTCTAGGACAAAATTAAGGGCAGAACTCAGAGTGTCTTAAGGAAGATTGGTTACTCAATATAAAGTCTGTACATGTAAAAATCATGCCAGAATTTTAGAAAAGTTCAGTTTGCCTCAAGAACCCTATAAGAGTACCAGAAATTACCTGTGATATTGTCAAAAGAGGAGCTGCCAAACCAGATAATTATGGACTTTTATATGACAGTAAGGATTTTCCTACAAAGGGAAAGATGCCTAACATGTCATAATATTATTGAGAACTGTAAGCTGGTTACAAATGAATGTCAAAAAATGTTATTGCAACTCTGGGCTTCCCTGGTGGCGCAGTGGTTGAGAGTCCGCCTGCCGATGCAGGGGATGTGGGTTCGTGACCCGGTCCGGGAGGATCCCACATGCCGCGGAGCGGCTGGGCCCGTGAGCCATGGCCGCTGGGCCTGCGCGTCCGGAGCCTGTGCTCCGCAACGGGAGAGGCCACAACGGTGAGAGGCCCGCGTACCGCAAAAAAAAAAAAAAAAGTTATTGCAACTCAAGGAAAAAGACAATGCTATCAAAGTGATCTTGTTTTTACCATAAAAGTACCCTTTTATGGTAGAATGGTATGCTAAGTTCACAGAGTCTCCTTGTCGAATAACCTTTAGCAAAAGCTAAATTTAAAGGAACTGTGGAAGAAACTGATGTTATGCTGAAGGAGGGATATAAGAATATATTTGAGAAACTCTAACTACACCATATCCCTATGTTCATATTTTCGACCAATAATGGTGACGTGCTTAAGGATGTTATCCATCAAGCTGGTGTCTGTCATCCAAATGTCAAAGTAGCGTTCATTCATGGATTTTGATGAGAATGTGTTCTCAAAGAATTTAAAGGAGAATTAACCTATCTATTTAACAAACATGATGATACCTTGAAGAACACAGAATATTTCAATCAATTAAAGGACAATAATAATTTAACTCCGCTGAGAGACTCCCAAGGAGACTTAAGAATGGCAGATGGAGTAGCCGGTGTTTAACACATCCTAAAAACTGGATATCTAACTGATGGAGTGGGTGAGCTTTTAGAAAAAGTATGGTTTTAGTGAAAGATAAATCACTGGAGATAGCCAGCTCTATCTTACTGAGGATTCTATAAACTGGTATTCTTCAGGAAGACCTCTCTCCTATGGGAGCAGTTAATACAAGAACTGCCCATCTCTTAATCTTGCTGAAACGCTCTTAATTGTAATATATTCTTGCTCTTGAAGTTTTTCCTTTACATTACTGAAATATTTTCAGACATGTTAAGTCTATCAGCTGGAAGCTTCTTTTTCTTCACCTCTCTCAACACACTTTCCTCTTTATTTCTTTTTAACAGATTTTGAAAAATCTTAAAGCCAAAATCAGAAAAATAACTCCCTAGTTTTCCAAAGTGGATTTTGTAGTTCAGTTTTATCACACATATTTTGAGATCTTTTTATACTTGAAAAGTTTTCAGAAGGCCAACAAGAAATTTTATGAAATGGTCAAATAATTTACATGATTTTAAGTTAAGTATTGCCAGTTCTGCAATTTGAATGGATCATGCTGATGGTATTACCATCTCCTGAAATTGTATTATGTTTGGTTTTCTTGTTTGGAGAAAATCAGAATTGGCCAGAAAAGACTGGCGCTCTGTATTTAATGAAAAAACAGTTGGTATCCACATGTAACTGATCATTACAGGTGTTCTGTATTGACTCGCTGATAATAAACATAAAATAGAAAATCTATTTTTAAATACCCATTTGTCTCAAGGTGATAGCACTTGTTAAACCATTCATATCTTAGCATAAATTAATTTATCATATCCTTTCTTGCAAACAGACTTTGAAGACATAAGCAATAAAGGCGTCAGGCCCTAAAAGTAGGAAGTAAAGGAGACACCATATTGGGCAAAAAATCCGTAAGGTTATCCAGAAGAAACTTCCTTCTTCATAATTTTACCTAAATCCAGGCCTGGCTCCAATTTCTTTTTAGTTGGTTTTGCTCTGTGTCAATCAAACTCCTGGCTTAATGGCTTAAACATTAAAAATTGGCATTAAAAAAGTACCCAGTCCATTGTCATCTATAGACCTTGGCATTCTGTCTACAACAAAAAGGATCAAGATCACATGTACAGGGTCATAGAACTATATTGAAGATAAGAACATCTCCCAGACCTAGACAAACTCAAAATAGCTATATACAAAATCACCCTAACCTGGGGGGTGACCCCAAGTGGAGCAGCTGTCACAGACTGTCCTGTGAGCAATCCCCAGAAAGCAGTGACTTTCAGCTCTTCCAAAGGGCCTGGTAACATACCTTTGT
>NW_020837945.1:58050024-58143699 GCF_003676395.1 Aethalodelphis obliquidens
GACATGAGAACAGTCACAACACACTCTCTGGGGCTGGAAAAACCTCTCCTAGTGTTTTCTTCCATTTCTTCTTCCTGCTTTAAATGGCTGTGAACAAAACCTTCCCTATTAGAAACATCTGGACCACAAGCATTCCCTCAACTCCCACTTTATTTTGGGACATTCTAATGTGTGCTGAATTTTTAGGTTCAATTAAAGGTCAAGAAGAGACAATAAAATAATTAGTCTTATACAGATTAACTTTTCCATTATCTTCTTCCTTTAGCAGCTTCATGGATGCCCAGTGAGACGTAGAGTTCATCCCCCTCAAGGGCAGGTTCGACACTTCATGGTGAGCACTTAGGGAAAATTTAGTGTCAGGGAAGGCTGTGGTCTGCTTTATTTGATCAGAGGTGGAAAAATGAGAACGAAGCCAATCTCAGGTATTTAAAAGTGCATCTTGATGAAAACGACAGTGATGATAAAAATGACAATGGATGGAACCAAAATTCTTCCCAGTCACTCAAAAAAGGTAGTCAGAGAACAAGTCTTAGATTTGTCTCTATTTTATTTCAAAATGAAATCTACATAATAGCATTTGGGGGCCAAATCCATTAAAGTGCATTTTAAGTTTTAATTTTCCATTGGAAAATGGAATGATTTGTTGACATGGATTTGTCTACTCAGATGTTGCAGAGGAATTTTTATTGATCTTATCAAACATATTAGAGTGGGAAGAATCAGTCTTTTGACCCATTGGACCTCTGATAACCTGGGCTACTATGGGTAAGCCTCATCTTTCCATGACACCAACTTCAGACATTTTCCCATAACCACTTCTCATGGAGATTCTTTAGCAGATATTATTTTGCTTTATGGGCTGTCTTGTTTCTCTTTTTTTTCTTTAAACCAATAGGAAGTTTCACTCTTTGGTAACTGTTAGATCCTAGGATACCAGTCCTGCATAAATTGGTCCTTAGTAAATTTTACAGGTAATATTTTAGGAGCATTTAGGCCATTCAAATTGAGCCCTTGCGAATAGCAAGTGAAGTCCAATCACAATTTTACACTTCTTGACCAGGTGGAGATTGTCACTAGGATCAGATCAGATATCCTCTTTATATCCCTAGGTGACACCTTCACCAGCACAGCCAGAGCATTTTCAGAAGTTCCCACAACTGCCAATGGATCTACTAAAAATAATCATATCCATATCACTGGTGAGCCATTTACCATTTTTTAAACGTTTATGTTTTATTCACTCAACAAGTGTTTACTGAGTACCTGCCATTTGTCAGGTACTTTGCCAGTTGTTGGGTATACGTTGAAAACACTTGCCTCCTGAAGATTATAATCTATTATAGAGGATATTTAGTAAATAAATAATCGTGCAATTCAATTTATTTGTGACACATCTTATGGTATAGTACAAGGTGTTGCCAGCGTCTAACAGAAAGCTCTGATTTTAATTGGGGAACAAGAAAGGATTCTCCAAGGATATATTTAAAATTAAAATCTGAAAAATGAATGAGAATGAGCCAGGTAAAAAGTAGTGAGAAACATTTCGGTTCTGTGAAAGTATAGTCTGATTTTTGGAACAAAGAGTATTCCTGTAGGGCTTCCCTGGTGGCGCAGTGGTTGGGGGTCCGCCTGCCGATGCAGGGGACATGGGTTCGTAACCTGGTCCGGGAGGATCCTGCATGCCGCGGAGTGGCTGGGCCCGTGCACCACGGCGGCTGGGCCTGCGCCTCCGGAGCCTGTGCTCCGCAACGGGAGAGGCCACAACGGTGAGAGGCCCACATACCGCAAAAAAAAAAAAAAAAAAAAAGAGTATTCCTATAATTCAACTAATAAAATTTTGTCAATGTTAAATGTAATCCCTTGTTTTATATCATAAGAGGTCATGGTATTCAATAAAGTTAGGACCCTCCCAACACAGATCTTGATTGTAAATTCAGAGCCATAATCAATAAGGTATTCACTTAAATGATGAACGTTCCACCTGGGGACTCGGTTTATTTCATATTGAGGGTCATACAGTCCTCAGTTACTGGAGCATCATCCAACCTGCACACCACGTAGCAGCAGAGCTGCAAACTGACATCCTACTAACATCTTTCACTATTGGTGCCTTAAAGAACTGCCTAATTGAGAGACAGGGCAAGACTGGAGCTCGGCTTCTCCACCAAGACATTCCTGAAGTCAGTGGTCTCATTTTCTATATTTGGTTGGGAGAAAATTAGTAAGCATTGATGGAAGACCTATTAGAAGACCTATTTAAAACCTTTTGTTCTTTCATTTCTCTAAAACTTTAGAGGTAAAATGTTATATTCCACCATATTACCAGTGCAGAGCTTAGTAAGTCTTGACGTTACTAAAACAGAGCTTTGTGTAGTCCTAAATTGACCTCTTGTGAGATTCTTTCTTTTGTGATCATGATATTCCAGTGGTTTGAACTACTGTGAACTCTCTAGCCACCTGTGCGTACAATGAGCCACACGGTTACGTATTTTAGGACTGTGTGAGCTTCCAGGGTACCCTCAGTGTCTGCTTTGACAGGGCTAGAGTAGCGTGAGCATCAGGAAGACCTTGAATCCCTGGATACGTGTTGTAAGAGGAAAAATCTTCAGCACTGATACCCAGTGTTAACATGACATCATGTGGCTGCCATCCAAACTACGTAAAACATAGAAGAGATTTGGTAACTAATATTTGAAATCCAGTTTTTTGGCCTGTAGTTTTTGAAACTTTGCTTTATGAAAAGCAGTGTAATAAATCTGAGGTAATCAAAACAATTAAAAAACTAGTCTCCACCTACAATCAGTTTATAATCTAGTGAAAATGATGAAAAAACAAAAACAATCCAGATAATTCTGATACAAAAATGCACTTTTTGCCCAAAGAATTTATGTAATCTGAAGAGCTAATGATCTACCTATAATGTATTAGGAATTTCACTGGAGTGTTGTTAGAAATAAGAAAAGCCTGGAAACAATTTAACCATCTAACATTAAGAGGCCAATTAAATAAACTATGGTAGATCCATACGTTGGGGAACTAGCCAGTAATTTAATCTTGTAGAATGAGGAAAACCTCTATGCACTTCTGTGAAAAGTATTCCAAGAATATTTTTTAAGAGAAAGAAACCAGGAACAGAACAGTATGTACAGTATGCCCCCATTTGTAATAAGAAGGGATATATATTCATGGTACATATATTTGCTTATATATGAGTAAAAAATTTCTGATAGGATACATAATTAACTATTAAAAGTTATTGCCTCTAGTGTGGGTAGCTGGCATCTGAAGAAGTAAGGATACTTCCTTTTCATTGTAGTTTTGTATTTTCGTACTATTTGAATCTTTAACGTGATCATAAAACACTTTTTAAAAAGGAAAAAATTAAGCAACTATATAATTATAAACATTCCCTTTTATTCTCTGCCAGGCAGAACCAGACAGTCTTATTTCCTAAGAGAGTTTGTTTTCTTAATTTTTCCTTCATGTTAGAGAAAAAGTAAAACAGTCCTGAATATTATATTTATATTGCCTCTGGCCTTTTTGGCTTTGGACTTTCAAGGCTTTGAATTGTTATAATGCTTTTTATTCTTTCCTCCTCCTCCTAACACACGAATATTCCATAAAGCATTTAATGACTCCTTAAAGAATAAGAAAATCCAAAGCTAGATCAATATTTCTACACATAAAGTTTTCTTTACTGAAGTGAATTTGGAAAACAAATTTACAGATGATCAGTTTTATTTAGTCATTCTTACAAATACCATTTCACTGGGCACCATGTGCCAGGAATTGTCCAGGGTCTTGGGGAAATGAAAAAAAAAAGAAAAGATCAGTTCTGGAACATTCTAACAAGAAAGACATTCATGTGAAAAAAAGCAATTGTATAAATGCAAGAACAGATATGAGAACAAGACATAGATATGGTCCCAGAGCATGACTGTGATCAATGAACACCCCATGGCCTTTGGAGAAAACGTGTTTCAGGTAAGCAAACTAATTCAATTCATCCTGCCTTCCAGTTGCCAAACTTTGGCATTAAAGTTCGTCTCTCTTTATGCCACAGGTATTGTGGTTAATCAGCCCAAAGACGGAATGTCCTGGCCAGTGACTGTGGCAGCTTTGCTCTTTTCCTGCCTTGTACTGTTTGGTCTTGGAGTGAGAAAATTGTGTCAGTACCAAAAAGAAACGTGAGTCCAATACTAAGATATGCAGGAACAGATACTTTTTTCAGTACAAAATATTCACTCAGCACTTTAAATATCATTCCTAGCATTTATCTCATATTTAACTGAGGAAATAAGGCTCAGAGAAGCCCAGAGAGGCTACCTAGCTTCCCCGGCACCACACAGTTGGGATTAGATGCACAGCCTCCGACTTCGTCCCACCTCTCCCTGTTCAGGCTCGAGCACTCACTGGATGGAACAAGTCAGTGGGCATGAAATGAGAACCGAAACTGATTTTTCTCTTAATCTTCATTAGTTTTTTCATTTTCATGCATCTCTGAATTGCCTGGGCCCCGCTGGGCCTAGATGCTCAAGTGTGAAATTGAGTGAGAAAGGTAATTTTAAGAAATTTCCACCTGCTTTTCAGCAGAATGGGCTTTTACTGCCCTTTTCCTTTTTCCCCACGGGGAAAAGCAAGCAAGCAAGCAATGTGTAACCCCTTTTCTGTCTTATTGAAATATTTTCCAAAACTCTCCTCCCTCCACTCATCGTTCTGAAATGACATGGAAGGTTAAGCCTCACTTTTCTGACTCAGCTACTTTGGATCAGTCTGGATTAGGCCATGCCTAGAGGAGACCCTCAGAGTACATAGAGCTGATCTTCCACGTATCTTACTACTACTGTCTCAGATAACATTGACCATGTACTCTACCTTCTACTTAGAGTACCCTCGAAGACTCTATAGCCATGTGCATGGAGTGTTTTGTGGTGAATAAAACACCAAACAGAGTCAGAAATTCTGGATTCTTGTCCAAGTACTACACTTTGGCCACCACGTGACCTTGAGAAATTCTTAATTTCCCATAAAAGATAGAAGTGCAGATTTCTTAGAATTTTGTCCACCTTTTGATATATATATTGTCTCCATTAAAGCATCAGAGAACCAGGTAATAGGCGTTGGGATTTTTATATTAAAATGAGAAAACGGGAATCTGAAAATATGAATTGATTTTTTTTATTGTTCTGCATTCAAATGTCTGTGTTACATAGAGATGAAAAACAATCTCTCCCTCTCTCTGGAGAAATTAAGGTACTATGGATTGATAGACAAAGGGTAGAAGTATTTGAGTCATGGACATAAATCTGCTCACAGATATACCTCTATTTCCTGATATCAAGAGAGCTGGAGCATTTGTGCAGCTAAATGCCACACTCACCTTTATGCTTGAGGCGCTTCAGAGAGAGAGATGAATTGTGCTAACATAGAACAGTACTTTATACAAAGACAACTTTAAGAATATTCACTAAAACAAACAGAAGGGATGTGGGCATCATCCATCCAGTACCAATCAACTCAGAGACTCAGGAGAGTTTACTTCCCGCTTCCATCCTTCCCCACAGTATACACACAGTGAGTGAGTGGGTGAAGGTTGGGGGTGAGGTTGGCAAAGGGACTATTAGAAAAGCTGCCATCTTTGGTCCCAGAATTTTAAAATTTTGTCCCTGAAGGAATGTTTTAACCCACATAAGAGAAACACTTCTTCTATTAGGAGGCAGTTGCCATGGAGAGTGTAGGTTCTGGTTAAAAGGCTTGAATTGCTGGTCTGGTTTCTTTGAACAAGTTGCTTAAAACCTCTGAGCCTCAGTTTTATCTATGGAATGGTGACAATAATATTCAATTCCTAAATGCAAATTATATAATGCTGTGATTAAAATGATTTACAAATTATAAAGTATCACATAAATATTAATTAATGCTACTATCATAACAGGACTAAAAAGCAGGTTACGCCAGGAAAAATATCTGAGAGAACCAGGGAAGCATGTCTCTTTCACTTTCTCTGTTTTCTACTTTAAAAAATATATTATACATACATCACCCCCTGACATTCTCAGCGTTGAAGGAGCCATGTTTTGTTCCGAGCATGGAAAGACCTCCGCCTTTCAAGCCGCCTCACCTCCCATCAAGTACACCTACATTCAAGAGTCCATTGGAGTTGATCTGCCTTGTCATGAGCTGGAGACACTCTAGTCCTCTGAGACTTTGCCACACAAGCAAAACTCTGCTAGAATCCTATCGAAAAGATAGATATGGTGCTTTATTAATATAATCACCCTCTAGCCAAGTCTCTGCTGCAGTTGAAATGGATGTCAGAATTGAATGACCTGTTTTCCCAGCAACTCACCCTCTTTCATCTGCACATGCTGGAAATTTAAACAAGAGTGAGAGGCTATGTGAAGCTCACACCTAATGCTATCTGCAGGGATTTTCTTGCTTATGTAAGAAGTGCAAATTAGGCTGCTGTCATTAAAAAATACTTGCAGTGTTTTTATGTTTCACTTTAATTCTTTGAGGGGATGACAAGGGTTTCAAGCTTATGTCCATACATGATCCTCTTCTCTTTGGGGCATCTGCTAACATTCTAAGCTATTTGCCAAAATTATGATAATCTCTGAGGTTTGTTGCATTCCCTAGGAAAATTACAAGAAGAAGAAAATGTGAAAGTTCTAGCGAGAGTTCCAAATAATGGGAAAGTGCAATTAGTCTTTGTACTGAAATTCAGTTGTTTATTTTCACTGGAGGAAAACAGAATACCTTGCATAAGAACCCCAGTTCCAGTCTTTCTTCACTCTTCCTCCCATCATGCTCAGCCCGGGCTCCTGCACATGGGATGAACAAAAGGATAACCATTTGGTTTTGTTTTACTGTCCCATTAGAAGACATAAATATGTGTAGAAGTATTGGGTAAAAAGTGGCTGAGTTGGAGGATGCTAGATTGTTTCGGTAAAGGGATAGACAGTTGTACAGTACGACATACGTCATGTAATTGTTCAATCTATCATATGGCAAGTGTCTCATGATGTTTTAGTCTTAGCCATCTCTTTGAAGTGGCCTCTTCTGGTTTTATAAGTAAGTTCTGGTCAACATTTGCAAATTCATCTCCAACTTGAATAGAGTGAACAGTTGCTCATTCATGGATGGATACTCGTTCCATGATTCAGAGGAATTTTCTGCAAAATAGAAGGACTCTAGATGATTTTCAGGCAGTGTTATGATCTTAACCTCTCTCATTTGACTAAAATGACACTTTCACCTGCACCTTAAAATTGTGTGCAAGTAAGTTCATAGAGCCTGTCTCAAACCAGCAGCTCTGGACTCTAATCCCTAAGGTTTCTGCATGTCTTCATCATAGGCTTCATTTTCACTGAGAAGAAGCCATATATAAGCATTTCCATCACTCATTTCCAAAGCACAGTGTGTTATATAACATTGTTGTTCAGAAATATTCACTTCTTTGCCCACCTGCATCATGAGCACCCCTTGACTTTGGGCTTGGCCATATGATTTGCTTTGGACAATGAAATACCATGGACCTGACTAATCCAAGACTTGAAAGTCTTTGTATGGTTGGACTCACTCTCTTGTTCTCTGCCGTTACCATAAGAAGAACATTTTAGGCTAGACTGCTGGCTCCAAGAAGAGGATGAGAGACTCATGGATTAGAGCAGAACCACCCAAGCCAGGCCCAATTGAGACCAACCAACCTCCAGCCTAACCAAATGTGCATTATGAAATGGTGTGACAGTTACACAGCATTGTTGTAGCAAAAGTTAACCTATATGCATAAGTCTAGAGGTAGGCATATTTAGGTCTTATGCAAGTGCCTAGGGTGAGAGAGAAAATCAAACTTAATTCAATCAAAATAGTCTTTCCCTTGATTAAGCTTAAGTTTTGTTTCAACTGATGAACGTACGGTCAGCTTGACCAAATTAACCTTGCAGTGTAAGTCTTTAAAATCATAAAATATTTGATTACGATGGACATTAGAGGTCATATTACAAATAAAGAGCTAGAGACTCTGTGAGATTGACTTTCCAAGGTTACATAATTAGAAGTGATAGGGTCAAAATGATGACCCAGCTCTCTGATTTCCAGTCCAGAGTGTGATCAGTCTCCACTATATCATGATATTTAACTGCTTTGGTATCTCCTTTTACTATATACAAGAGCTGTTTTGTGTGCACTTAAGTAAATATTGATTTTTTTTAAATGCCCAGGTAATATATTCCAAAAATTGTTGACAGAAAACAAAGAAAAGCAGAAATAATTGGCCCTTGGGGTGGGAGGGCCAGGAAAGTATGCAAAAAAAAAAAAAAAAACAACAAAGACTAGGAAATGAAAAGAGAAAAGAAACTAATCAAGATCAAAAGCTGGAAAGAAAGTTTAAAGAAACTAACCAAGGCCAGAGATAGTGGAAAGAACATTGTCTCAGAGGCTCTGAGGAAGGGGAGAGGTTTTCAAAGGCAGCCCCCTTGGCACCCTGATTTAGGAGAATGGCTTTGACTTGAACTTGAAGGTTGAATCTGCAGAAACACAGAAACTTTGTTCTTTGAGGGATGACGGACATAGCCTGAGTTTTTGACAACAGCAGTCATGGCTATGTCAACCAGCTGAAGCTTGAGTGTCCAGCAGAGACAGCTGAAATGGTGAGTGAAAGTTACCCTCTTGAGAGAAAAAGACATTAACTGGCAGAAGTGAGCTGAAGTTCCAGCCAGAAACACATGGTGAAGTGGTGGGAACAGAACATTTTATTTCTCAGCTCTGGCAAAGGGTTTTTTTTTCCTGGATTCTGTGACTACTAGCAAGACTGCAGGCTCCAGCCAGGAAGATGTAACCAGAGAGCAAGCAAATATGAACTTAGGCAAGGTCGGGACCAAGGAACACTTTTGAAGTTACCCTTAAACCCTGTCTAGTGCTTCTATGATGGGTCTAGACATTAGCTGGGTGCAAATTAACAAAGGAATGAGAACAATAGAATCTAAATTTTTCTCCCCAACCGACATCTTTGTACCCTCCTAACCTCGGTTACATTCTTTATCTGGTTTGCTCACTCAGATCCCTCATGTTAGCTCAAAGGCTCTGTGAGATTGTGATTATAAGGAAGGATACTGAGGAAAACAAGGGGGAAGAGTAACGAACCCAAGATCACAACATAAAGAAGAGAACATGGAGGGGGCCGCATCGAGCTACCCTTGGTAAATGGCAGGAATGTGCCTGCATTTGCCCTGAGTTCTGTCAGACGACTCCCCATTTACCGTCCAAAAAAGTCATACCACCAAACTAAACTGATCACAGTGTTAAAGCCATTCAGCTATTGCTAGAAGATACTCAGAGGTGCAGGGACGGCTGGGTGGAGTGGACGGAAAAACAGTTACATGAATTGTGAAGAGAAATTTGATGGTGGACCTGAGAACCACGTAGAGAGTTAACATTTCTTAGACATGTGAAACTGTACTGATTATACCATAATGGCAGATTCGTGCCATTATACATTTGTCAAAACCCATGAAAGGTACATCAAGGGTGAAACTTAATGTAAAGTTTGGACTTCGGGTAATAATAATATGTCTCTGTAGGTTCCTTGATTGTAACAAACATACTGCTCTGGCACAGGATGTTGATAGTGAGGGAGACTGTGGGGTGGGGCAGGGGGAATATCGGAATTCTGTATTTTCCACTCAATTTTGCTGTGAACCTAAAAGTTATCTTAAAAAATAAAATCTATTTTAAAAAAATGTTAACCTCTCTATTCTGCACTTTCTCTTGTGAAGACATAAATACACGGTAATGCTGAATGGGAAGAGAAGTGAGGATTTGAGAATTTTATCTGTGGTAGAACCGTTTTTGTACCACTGGTTTGGGATCAGCATAATTCCACTCTCATAAGTAATTGGGTTGCATTGGATTTTTCTTGTACATAAAGCCGTTGCCCTGATTCAAATGGACATGCTTTAATGCCTAGTAGATCTGAACCTGACATAATTATAAATAGGAATTTATTTTAATTTCTGCTGCTAGTTAATGGAAAAGTGACAAACACTGCTCCTGAGTACCTCTTTTTTTTGGGGGGGGGCTGCATTTGGTCTTCGTTGCGGCGCGTGGGCTTTCTCCAGTTGTGGCGAGCAGGGGCTACTCTTTGTTGCTGTGCGTGGGCTTCTGATTGCCGTGGCTTCTCTTGTTGCGGAGCACCAGCTCTAGGCGCGCGGGCTTCAGTAGTTGTGGTGCATGGGCTTAGTGCTCTGCGGCATGTGGGATCTTCCCAGAACAGGGATCGAACCCGTATCTCCTGTACTGGCAGGCAGATTCTTAACCACTGTACCACCAGGGAAGTCCCCTGAGTACCTCTTTTGAATGGCCAGTTTAGGGTCTGTAGAGTTCACACTCAAGAAACTGATATAAAAAAGTTCTTAGAATCACTCCATGCCTTCAGTGAGTATAGAGTTTAATGGGAGAAACAGATTCTAAACAAATAAATACAGTACAGAGTGATACATCTGAAAATAAAAGTATGTACAAAGAAGTGAAAAGAATAAAGAAGAGGGTATCATTTCGGGGACAGAGTGTGAGAAATATTTTTAAAAGGCTTCAGAGAGAGGGCGTCAATAGAGCAAAGGCACTTCAGTAGAGACCTTGACATCTAAGACAGTGATGGAACTTGAAACCTTACCTAAGGATTATACCAGGAATGCAAGGAGGGCTTACTAATAGAAAAATCTCTTAAATTAATTCACCATATAAATAGAGTTTAGGAGGAAAAGTATAGGATTAATCGCCATAAATGCTTTAAAAGCCATTGGCAAAATTCAACACCCATTTCTAATAAAACTCTTGAGAAAATGGGATATTTCCCTAGCACCATATATACATGTGTGTGCATATCTATATCTATCTATTTATATATAGCTATACTATATTTATGTACATATATACACTATTGTTATAGTGTATAGATATTATAACTATATAGTTATATATATACACACATATACTATAGAATATATACATAAAGACATGTGCCATAATATATACTATACTATAATTATATACATACAATGGATAAATCTGACTACTTAAAAATAAAAACAATTTGCATGGAAAAAAAAGGCAAAGTGAAAGGGCAAATGATAAACTAGGTGAAAGTATTCACAACATATATGACGAATAAAGGGTGATAAAGAATTTGCAAATTGATAAAGAACTTACAAATGTTGAGGATAAAAAAGCTGAAAAATTCTGTGGAAAAATGGGCCAAAGATATGACACCAGTGATTTACAAAAAAGATCTGAAAATAACACTTAAACACTTGAAAAAATTTCAAATTCATTCATATTAAAAGAAATGCAAATTTAAAATTCATTGAGACATTATTTCTTCCCCAATCACTTGTCAAGAATTTGAAGTTTGACAGCATGCTCTGTTGTCAAGGCTGTGGGGAAACAGGCACTTTCCTATGTTGCTGAAGGGAATGCAAAATGGTTCAACCACTGTGGAAAGGAACTGACAATATCAAACAAAACTACGTATTAATTTATCCTTTGACTTAGCAATTCCTCTTCAGGAATTTGCCCTGAAGCTCCCTTCCAACAATATCAAACTGTATATGCACAAGATTCTGCTTGGCAGCATTATTTGTAATTCCCAAGTACTAAAAACTAAAGTCCAAACATAGGAAATTGATTGAATAAACTATACTAAATACACAAAATGGAAACTGTACGGCAGTAAAAACAAGAAAGAAGAAAATCTCTATTGACTTATATGGAGTGATTTCCAGGAGATAGTGTTAAGGGGAAAAAGCAAAGTGCAAAGAGTATATAATATGCTACTTTGTGTAAGAAAGAGGGAAAGATAAGGAAAAAATTATATTTATATAAATATAATTTCTATAATATGATATCCATCTGTCCCTGTTGGTGGTGGTAATTTCAATCATGTGTGTGTGTGTGTGTGTGTGCGTGTGTGTGTGTTGTATGTATATATACATACCTATTTTTCCCAGATCTGTCTTTTGGATGGACCAAGAAGCAAAGATATTCCAGTAGCAATAAGCACAACTGGCACTAGTATCTTGTTCACTAATATAATTTCATGCTGAAAGGAATCAGAACTTTCCAGAGAAATGTCTGATGTTGGAATATCTTGTTATTTCAAAAAATAAGAACATATTCCAAAAAATGCTGGGGGTATGTCAGAAGGATTCAGGAATCAGCTTGAAGTCTCCTACTGGCTAAATCTAGGGCAGTTTAAGCACTAATATAATGAAGTATACTAATGAATTAGAAGCCATTGAAAAAAAGTAAGAATTCATAAATCTGTACCGGTAATAGATGACAGATACATAGGGAGAGAGAGAGAGACATTGAGAGAGAGAAAGAGAGAGAGAGAGAGAGAAGGGAGGAAGGGAGGGAGGGAGGGAGGGAGGAGAAAGAGAGGGCTCTTGCATACAGTAGGATGTTCGAGCTGACTGGTAAATACAGAAATGCTGGAGTTGGAAAGTCATCATTCTGTAATCATTATAGTAAAGATTGAATCAGGCTAGATTCATCAACAAATACTAAATAAGGAGGAAATTTTGATGACAATCAGGATATTTGCATGGTCTCTAATGGTCTCCCTGAAGTATGCTTATTAGTTGCAAGGGGGTAAAAAGCAGCAGTAATTATATAGTGGAGAAATTAGACAACTCGACCAAGTGGTCAAAATTAACATCTGTGAGGGACAAATGGACATCCTGCTCCGTCAGATGTGATACCCTCGGAAGGACACAATATTCCCTTTGCAGTATTAAGGCAGAGAATGAATAAACTGAATCCAGTCACAAAGCAACATCAAATAGACAAAATAAGGAATGTCTAAAGGCAAAAAAAATCCAGATTAAAGAAAGCTAAAAAGACATGGCAAGTTAATTGCACTATCTTGCTCTAGACTGGATCCTTTACTGGAGGGGGATTAAAGCTACAAAGGAAATCTGGCAAATCAGATGTGACAAATCTGGCAAATCAGATCTGACATTTGTCAGATGAGCTGACAAAACTAGAATAGGGGCAGAAGACTAGATAAAGAAGTATCGATAACTCTGCTGTGGTTAAGTAAGAGAATATTCCTATTCTTCGGAAATGCACACTGAAGTATTTAAGGTAAATGGCCATGATGTATACATAACTTACTCCTAGTGGGTATGTGCACATGTATATGTAATACACATACACACATAGATACATGCATGCATATGTACATATACATGCAGAGAGTGAGAAAAGCAGATGATAAAAATGTTAACAATAGATGAATCTAGGTAAAGGCAATATGTGGAAATTTTTTTTTACTCTTTCGTTTTTTTTGCGGTACGCGGGTCTCTCACTGTTGTGGCCTCTCCCGTTGCCGAGCACAGGCTCCGGATGCGCAGGCTCAGTGGCCATGGCTCACGGGCCCAGCCACTCCGCGGCATGTGGGATCTTCCCGGACCGGGGCACGAACCCGCGTCCCCTGCATCGGCAGGCGGACTCTCAACCACTGCTTCACCAGGGAAGCCCTTTACTCTTTTTCTTTTTGCAAACTTTTTCAAAGTTTGAAATTATTTCCAAATAGAAAGTTTAAGGGGAAAAAAAGTACTTAAGTAAGACCCTAGTAAATATTAGTTAATTGACTCAAAACCAGCCTATTTTCTTAAACATTGCAGCCCTTAGTATGACAAGATGCAAAGATCTATTTATTTGGAAGAGCTCTCTTTCTCTGTCCCTGAGTGTTATTTAATCTCAAAGTTCAGGTGAAAATAAATGAGGATTAATCCTGCAAGTTCACTGTTTTTGTTTCATTTCTGGGTCTCACTTATTCTGCCTTAGGTACTGGCCGGGACACACCAAAACTTCAATCAATTTTTCTTTCTTAAGGAAATGAAGAGAGCCCTTAGATTTCCCCAAAACTCCAGGGCAAACTTTTCCTCTCACCATTAAACTATTTTATATCGAAGGAGACTTAAGCTGTCTCTCCAGAATTCACCCAAGAAAGAAACTGCAGCTCCTACTCAAACCCTTAGGCAGTGTTTTCTGTTGACACCTTAGTAGAAATTGTGGAAACAGTTCACAGTTAAAGCAGTCCCTGGGGCAAGATCCCACACACAGGGCAGTGGTGGATGCAAGCTCCGGGTCAGCCTTCCTACTGGGGACTCCCCAGGCAGAGTGGGGGGCAGAAGACTCAGCAATCACTTCCCCTTCTTCTCCTAGAGAACTTTATTCAACTCTCCAAATTTTTAGTAAACAGCTTGAGCAATGTGTGTTTATTCAATAAATACTTAATCTGAAGATATTCTATATTACTGAGGCCAAACTTTTTAGTCTGTTGTGTTGCTTTGGTGTAATGGTCAAATCAAAACTTGCAGTTAAGGAAATGTAGGCTGTGAACACCTCTGTTGACTGGAATGCCCTCAACCACAAGTCTGTTCTCTGAGTCTGTTTCTGTTTCATAAATAAGTTCATCTGTACCATATTTTAGATTCCATATAAGTGATATCAAGTGGTATTTGTCATTCTCTTTCTTACTTCACTTAGTATAATAATCTCTAGGTCTATCCATGTTGCTGCAAATGGCATTATTTCACTCATTTTTATGGCTGAGTAGTATTCCACTGTATATGTGTACCACATCTTCTTTATCCATTCATCTGTCAGTGGCATTTAGTTTGCTTCCATGTCTTGGCTATTGTAAATAGTGCTGCAGTGAACACTGGGGTGCATGTATCTTTTCAAATTGTGGTTTTTTCCAGATATATGCCCAGGAGTGGGATTGCTGGATCATATGGCAACTCTATTTTTAGTTTTTTGAGGAATCTCCATACTGTTTTCCATAGTGGCTGCACCAACTTACATTCCCCCCAACAGTGTAGGAGGATTCCCTTTCCTCCACACCCTCTCTAGCATTAGTTATTTGTAGACTTTTTTTTGATGACCATTTTGACCAGTGTGTGGTGGTACCTCACTGTAGTTTTGATTTGCATTTCTCTAGTAATTAGCAATGTTGAGCATCTTTTCCTGTGCCTATTGACCATCTGTATGTCTTTTTTTGGATGAATGTCTTCTTAGGTCTTCTGCCCACCCTTTGATTGGGTTGTTTGTTTTTCTGTTATTGAGTTGTATGAGCTGTCTGTATATACAACAAAATTTAAATGAATTTGTAAAAAAAAAATGCAACTTGAAAGAAATGCCAGGATAAGTGCTTGCCATATGGAGCTCCGGGCAGTGTGAATTTACCCTTCTCCAGGGTTAGGACATCTCAGGTGGAGATTTGGGGAGTTCTGCCCTAGGACCACACACACATCAGTCCTACCACCATGGAGGTGTTGGAGGCACCAAAGTGACTCCCATCTTGGCCATTCACGCTCCCCATGCTGAGAACTCCACTAAGTGTTTTCTGAGACTAGCTTCCTGAGGTCGGAGCATCTCATTCTGGGTGCTGAACGTGGGGAGAGGGGTAGAGAAAATTTTGAGCTGTCCCAGAGGCTACAGTGTATAACCAATATAAAGGCTTTATTAGAAAACTACTCCCGAAACCAAAACTCAAGTTTTTGCTGGTAGCAGCATGACTTTAGAATATCAGTTCCGTATTTATAGAAAAGATGTTCCCGTAATCCCAGGCCCAGCAAAAGAAGTCAAAGATTTGAGTAAATCAGTGTAATAAAGAGGAGAGGAAGGAATGCCTTCAGTGTGTAAAGATACAGTTTTACAGCTGGTGGAGGGAAAAAACAGAATATGGCTGGAAAGACCGTAAAGCTGCGTAGTTCAGTCTTCCATCGATGCTTCCAGCACCTTACTGTCTTATTGTTACCAAACTCAGCTTGGAGTCATAGGGACTCATTTCCTCCCTATTTCATTATGCCTAACTCGGACTTCTAGAACATTCTTCCTTATACTTGGCTGAAACAGAAGGACGTGTGGGATAAACTTTACTTTCTCTACTTTTGCTACTAAAAGGAAGCAGGAACTGTGGGCAGAGTTTAGGAAGGGTGCAGCAAGACATGTGGCTGAGGTGGGGACTTAGCTGCAGAGACTTAAGCAGATCAGAACTCTTTGAAACCAAATCCTCGAAAGTCCAAGAAACATACTAAGGGTTTTGACTGTAACCTAACATTGAGAGAGTGGATAAGGGAAAAACACTAACGATTCATTATTTATATTTACTTTGAAATTTATTTCCTTTGTTTTTTTTAAAAAGAATTAGGAGCGGGAGAAGGTCGCGGCGGCGGGAAGATGGCTCCTTCTCCTACCAAACGCAAAGACCGCTCTGATGAGACGTCCACGGATCGCTCTAAAGATAAGGGGGCGCAGGTCACCCCCATGGGTGAGACGAAGGTCACGTTCCCCTCGGCGCAGGTCCCCTGTGCGCTGGCAATCCCGCTCCCCTGGCCGCCGCCACCACAGGAGCCGCTCCAGCTCCAACTCTTCCCGATAACCAGGGCCACCGAAGCTCTGCCCTGTGACTTGTATCCCATACAACTCACTTTTGTCACTTTTCTAGCAGAAGGAGGATCAGTAGGAAAGAAATCCCTCACTCAGGGGCAGGCTTCGAAGGTGAAGGCAGTAATTGCTACATTTCCCCTGGTGGCAGAGTTCTGGCTGCAGGAGTGTTGTTGGTTTGGGGTCGTGCTTATAATGATGCCCTCCGGTTTTCTGGCTAGAAAGCTTCCACATTTCTAGTTCTTGAGAGTCAGTTTAGTGGCAAAGCCAGCAGGGATGAGCAGGGTGCTCCAGGCGGTGGTACAGCCCCAGCCTGGGAGCATGTTTTCCCATTCCACAGATGACGTGGGGCCCATCTGGTGGGCTGGTCGTGCCCTAACCTGTTGGCCTCAGGGTCCCACAGGAAAGGGTGTGCTTTTATGCAGCTGCGATTCCTGTTAGCCTGGCCCTGCTCCCCTGCTCGAGTCCTCTTCTGACCTCTAGGGCCAAATACCCAAAATGGTTCTTTTCACGTATACTCATGTGCGTGCACACACACACAGACAAACCCACGTCTCCCTTTCTCTCTGAAACTGGTAAGTTGAGAGCCAGCTCTGTCGGGTCATCACAGAACCCCCCGTTGTGTTGGTCTTCATGGTGGTCGTGCAGGTTACTTTGGCAACGTGTACATTGCTTTTTTGGCTTTTATTGTACAATCAGTACTATACATTTCCTGTTTTGAGTTTTGTAGCATTTTAGATAATATTGTGTTTGTACTTTGTTGTGTAGAGAAAAGAATTGTGTTGAATAAACCTAGGATTAGAGTGCAAAAAAAAAAAGAATTATTTGTGTTGGTGGAAGTTGTTTCTGCAAACTTGTAATTTTAATAATAAAGTTGGGAAAGAATGATAATATCTGCTTTCAATTAACGTGCTATTTACTGCTTGGGTGATGTGGCAACATGGTATTTCCAACTGGTTTCAGCAACCCAAAATGCAGAATTAGGTCATTATTTGCTAAATGAATAACAAATGTACAGAGGTCATTCTAACTGCGATGGAAGGTCAAGTAATTATGAAGATATATGCTAGTACATACAGTTCTCCTGACAGCTGATATCACTCTCATATTCCAAGAACCTTGGGGTGGGGTAAGTAAAGAGAGCAGTTCCGTGTTCCTGCCGGTTAAATGGAAATATTTTTCTCTGATTGCTTAAACTTATACACAACGTGGATAAGAACTGTCATTCTACCTATTCTTTTTTTTTTTTTTTTTTTAAGAGAAATTGATTGACATTTCAAGGTCTTGATCTAAAGCATGTGGGACATAAAAATCCCTCGGGGAGCTTTTTTTTTAAAGACAGAAGAAAGATGCCACCCCCAGGGGATCTGATTCAGTAGGGTTGGAGTGTGACCCAGGAGTCTGTATTTACATAAGCTCCCAGCTGTACCTATTGGTGATGGTGATGTGGAAACTTTTTTTTTTAGGGTAAAGGAAGGGAAACGAACTTACTGTGTGTGTGAAGTGTGCCTTTACTACCAGAAGGTGGCTCCATAGCATATTAGATCAGGCACTTTGCAGCTGACTAGCTGGAAAAATAAAGGCCTGGAGCTTCTCTCAGTTACCTTTTTTTTGGTGAAAGGGGTGGGTGGGAAGGGGGAATAGAAGAGGGTGCAGGAATATGGTGTGCTAGAAGGAATAAATGTACATTAAACTAATTTTACAATCATCACTTGTTATTAGCTTCTCTCAAAAGTATTATAGCAACACTGTGTTGTTAAAGGAAATCTTTAAATATGCCAGAAACACTTGATGTCTAATAGCTATAAAAGGCAGAGGAGCTCCGAGGATCTTCCTGATCACCAAGCTTTCACATCTGCAGGAGGAATCTTAGGGCTGTTACTGCTACATTCACTCTTGTTTCATGACAGAATCCCGGTTGTGGGCATGAGGTGATGCCACATATGACGACTTCCTGTTTTAGCTGCTGCTGCTTTCTTTTTTTTTTTTTTTTTTTTTTTGCAGCGGGCCTCTCGCTGTTGTGGCCTCTCCCGTTGCGGAGCACAGGCTCTGGACGCGCAGGCTCAGCGGCCATGGCTCACGGGCCCAGCCGCTCCGCGGCATGTGGGATCCTCCCGGACTGGGGCATGAACCCGCGTCCCCTGCGTCGGCAGGCGGACTCTCAACCACTGCGCCACCGGGGAAGCCCTGCTGCTGCTTTCTTACTCAGGTTCTTAAAGACACTCACCTGGGTATGATCAGGATCTGGGTCACAACCATGTGGTCTCTGGCTCTAGCCCTAATCCATAAAATAACTGACCCCCAGCTCCTGACTCATTCCTGATGTCAGGAATGTCTGAGGTATATCATATGTGTTCACAAGGCATTATGCTTGGTGACCTCCCTTTCCATGGAGGCTCCTGAATAGCCCTGGCTGCTACGATGATGTCACTCTTCCTCAGAGTAGTTGTTGCTGCTATCATCATGTTTCCCAGCACCACCCATATTGGTTACATTTCCTCATTCTACTCTGATCCTTTATCACATAGTTTGGGGGGCTTGAATTGGGGAAAGGAGGTTGGGAATGAGTAGAGATAAACTCTGCTGTTATGAGGCACAAAACAAAGCAGGCTTACACTCCCATCTCATCTTTCATTTATCTGGCTCCTCATTTCAGTTCCTCACCCTCCCCACACCCTCCAGCCAGGAAAAAAATTGTGAATGGGACATCGCTATGGAACTCAAAACATCGTACAAACTCTCTCATCTCCAGGCAATGTCCCTGGAACAAACACGTGTCTAGTTCTAATGCTATTCAAGGTCTGTTCCTTTCCCATCTAGCACACAAACTGGGAGGCAAGTCAGCACAGGGTCCTAGGTGTGGAGCCAGAGACAGCCCAGCCACAGTCTCATTAAGTCAGTGCATTTCCTCTGAAGCTTTGAGGGTGCCTTCAGTCAAGTGAAATCCAGGCCATCTTGCCCTGCCAACCAGACATGTCCAGATGGAAAGCTGTTTAGGGACTTGCTCTGGGACCATCAGTACTCATTTATGAAATGATTCATATGAAAATGAACGATCTTAAAAATTTCCAGAATATAATGTAGCCTCCAAGAAAGGGTAACGACTGCAGTCACCTCTTCAGGAATTCAATAGGGTCCTTGATCAAGTAATGGAGAAAAACATTTCCAGAAAGGGAAACAAAATTTGTAGATGTACTCATAGAAACAGGTTTGGTTGCATATAATAAAAATGGATGAACAATTTGGTGAGACTTTCAAGTGATGAAAATAATTCCAGAGACAGTCAGGCTGTCCACTTGGGCCTTAGAGTCATAGATCCTTGGAGATAAGAAGTGGGAAAGAAGAGGCAAACACCATAGTTTAGAAGGCCATGCATTGAGTCTCTGTATGCCAGAGCTTCTGCATGCTTTCTCACTTTTTTCCTGCTTGGATAACCGATTTCAATGATCTACCTGAAGTTGTTGTATTTCTCCAACAATTCTTCATTATGCCGGAGTTGTCTTCCTAAGATACAATGTCAATCATTTTACTCCCCTTCTCAAAAATCTGCAATGGCCTGTTTTATCCATAGGAAAAAAATGTCCAAACTCTTTAATGTACTTTGGTCATAAACATCCTTTACCAGGTTTACAAAAATAATGGGTAACATATAATGAGAAGCCACTGGCACAATGATCAAGAGACTGGAGTCACAGCTCTGCCACTAACTAGCTATTAGCTCTTGGGCAGAGTTATGTAGCCTCTAAGCTTCAGTGTCCTTTGTAAAATGGGGATAAGAATAGTAGCTAACTCACTGGGCTCTTGTGATGGTTCAGTGAGAGTAAATGAGTTGTATTTCCCACATATCCCACGTGCTACCACTCTTGTGTGTTTTCTGTTTCTCACATCTCCCATTCATTGTCATAGCTTTGCTTACATTTTCTCAGCTACACAGTCTGTTTCCCACGCCAAAACCCTCCACCCATTTTCCACTTGCAGAAACTTTTCTCAGAATTCCGGACCTGCCTTGAATGTCACCTCCTCTAATAATGCATCCTGTGGCCCTTCCCCCATCAAATATATACTTCTTTATTGTCCTCCACATGTACCTCTATTATCCCTTCATTCAGCCTCATGTTAAATTTTGTAATTCACATATTTGATTCTCTTTTCTCCTGGATTATATATCATCTGAGGTTCATCAGTTACCAACTTTTATTTAACTTTTCTTCCATTCCTAGCACCTATCAAAATGATTTGTACATGATAAACACTCCCTTGGTGGTAATTGCTAATTAAAATTGACTTGTTTTAAAATTTCAGTCCTTCTATTAATTTAGTTTCCTCTCTGATAAATTTCATAAGACAGTATGTAAGAAAATATTAACTATCCAAATTGTAAATATTAATTTTTATTTTAAAATTATATGGTTTTCCCAAAGCAATTGTGGCATAGTATAAACATCCCACTCATAATTTGGTTTCCATTACATTATGTGACAGAAAAATTATTCTCTAATACTTAGAAATTCTTAGCTGGGATTTTAATGCAAATTTATTTTTTCATTATAAAAGTGATATAAAAATATTATAAAACCTTGGAAAGGAGAGTGAAAACGCAGTACACATTCCCACCTAGCAAACGTGAGCTGTTTCCTAAGGCCTTGCTACTCAAGGTGTGGTCTGAACCAGGAGCATCAGCGTCAGCTAGAATCTTGTTAGAAATGCAGAGTCTTAGGCCCATCTCAAACCAACTCAATCAGAATATGGTTGCTTTGCACATTAAAGGTTAGAAAGCACTGCTCTAAGGTACTACCTAGAACCCAGCAGAGCATGTTTTACCAAGCATCTCCCTCCTTCTAACAAATATTTATAGAACACCTGCTATATGCCAAGTACTGCACTAGAGCCTGTGTTTTCACTTGAAAAATTTCTTCCAGGACTGACTCAAGAATATATGGAGAGCGTGATGCCTTCTTTTGAAATGTTTTGAAATGTTTTCTTAGACAAACCAAGTAGTTTTGACTGAAAGCTGTCAGGTGTGCAAAACGTCTCATTGTGAACTCGTTCCACTTCTCTTGTTTTCAAGTTCTCACACAATGATGACTCTAAGTCCAATGTTTAATGCTTTCTTATTCTGTGCCTTCCTTCCATTAACAGCTGAAAAATAAGAAAAAAAAAGTCACTGAAATTGACATTCCACAGTAAAGCTTAAAGAACACTTTTTGTTTGCTTTCATAAAATTTTATGTTGAGATTTAAAAAAAAATTATTTTAAGTTCAAGGGAAGCCCAGAAAGGTGACATTTCAAAAGTAAATCTATAGTGTGATTGGGGGGGCGGCTGGCATTTCATTGAACAAAACAGCTAGGTGACATATTCCCAATATGTACAGCACTACACTGTAGTGCTCTTTAAGAATCAGAAGCTATATGATAAATAGTGTAGACGTTCTTTTTATTAACCAAGGCATACTCCTCCAGGAAACAAACAAACACAACTTTTGGTAATATTACACAGCTCAAAAGGCTGAAAAAGCAGGCTTAAATGAATGTTAATAATAGCCCAGAAGAGGAAATTTAATAAGATGTCAAAAGAGGGCACTATACAACAGCAGTTATGTGTATAGAAAAGTAGCTGCATTGCTGCTGTGTACTTACCTTGGAGATGAGGCAGGGCCATTCGGTGACAGTATCAGCGGACCTGCGGGTCTGTCTGTACACGAGCCGTCAGTCTTCTCTTGGCACACAGGCTGCTCCTTCCTGTTCCCGTAAGCCCTCCTAAGTCACTGAGACGCTGCCTGGCCTGAAGCCCTCCAGGACCCCACGGTCAAGGTCAGGGTGTTTTTCTTGGTTTGCCTGTTTGCCAAGGTGTTCCTGTGATTATCCGTGTGCAAAATTCTCTTATCATTAAAGACCCTATAGTTTACACCGTGGAAAGGGACCATTTGAAAGCGCAGGGAACACTGCAGAAAGCAGAGAAATGGGTTTCTATGCCTACAAGCCTCAGGGCTCGAGGATCTCATTCCAAAATGGGATTTCCAAATAGTGCCACCACATGAACTGCTCCCACAAGGCCGCCAAACTTTGATTTCGTCTATGAAAAGGGGGTCATACCACCAACCCCTCCTGCCTTAGAGGGATACTCTGAAGAGCAAATGGGACAAAGAATTTGGAAAAAGATTCCAAACAACAGACAATAAAAATGCAAAGTATCATTATTTCCTTCTCTGTAAAATGGGAATAAGTGGTGTGTAGGAGAATCTTAATTAGGTAATGGTTGAAACACAAACCACCCTTGATGTTGTCGTCCAAATATGATATACTGCACCTTTCTCAGCCTCTCAGCCTCTCAGCCTCTTTACCTCTCATATTTCTGCTGCCTATGTGGTTTATTGAAAATGTAATACTCTCTGTGTAATTGTCATTGTGTGTGTGCGTGCGTGTGTGTGTGTGTGTGTGTGTGTGTGTGTAGGGGAAAGAAGGAAGGAATCGTATGGTTGCATTTAACCTCTGAGTGCTGACAGCGTGAAAGGCCCGTGGAAAGACCTGTCCGATCCAAGACCTGACTGGTCCAAGCGTGCAGGCTGCAGCGGCGGCCGTCTACACATTTGAAGGCCGGAGTAACAGAGCAAGGGAGGCCGGGCAGCGGAGGGGTGGACGCCGCTCAGAGGGCGCGGGCCAATCGGAGCGCTCTCCGCCAGCGGCCAATCACGAGCCGCGTCTCCAGGCAAATCTGCCCGGCAGTGTGGGGCGGGGCCGCCGGGAGTCCGGGCGCCGCAGGTTACACTTCTGAGCGCCTTCTGCGTTACACTTCTGAGCGCCTTCTGGAAGCCACAGGGCAGCGGAACCTGTGCGAGGAGCCGGTGGAGGGAGGGCAGGCAGGCCCAGCTTATGTGCCAGCCCAGTGACAGACATAAAAGCGTAAATCAGGCTGAGGATGGTGCGTCCGGGCGCTCACGTGTATGTAGACCTACCGGCGTGTCTTTCTGCCGTGTGGGTACCTGTAGTGTGAGTGGCTCTGGGCGTGGCTGCTCGTAGGACGTTCAGTTTCTGTAAGATTTATCTCGAGGGGCCTACCTTTCCCTGGCTCCAGAGGGGGAACGTAAGAAGTTTAACGGAGCCGAATCTAAGCAGATTAAGGGAACAGCGGCTGGGCCGGAGAGGGTGCGGACTGCAGGTGCTGAGGGGCTAGGAAACCACGTCTTTGCCCCGTCTCCCCCGGCAGAAAGGCCTTTTGGCAAGACTGGTGTGACAAAGGTGGCCCTGAAGTGTTAGAGAGCCCGGGCAATTATGATCGCTGAGTGAGTGGCCCTGGGCTGAGCCTCAGCCGTTGACTGATAGAAAGGGATGCTAGCAGTTAGGAAGGTAAGGAGGAAACTCAGGATGGGGACCATCTGCTCCCCCAGTCCCAGCGGGACAAAGACATTGGAGGTCTGCAATGCTGACTGGATGGCCTCGCTCCCTCCTCTCCTCCACAACGTCCCCCTTTCCAATCTGGCAATCCCAGGTACTCTTCTGTTCTTACTTGTTCCCACTGTGTTTGCTTCTGCCATTTTAGTGTTGTTAATGGGTTGGGCTGCTTTTCTATTGTGCTGAGAAAATAATTGTCAGTGACCTTAACTAAACCTCTTTCTTATTTCTAACTAAAAACTTAACACTGAAGCAGCTGCTGTAAAGAGATTTAAGTACGCTGCCTCATTGGCAAAAGGGAGTCGAGAATGGAAGCGCCATTTTTTGTTTGTTTGGGTCTTTTTGTTTTGTTTTGTTTTTACTTGATAGACTGACTCTAAGAACATTACCTTCTTAATGTTGGGGCCAGGGTATGTGAGGGGTGCGTTTCTTGAATCACTCAAAATTAAAAGGAGAGATCAAGGGTAATGAGTAAAAAGTCATTAACAGTTGTAGATCTGGATCAACATTAACACTGTAAAGTATTTCCTTTCTCATTTATTTGACCTTTCATAGCAGAGAAACAAGAAACATGTTAGCATTTAAGAAGAGGTTCAGAACTAGGACTGAGTATAAAGACACATATTATTGTCGTTGGAAAAGACAGAAATTGAGAATGCAGGTGCTCATCACAAGCAGGCATTAGGTGTGATGAGGTGGTGGTGTTTGAAGCTTTGTCTATATATATATACAGGTGTCTGCCTGCCTGATCTAGAACCGAAGCCTTGAAAAGCACTTCTGCACCAGCCACTCGCTTTCTCCTGGGGCTTTTGTACTGTGACATCACTCTCATTAGATTTGTTAAGTGTGTCCTCTTCCTTCCATTCAAAAGCTGGTTAAAGCTTGGTTTCTAGGGAAGGAGGTTTGGACTACAGTGAACTTGGTCTCATGTGCTGGGCAAAGTCCTAGATTCTGATGCTTGGCGAGCACTCCCAGGAGCAGGGGAATGGACCACTGCCAGTCCTTTCTCTCACCTGTAGACATAACAATTGACTTCACCCCTAGACTACCAGAAAAACTCCCAGCCATCCCTGGGATCAGTCTGCTTTTTGGTGGCAGACAAGACGACCTCACGCAACCCCAGGTCTTTGCTTTCTCTGCATGAGGAAGAGCCATGCTGGCTTCAGATGCAGCCTTTCCTTAGGCGCCTCTTCTTTTGGAGGTTCCAGGTTCATTGTCCTCATGGGCTCTTGTTGCTTTTGAGCAAGGAGAGGGTTGCTAAATCTCTTTATACGTATGATCACTTGTGTTTTATCAGCCATTGACTACAGCTCCTTGGGAAATGCCATATGGTCATGCTTCAGAACAGGTCTTTTCCATGTTTAATTGACGCCTGTGGAGTCATCGCTGAAATGTTGCACAGGCATCTTTTAACATGAGTCATATGTCTTTCTGATGGAATTGTTTTGTCAGGTGCTACAGCAAATAGTATGTGTTTGCAAACAGAATGGCATCTTAGGCAGGCGCTTAATGGCTCTATCATTGGGGCACGTCTGGGTAGGCTGGGACTTCCTCCTTCCTGTTGTACTTTGGACAGTTCAAACCACAGCAGCAGCTCTGCCCATGGTGTGGCTGTGCACTCTGACCCCATGACTCCAGAAGGGAGCTGGGCCTTTGTTCTGCAATCTATAGGGTATCTCCCGGTTACTAGAATTGCCAGAGTTTGTCAATAGTGGGGCCTGCTGGAAATTCTGTGGTTAGCCACCGTGGGAACACAGGAATTTGTTCACCCTGCTTTGTGAAGTCCAGTCCTTCTAAGCAAAAAAAAAAAAAAAGTCCTTGACTCCTCAAAAGATATGGCACTCATTGCTATGAATGCCTTATTCCCAGCAGCGGAAGGAACATGAGGGTATGTGTGTATATATATATAAATATATATATATATATAGCTCAAGACAGGAAAATCACATATTAAGTGGCAGCCATGCCCCCTCCTCCCCCACCCCTGCACCCCTGCCTCACCACTGGCTCTCTCTTCCCTACTTCAAGCTGAATATTCCCCGGCTAAGGACTGGCAGTCGAGTTCTGCCAAGACTTACTGAGAGGTTCTGAAATACAGACAGCATTCAGGAAGTGGAGGCCACTATGTTGCTCCCTCTTCCTCTCTTCCTCTTCCCTGTCATCATCACCTTCATCATAATAGCTATTATTTCCTGAGCAGTCCCATGCAGCGCCCACTGGCATACATTACCTCAAATCCTTACACCTCCAAGATGGGTAGGAACACCCTCATTTTAGAAATAAGAAAATTATTGTCCAGAGAGGTTAAGTAATTTTCTCAAGATCACACAAGTAGTAAACAGCAGAACTAATATTTAAGCCCCTATGTAGCTGGCTCCAAAACCCACGCACTGTCCCTGTGCCCCTAAGGAGGCCTTGGGAAGTGCAGAGCAGCTGGGGGAGGGGGGAGAATTCTCTAACTGAAAACAGTTTTCACAGACTATCCTCTGCAACAAATGAAAGAATTTTTAAAACTAGGTGGTTTTTGCCTGAGCAATTATAAATCACTATCTAGCTAGATATACACACAGATGTGTGTACATATTATATATCTGTAATATAAATATATAATTTTCATATATGTATATATATATATCCTTATAGATATATATATCCATATATAAATATATATACTGGAACCCAGTAAGTTATTCCTATTTGGAATTGGAATCCAGTAAGTTTTCAATTCAAATTTAGAGCTTAGACCTATTCTGTATGTGCATGTGTGCTTGCGTGCGCTGCCCCAGGGCATCTGTAATATTGGGTCAGCTCTGTCAGGGTGGGAGTAGGGTAGGCGTGATGCGGGAAAGGGCAGAAAAAAGGCAGGGGTTCTGACATTAATAGCAGAACCGGGATGGAGTAAACTATGTCAGATCTGAGTGCATCTGCTGCATTTGCCTAAGTCATGATGGGAGAGAGCAAGTGTGAACTTGCACCTCTCAACAAAGCCTTGATGTATTATTTCACTTCCACAACTGTTAAGAACACCTGTTAATGACCACTGTCACCCAAACATATTGGCATATCTTGGAGAAGAACCTCAGAACAGTTCTCCCTGCCAACTGTGTAGAATAATTGGAGACCTTAAGGGTAAAAACATCTGGAAACTGCAAAAGTCAGATTTTTAAATTAAAGCTTTGAACTCTACGAACAATTTTGCTGATGTTAGTGAAAGCATGGTTTTCTTTATGGACAAAGGGACTGATAGGAAAAATTTTTTCAATGATGTATACAGCTTTTCCATGAATTCTTCTCTGTATATTTTAGTGCTATTTCTCTCTCTTTTTTTAATCATGTTTTTCCCTTCTTTTTAACAAAGGTAAACAATTTGGTTTATTGGAAAGAACCCTGAACGTAAGGGTCTCAAAATTTGATATTGTTGATTCTGGCTGTGTGACACTGTAGAAGTATCCGAATTTCTCAGGACTTAGTTTCCTCATTTGTAATTAAGATGTTGGATTAAATGAAATGTAGAGTCCTTTCCAAATTAAAAATTCTTTGATTAGTTTGAAGGGTTTTTTTTTGTTTTTTGCCTATTCACCTCTAAACATAGAAGAATGACTGGGTCATTTTTGTCTGAAGGTCATTTCTCTTATACCTCTTCAGAACAAGAAATTATTTTTGGCCTGTGCAATCAGAGAATCACAATTGCCAGAAGGAAGCGAGGTCTTCTCACTTTAGCATCCTAAAATCGACTGTAGAGTAGTTCAGATCGAACAGACTCTGAGTACGTTTTAAGAAACCTCCATGCTCAGGCCTGTGGCAGACCCAAAGGTGGATCAAGCTATCAAATGAACTTACATCCTAGTGATAGAGAGGTTTACACACACACACACATATGTGTATACATATCTTCACCATACACGATTTTAAAAAACTAATTGGGGTGAATATTATAACAGAGATGTAAATAAAATGTTACAGAAACACAGAATGGAAAGATTAATTTCTGCTTTTAAGAATAGGAACGACTTTGTTGAAAAAATGGCATGTGACGTGGGATTTGAAAAATGGTCAAAAATTTCAAGGAATGTGGCCTGGGGGTCAGGATTGGGAAGGGGGCTTTCCACTTGAAATAAGCCAATTAAGCTAAGGGATGGAGATATATTGGGGAAATGGCTGGAGGACTCCCTCTGCTGCCCCTCAGTAATGCTTTGTTAATATCTTTATCATTGCCCTTCTCCACACATTGTTATTTCTAGGTATCTGTCTTCTACATCGTCTGTGAACAACTTGTACACAGAGAACATGGCTTATTTCCCCTTACAATCCTAAGTCCTAGTACAGGGTAGCAGCTCTGTCACTGGTAACTGCTGAGTGGATCTTTTGGTGCATGGAACAGGAAAGTAAGGATGCTGGAAAAGTGGCTTGCAGCCACCATCTTTTTCAATTGTGATCAGAGGTAAACTGAACAGATAGGTTAGGTTCTCCTTCTGGGAATGCCGTATGAAACACTCGGAATATTTTCCAATCCATTTCTTGTTATCTTTTGCATAATTTTCCCGTAGCTCTAGATAAGACTCATCACTGAGCCCCATTAGAAATGGAAATTCTCAGGCAGAGTAAGATGGTCAGAAGGGTCAGAAGCAGATCTCTGTGTCACTTCTGCCCTAGGAACAGTTCTTTCACCCTGCATCCCTTCTGCCTTCCTTCTTCCCTTGTCAAATGTAAGCGTCTCATGTTTCCTGTCTGGCTGCAGCCTCAGCCTGCTCTCATTTCTTGTTCCCCTTCCTTCCACTGACCTGGCCTGTATCCCGACCTCTCCCGTTCCAGTGTCAGCCCTTGCTCAGACCTCCTCACTGCTCTCCAATTCCCGGAGCGTTCTCTGCTCTCATCTTGCTGATGACATTCCCTTCTCTCCTTTTTCACCTTTCTGGAATCCTATCCTTTTCCTATGCAGTCCTGCCTTTGACCACTTGGCAATTTCTGTAGCTCTTCTCCTGTGGTCCCTCACTCACTCCCCACATGTGCGACAGGGAGACAAAATCATTACAGGGGCAGGATGTAGGGAATCATTACTCAAATCCTGCTTCTGGAAGTTGGATCAGGTGCATCTCACAGAGATGGGGACCCAAAAGGGTGCAAGATACATTCTGGAACAAGAAGTTTAGGTGGGCTTCACTTTGGGGATATCATGAGCCATGAGTTGGCCCTAGAAGAGACTCATTGTCCTACAGAATCTGAGGCTGTGGAAAACCAAGGACCAAGCTAAATCTACCAGGGCTGACCCAATCAAGGAAAAAATCACACGGAACCAAAATGGCCTCTTAAGTGGGAATAGGTTTTTGTTGTTGTTTTTCTTTTTTTTTTTTCCTCTGGGTGATCATGGTGAGGAATAAAAAGAGGCTATGATTTAGTGTTTGCATTAGTAGGTTTCTCTTCTAAGAAGGTTCATCACTTCCTGAGATCCTTTCCCTGCCCCAATCACACAAAAGCCACAAGGAACTCAGGAATCACCTATGTCTGTAAGAAGCAGAATCATGGATTGGTTTAGAGTACTAATGCTAAAGCCACACTGTCTGGTTTTGAATCCCAACTCTGCCCCTCATGACTCTGTGACCTTGGGTAAATTACTTAACCTCTCTGTGCCTCAGTGTTCTCTGTAAAACAGAGATAGTAATGGCACTACCTCATTTGTTTAGTGCGAGAATTAAATTAATTCATGTTGCACGCTAAGAACAGTGTCTGTCACAAAATAATGTGTCTTTAAAAAAAATTAATCATGATAGTCATTTATTGAAAGCCTGTGTCTGGAATGGACAACAAAAACAGAGGTGTAAAATGCAGTCTATACCCTCAGGTAATTTGCAATCTAGTTAAGGAGCTGACCTTCCAATTAAGCCCTGTGGCTCAATGTTCTCTGTCTGATCAGATCAGGATAACTTGAATGGTCATCCCCTCAAGGGGACTTCGAGTTAAGGGAAGGCTACATGGAGGGTTGCCCAAGATGTGAGTACCAAATGAGTCTTAAATGCAATCTGAGGGCAGCTGATCAAGAGAGCCAGAAAATCCTCTTTAGCTACTTTGTCCTCCCATCCCTAGTTCAGCTGTCAAACTTTGTCATCTCCAGCCATCCAAAGCCTTTGGGAAAAATTTAAGTCTCTGTGACAGGACCATATTGCTAACTTTGCTTCTGCTCTCCTCCTGGCCCCATCACTTACCCTATTAACCTAGTCATTTTGTTCCCAGATGAACAGAAGGAATATTACAAAATGCATTCCTTTAAACAAATCTTTTTACATATATAACTCCTTCCCCAGCCGTGGAATAGCTTCATAGTCCCTCCAGATATAGGCATCACCCACACATACACACAAACACACACATACTACCCATCACCCAACACACACACACACACACACAATGCGCACACACTGAGCCACGACCTTAGCCTCACCCTCAAGAGATCCCCAATTCTACTGCCTGCTGTTGTTTCGCCTTTATAAAGATTCCGCAAGACATGCCCACTGACATTTCAGACCCTAGGAGCCTGTCGCTGTCACCTGCATTGCTGCTGTTTCAGACGAGCTTCTGAGGCTGAGGATTTGGTTTCTGACACGTGCTCTGACCTGACCTCTACCCTGCGTGACAGGCTGGTTCCACATCTCTTCCCAGCCTCTAAGAGCTTATAACTGTAGGCACACTAGAGGGAATGGTGGCGAAATGCTTTAGCTCCTGTAACTTTGCCTTTGGGAACAGCACAAACCACTTTGTAAATGCTGACTAACCCTAATTAGAGTTTCAAACCAGGCCTGTAGAGAAGGGCTTTTTTATGGACATTGTAATAGGTGGGCGTATTTGTGTGTGTGAAAAGAATTTGAACACATGTCAAGAACCAAACTTAGGTGGAGGAGAACGGTGACTAAATCTGTCTGAGTATTTACACACACGTGGGGAAGTAGGAGTCCTTCCACTTTCTCACATCTATAGGAATGTGGGTTATATTGCTGAATGCCCATGAGGCTCAAACAATACCTGGGAGGATGGCATTACGAGATCTCTAGGTGGCTTCCAGGTCACATGGGTTTGGCCACAGAGGCCTGCACTGCTCTCAGGGGGGTGTCTAGCTTGTATTATCTACGAAAGATCGACATTCTTTTTTGGATTCATTGTCTACTAAGCAGTTGACATTTTCTAAGAGAAAAACAGGGTTTTAAAAATTAATTTCCAATTATTCTAGAACTGTTGGCTGGAAGGTATTATGTCTTCTCTGGGGATAGTCTGTCAGTATTTTTTTTCTCTGTACGGACCTAATGAAATCTAAATAAAGAAAAAAATAGGAAGCAGTTGTACCTCGTAATGCAAATGTCTTGGAGTGTGAAGGCATCTGCATTAATGATGGGACTGAGAAATCTTAGACTCTGGCAGACTGAGAGGAATATTTTATGAACATGTACGCTTTGAAGGCTTATATACTGAAAACAATATTCTTAAAGTACAGTTGAAGCCAGATGAAAAAAACATGCCGAACAGATAAAGGTGAAGACAGTGTCCCTCTCTCCCTCCCTGGGTTTGAGTTTAAGTGATCGTCCTGGCAGGAGGTGTCCATATAGATCCTCCTAAGAATTACATGTGCACGTCGTGTCAGATTGGCTAAAAACAATTACTGGTGCTTGTTTGCTTCTTTTGGTTCTCATTGCCTGTACTTTAAAAATGTATTCATTTAAAGGGAAAGTATTTGTTCAAAGGATATTTATCAAGTGCCCTTTTGTGTAAGGTGCTGTGTTAAATTAGGTGAATATGGAGATAAATAGGATTCTTCTCCCTGTTCTTCAAGTTCTGATCTTAGAGGAAAGCCAAAATTCAAACACCATGGAGAAGAATGCATAGGATACAATAACACTTAGAAAACCTGTACCTATTCCATTACTGGTAGGTGGAGGAAAGCTTAGTAGATTGGGCTTCCAAGAGGAGATGACCCTTGGGTTGAATCATAAAAGAGCAATTAGTAAATATCCAGGTGCTCCAGGTAGAGAGAAGTGTGACACAATGCAGAGGTACCAAGGACTGAGAGATAGGGTTTCCTTGAGGAAACCCAAGCATCGATTTCATTTAAAGAAAGTAATGGAGATAAAGCTGGGAAAGTAGGCTAATGAGCCTTATGTATCATGCCAAGATTAAACATTGAATGTTATCCCGAAGGCAAAAAGCAGCCACTGAAAGACTTGGTCAGGAATAGATTAACAGCCCTAAAACAATGGCATAAGGGTGCGGAGAAACAAAATGACCCATCAGTTATTAGGGATGCTGAGGGGTAATCTAAGAAATTCATTATTTCTTTCATTCTGTTGAATATATATATGTTGATGACCTTCCATATGCTGGGCTCTCTCCTGGGCACTGGTGATTCAGTGACGATCAATACAGACATGTTTCCTGCCTTCAAAAGCTTACAGTCTAGTTGGAGAAATGGACATTTAATCAGTCATAATACAATATGCTATGTAAGATGAGAGGTAGAGATTACTGGTGGAAGAAGCCTATAGCAAGGATATCTTAAGAAGACTTGCGAGTCTAGGGAGGCCCCCAGGAGGAAGTGATGAATATACTGCAGTCTGAAGTATACACAGGAACTAGCCCCCAGGATAAGAGCAGCAAGGCTAGGAGTGTCCTAGGAGAGGAAACAATCTGGGTGAAGACCTTGAAGAGAGAAAATGGCCCATTTAACAAACCCAAATGGTTCATTGTAGTTTATTTACCATAAGCAAGGAGGAGGGGGCAAGGAGTAAAGTGGCAGATACTGAGAGGTCTCCTAAGCCATGTTAAAGTGATTTAGCTTTACCTTCACAGGTGAGGGAAGGGTGTTAAACAGATGAATGACAGAGCAGCTTTGTGTTTTGGAAAGATCACTCTGGCTGCAGTCCACAAAAGGTATTTGAGTTGGGAAGTACTGTAACCAAGGAGACCACTTAGGCTGCTGATGAGGTCATCCAGGTGGGAGATGATACTGACCTGAGGAAGATAGTGACAGTGTAGAGGAAGGAAAAGGGACAGACACAGGAGATATATAGGAGGAGGTATCAGCAGGACTTGGCGACTCATTGGAGGGTAAAAGAGAAGGTATAACTGTCTTGGGTAGCTGGGAGGAGGGGGATGGCATTCCCAGAAATAGGGATACAGGAGAGGGAGCAGTTTTAAGGGTGATGGAAGGAAACAGGCATGCTTAGTTTGGAACATGCTGAGTTTGAGGTACCCGTGGGACATTACAGAATTGGGAGAAAGCGTAGTAGCATCCAGTGGAAATGATTTCAGAGCTAAATCTTACAATTTGCCCAACCCCCTACCCTCCCTCACGGCTACTGTCATATTCAGTATAAGATGATTTGAGTTTGAATTTAGTGTCTTCATTTTTTTATATATATATATATTTTGGATTTCAACTAAAATTTTACTTCTTTCAGGAAATCTGTCTTCAACTTCTGGTCCCAGATAAATGACCCTCCCAAGCTCATTTAGTGTTCTGCTTAATCGGCATGAATTCTGTCATTTGTTTCACTCTTTCCCCTACCGTATTGGCAGCTTGGGGTTGGGGCGGGGGAGGGGTTAGGTATGTGCAATACACCACAAACCAGCTGTGAAATGGAAGCTTTTAGTTACATTACCACGTTATCAAATACGATTTATTTTACACATGGACATTCAGGGTTACACCAAGTTAGTAAAAGCAGGAGAATTTTGTAATAGAATGTTTAGTGTTAACTTTTTCTTCTACCCTAAACATTTTCCTGTTTTCCCTAAACCTTCGTATTGTTCTTTCTTTTGCGTTAAAAGGAAAGGTTGTTAAAATATGATTATCCCAGAACTGAGAAGGCTCATCAGAGGATGACCAAGTGCCCTTTGTGAGGTGTTATTTTACCAAAGATGATGCCATCTGTTCAGAGACAGAGCAGGGTGATAATTAGCAAACTAGAGGAGGAATTTCTTATTAATGAATTACCTATACAGTGTCTTACTTGGGTATTAGCATCTGTTGGACATTTAAGGAAGAGAAAGTCTTTCAAAGAAAAATAGATCCCCAACTATATAAAATGCCTCCCATACATGGGATTGAAAAGCCTTTGACTCACATAAATCCTGGGCTGTTGGGGCTGATTTAGAGACTGTCTAGGGCAATGAATTACCTTGATGCCCTGCAGAGTTCTTGGGAGGCTTGACTTCCCATTGAGCCCCGCAAGGACACCTCTAGGCCAGAAGTGGGACTGTCTGGACAGGCCTTTAACCAGAGAAGCTCTACTTGCGCTTGTTTTTATATATAAATACTTCATTTGACAACATTCCAGGTCTGAAAGCACCCTGAGAACCTCTGATTTACTTCAGTTTTCTCTAGCTCATCTAGCCAGTTGGGCTAGACCAGGACCAGCTCTCCGGATTCCCAGGCTGATGTCTGTCCTCAGACAGTGGGATGCCCCTTGGCTTCTCAGAACATGAAAAATATGTTGATCAACATCCTCTGCTTCCAAATGTTCTGCCTTGCTTCAAAACACAGTTGCTTTGTTGCACTGTGAATAATTATGAATTAAATAGGCAACTGATTAAAAATTATATTGGCCACATGGCCCTCTCAGATTTTGCTGACAGTATAATGGCTATAATTCATATTCTCCCACATGCCCCATGGAAAATAATCAAGTATGATGGGTCAAGTTTATCCCGTTGGCTTGGCAAGCTTTAAAGATATTATTCTTTGGTTTGGAAAACTGCTAAGCAGTTCCCTGATCTTGAACCTTAGATCCACGTTGGCCATATTTTTTATATCCTAAAGATGCCTCAGCCTTTCCGCACTTGTCCATATGGAGTCAAGTTCTCTACAAATGCTGATTTTTCCCAAGGACCTAATTTAGGTGCGTGAGATGGGAAGCCCCAAGGAGATGTCATTAAAAGATAATTTACATGGGCTTAAGTTGGAGGAAATCTACTCTCTAGGACTTTTCCTTTTAAATTGTTCAATGCAGTATTTTATTCTAGCTGCTCCTTTAGTCATTCTTTCTGGTTTATTTTTGTCCTCTGTGTTTTCCAACACATCCCTCTTCATCGACCCAGATAACTCACGCTAGAAGGACAAATAGAGATAAATGGAACTGGGGATGTACAGGTGCTGGGGGAGAGAAGGTGCAGAGAGTGAACTTTGCCTATTTAAAGAAGATGAATGGACCAAAGAGAAGTTTGGGAAAGGATCAGGAGACCTAGGCTCATCTGCCCTAAGCAACGCTCTAAACAGCTGTACGTTTAAGTAAGCATGCTTGCACTTATTCTATATACATGTATTCAGTGCATACTGTATGCCAGAAACTCACTAAATATGGAGATATGGGCATGAATTAGACATGATCCCACCCTCAAAATCTCACAGTCAGCTGTCAGGGACAGACATGGAGATAATTACCACCAGTGTTCCGAGCAGCACAAGGCAAAGAGCAGTTAAATCTGCTTGAGTCACGTGAGCTCACAGACAAATGATTATGACCTGAGTCACATACAAGTAATTAAAATGGAAAGGCAAGGGACAATGAGATTGTTCCCAAGGGCTCTAAGGGTTTTTTGTGGTTTTTTTAAACAAATCTTTTGCTATATTCAATAACCATAAGGCCCAATTCTCATACATATTTTTACAAATAAGTGTCTTCTTAGCTCAGGCCATAGAGATATTTTAATATGCACAATTACAATCTGTTGAGATCAAATTTATTGCAATATTCATAGAGATTAAATACCTGAGTCATAATATGATATGCTTTTCTACAAAAGCTGCCCTAAACATCTTCAGCCTTTAAGGACATGTTTGTTTTTATGCCTATTCTTAATATTTTTTAATCTTATATCTATCTTTAATTTTTATTCACATTGGAGGCAGTATAAAGAAGTAGTTCTGGGCTTCCCCGGTGGCACAGTGGTTGAGAGTCCGCCTGCCGATGCAGGGGACACGGGTTCGTGCCCCGGTCCGGGAAGATCCCACATGCCGTGGAGCGGCTGGGCCCATGAGCCATGGCCGCTGAGCCTGTGCGTCCAGAGCCTGTGCTCCGCAACAGGAGAGGCTACAAACAGTGAGAGGCCCGCGTACCACACACACACACACACACACACACACATACACAAAAAAAGAAGTAATTCCGAATATGGGTTCTGTTTTAGTGGCCCTAGGATCAAATCCTAGCTACTAGTTATGTAATCTCAAATAAAAAGTTTAACCCTCTGTCATACAGTTTTCTCATCTGTAAAATGGATATCATTATAGTACTTATTTCACAAGTGCAAAGTAAGAGGAAGCACAGTCCACGAGACCACCCTCACTCTGACACCAGTTGCAAGTTTGGGGGTCCTCAAGGTCACTCTTATGTTTGATAATTTGCTAGAAGGACTGACAGAACTCACTGAAAGCTGCTATACTCAATTGCTATTTATTACAGCTACAATCAGCCACATGAAGTGTCCAGGGAAATCCCAAATGTGGAGCTTCCAGTTGCCCTCTACCCTGGAGTTGTGGACAGTGCTGCTGTCCTGGTGTTGATGTGTGATGATATGCACAAAGTATTGCTAATCCAGGAAGCTAGCCCGACCCTTGGTGTCCAGAGTCTTTATTGAGGGTCCAAATGGCTGATCTCAGCATCCAGCCCCCCAGAGGTCAAACCTGTTCCCACATGACTCAAAACCCTCACCATAAATCTCATCCTTAGACTTTTTGATGTGGTCCCAAAGCTCTCAGGTAAACAAAGGTACTCTTATCAGGTAGGATATTCCAAGGGTTTAAGAGATAACCTCGCAGAGGCCAAGGACAAAGACCAGACCCCTCTTTGGGCAAGGTTAAATTTTTTACTACACAACCGATGTGTTGAATTAAGTAAGATGATGGTTACAATGGGCTTAGAATTTTGCCTAGTACAAAACAAGCATAAATCTTGGATATATATCTATTATTATTAGCAGTCCTTTTTGATCCTACAGCATCATACTAGATACTATAGGAAATCTTAAAAAAAAATTAACAAGGTGTAGTTTATAATCTTGGAGGAGAGATACTAAGTTTCAAGTAAAACCAACAAAAGCAGAATGAGGTTGAGTATCACAGTAAAGGAGCAAGCAAACTGCTAGGGACCAGTGGAAGGGAGAGGTTACTTCCAGGCAGGGGTTAGGGGACAGCTGCTCTGGGAGGGCACCTGAGCGGCACTGAGGGATGGGGGTTCCGAAAAGGGGGGAGGACATTCCAGACAGAGGGAACCACATGAATAAAATCAGAGATGGGAAAGCAAGGGCCCCTTCGGGGAACAGAGAAGGGCTGCCATGGCCTACTGTAGAAGCAACAGGAGGAAGAAATGGGAAAGCACTGGACAGACAGACTGAGAGAGCTTTTCAACGTGCTGTTGAGCACTTGAGGCCTTATCTCATAGACTCTGGGGAACCAGTGACAATCAATATAAGGCCTAAAGAACACCCTGGAAGAGAATATGCTGTCTCTTTTCATATCTCCAGTCTTTGAAACATGCTCCTTCCTCAACCGTATCACTCACCCTCCCAATACCGCCCACTTCACTTGGCCAATTACAATTCATCCTGCAAGAAACAGCTCAAGAACTACTTCTGTGCACACCTCCATAATGAAACACGTTATATACCATCAGGGCCTGTTTTCCGCTATACACAACTGTAGTTTGTCATCTCTGTATACTCAGTGTCTGTATACTTGTAGAGTGGTTCAAAGGAAAAAAGGGAGAGAGCGAGAGAGGAGAGAGACATGAAATCTTGAAATATCTACAAAGAATTTAAAGAGCAGATATTTCTAGTTAATTTAAAGAGAAACTAGGACATACAGAGAGAGTGAGTAATAGTGCCTAGAGTAAGACAAAATCTTATAACTGCATGGCAGAGTCTTCTCAAGGTATCCCAAGGCTTTAGTAGTAATAGTAATAATAATAATAATAATGATAAGAGGCAGAAGACGAGCTTGCTTATACAACACTTATAAAGCACTTGGTAGGCGCCGGATATGCTCTGCTTGATTTATGTGAACCCAGTTAATCTCTGCAACTCAGTGATATAAGTACTAACATTATCTCCATTTTACAAATGAAGAAATTGAGGGACACAGTAGATAAGCAAATTGCAACAGAAATCCTGATAACAATCCTAGGATTGTAAAAACTTCATCTTGCCAAATTCATTTAATTGCATCTGAATAGAGTTGGAGACTGACCTAGTGTTGGGCTGTAACTTCAGTTCCTTGTGTTGGTTGGAATAAAGAGCAGTGTTCTTTTCATCTGAGGCATATGTTTCCACGCCAGGCCCCTAATGCCTGAGCGCCCATGAGGATGATTGTGTTTGAAGGACTGCCTGCTAACCTGTTCCAGCTGAACAAGCCACTTTTATTTTTCAAGACCAAACGTCTAGGAGGCTTTTTATTGACTGAGAACAAAAGCAGCCCAGTGGTTTAAGTGGATTGTGTAGTAATGGCCCAGCAAGGCTCCAGCAGGGAAGACGTCTTTCTGCCTCTCCGAGGTGGAAAGACCAGCAGAGGCTTTTAGCAGGCATGTGCTTGTCAGAACACTCCACTTCCGGGGTGGGTGTGTTTTCCTTCTCCTTCCCCTGCTGTGTGTAATGTACAAATTTCCTTTAAACCCATCATTTGGTGTAATTTATGCTGCTACTTGTTAGATTTTCCCTGTTCCTTTTCCCTTTCCCCTGTCAGAGCTCCTGGCCTAGTCCTCCATTACCAGGAAAGAGAAAAACCCTTCTTGTTTTGAGGGGATCTAGCTGAGGAGCTTCCCTGGATCTCAGCCATTCAGCAGTTTGTCAAATGAATCTTAAAGTAACCCTTCTCTGTGAAAACTTTCAACCCAAGCTAGGTGATTAGGAAGGTGTTTTTTTTCCAAAGTCCCCACAATAAATTCCATAGAAATGTCCCACAAAGCAATGAAATGCCAGTCATTCTGGAGTGAAGGGAACTGTCACCTAAATGCTAGACGAGAAATGAGCTACTGGCCAATGTGTTCAGTCAGCATAGTACAGATTCATCACTGGCCAACCTGAGTCAGTGTGACGGTTGAGAATTTCTCCAGCAATTTGACAAAATTCTCAGATGAGCCAAAAGTAAATAAATACCACTGTCAGGCTTGAGAATGATTTGCTTTTTGCAAATATGGTAAGTTAAATCTATAAGCACATATTCATCTTAAGTGTAGCAAGTATGAAAGGAACGTATCTTACTTCTTTGCAGTGATTAATAATCCTTGTTAAAATAGGGTCATATATTCCTTTAATTCGCTGTTAATGAGTTAGAATCCTTGGATTCTTTAGATAGAAGAGACCCTAGAGCTCACTTCACCCCCCTTCCTAAATTTGCAAAGGGAGAAGTTGAGCTACAGTCTGAACCTAAAAGCTGAAGTTCATACAAGTGATCAGAGCAGAACCAGCACTGGGAGTCAAGGCTCAGAGCTGTGTTAACCACAAAAAAAAAAAAAAATTGTGTCCTCAACTGAAAGAAGGTTAGAGTGCCCTCTTGTGTCCCTACATGGAAATTCTTTATGTCTTTACAAAATTTTAAATCACTTTAATCTCTCCATCAATTTTACTGCATTGGGGTGAAAGGTCAGACATGTAGCTCTGAAGACAAATCCTGTGATCATTATGTTATCGGAAGTAGATGCACAATGCATTTGACCTACTTCATCAGTAAAGACAATAACATCATCCCTAGAGTAGTTTTGTGTGGATTCGGGTCTGGCTGACCTAGGTTTCTGTCCCCAGGCAGCCATTGGCAATCTTGGTAACCCTTGGTAACAGTTGCAAAACCAGCCTGAACCTCTGTCCCCTCATCACTGCCCTGCAGGACTGGCAGAGATCAAATGCAATCATGTAAGTCAGCCCAGCCTGACATTTGGTAAACAATAAACAATAAATTGAAATTATTAGTTATTTTCGGACGTGAGGGATCACCAGCAAGTTCACAATGAAGGAACTGAAGTGAGAACGCTGTGGAGTGAACAGAATGTCCTTGAGATGCTTTTAGCTCTTGGATGAAGAGGTTTCCATGAGCTCTGGGGGCAGAGGAAGAACATTTTTAAAGGAATAACATGCTAAATATGTGATTCTTCCAAAATAAATTCTTCCTTTAGATGGGGAAGTTTAAACAGAGCTAGGCCTAATGGCTTTCCCACAGATGGAATCTCTTTCAGAGGTAACACCTGGTCTTTGGCACTAAGGGCCCAGCAGTCAAAAAAAAATCTCTGCTCTGAAAGATAAAGTTTGAAAACCGGATCTTGTTTAGGGCATTGGTCCAGTTCTTTAAGCAGTCTTTATTTATTGAGAGGGTAACCATATTAAAATAAGTAAAGAACAGAGGTGAAAAACAATAGCTGGATGAATTCATTCTTTGATTTTCATTTTCCTTAAACTTCTTATTTTATGAAACAAGCTACCTCAGCTTAAGTGTTCCGGCAAAATGCCACTAAATCGAGTCCTTTTGCCCCAGTGAACTTTCAAAAGTTCCCTCCTCCCTCCAGTAATTCTCACAGCCGTCCTTTTCACACATGTGGGAGGGAGATATCATTATGTACGATACAAGGAGACTTGACCTTTAAATGTCAGTGGAAGTGTGGAGTCTGGTGATTGTATCTTTCTTCCACTAGCTCATTGGAGAGTTGAGGAAGACAGTTCAATAGTGTGTAAGCGGGAAGCGGGTAGGGGCGAAAGGAACTCCTCACGTGTGCCCCTCTTTGTTTTCACCCAACCAGGGAAAAGGAAAGGAAAGCTTGGATTGGACACTGTCATCCACATACTTATCCTAGATACCACAATCGCTGGGAGGTTTATCGCACCGCAAGAGCAGATTAAAAAAAGGCTGGTCAGTTTGCTCGCCTCGCTCATCCTTTTGGCGAATCTGTTACTTCACATAAGACAAATATAGCACGTGAGGCCGGGGAATTTATTACTGATGGAAAGTTCATCCTCGGGCCCTCGCGTGGTTGCGGAGGAGCAGAGCTGGAACCTCTTGGCGCCGGCAGCGTGCCCCCTGTTCGGCGGCGCGGCCCCTGTTCGGCGGCGCATGCGCACGCGGCAGTGCCATAGCCGTAGACCGCCGCTGGCCGCGCTGTGCTCCCTTTGTGGACATCAATCATCAGTCAAAGAGTGAAAAGATATCCCCTGACTCATACTTGAAAGTCTCCCATTTGTGTGGATTAACTGAACAATACATTTTGTAGCTGCTGTAGTTACCTCGATAGCATTTGTGAAACAGTTTCTGATGTTCAACTCATTTTCTACTTTACGTTTTTGTCTTTTTACGCATGGTTTTTCTCCTTAGAATGCCCCTAAACATCTCTGTGTCTTGTTTATCGATGCTTATATACTAGCCCTTGTGTTCCAGTTTTGTTTTTTTTTAACATCTTTATTGGAGTATAATTGCTTTACAATGGTGCGTTAGTCTCTGCTTTATAACAAAGTGAATCAGCTGTATATATACATATATCCCCATATCTCTTCCCTCTTGCCTCTCCCTCCCACCCTCCCTATCCCACCCCTCTAGGTGGTCACAAAGCACCGAGCTGATCTCCCTGTGCTATGCGGCTATCTATTTTACATTTGGTAGTGTATATATGTCCATGCCACTCTCTCACTTCGTCCCAGCTTACCCTTCCTGTGTTCCAGTTTTAACGCCAGCATACCATGAAAAAGATTTTTCATGAAGGAAGTCCATCTCAACCAGAGGGAAGCCTCCTCTTGTACGTTTCCACCTTCCCCTCATCTTTATGTGACACCACTCCACTCCCAATCGAGGTCTGCCCCTCTGGGCCAGGCACTGGGCAAGTTGAGGCAAGGAGGGACGGTCTGGCAGAGGAGAATCCCCTGGTGTGAGGGGGCCTGAAAACTGGGATGGGCAGGACGTGTGTTTGCTCCAGACAGGTTAATATCATGGCACCCCTCACACTGTCACTTAAAAAGTATGTATTCGTGATTTACAGAGAAATGTCGAGGTGAAATTTTACATCTTTGAAAACTCCGCATTAGGTTATCTCCTCTCCCAGTTCTCTCTCCTCAGCCCTGCTGCCCTAGGATTCCCTCCTTCTCTCCCCTTCTCCTCCTGGCCTCTCAGGCTCCCTCCCCTTTCTCGGCAGATCAGTTTAGGTCCTTCCAAGCTTCTGTCTGCAGACTTGCACACCCGCACCCACGCTTAATACTGCTGCAAGTATGTCAAAAGCCATTAATGCCAGAGATGAATATTTCATTTGTGCCAAGCAAACAAAAGATACCACACTTACCAGGATTCTCTCTGCATGAACTGAAAATGACTTTTTTATCCTTATCACATGTTCATATTTAAGATAAAGAGTTTACTATGTGCCTTAAAGAGAGACCTCTCTCTCTCTCTCTTTTTTTTTTAAACATCCTGCCCATTTTGTAAGGAGTCACTGGTGAAAACCTACATCAACTGGCACCAAGTTTGTAGATTATCCCAGTGATACTTTTACATCCCTTGTTGATGGGTCCCTTCAGCCACCACTCTGATACTGTGCCCCTCAACATAGCTCTCCCTGGAAGCCCACGGTGCTGCCAGAGCTGCTGTCACGAGGCAGGAAGATGCCGGGGAGGGAGAGGAGCTGGTGACAGCCTCCTCGGGAAGTGAGAGCCAAGCAGCAGGGCACTTGGAGTCCAGCTGGACCCATGCTCTCTGAAGGGCCAGAGAGGTGTCCCTGTATATTCCCTGTCACCATTTGAGTCTGAGAGAAGTGGTCTCTCCAAACCTTAGAAGAATATCCTGACCTCTTGTTCAAATGATCTTGAGTGGGAATGTTTTGATTGCCTTAGTTTTAGAACTTTCGAAAAAAAATTTTTTTTAATTTCTTAAAAATCACAGGTTCATTAAAATGCAAACACTTTTAGTGAGACAGTGGGTTTGAGGGCCCAAACCTCACTTTTAAGCTCATTTTCTAAGAAATACTTTTGAAAGATTTCTTAGAAATTATATGAAGATAGAATCTTCTGGGCTCTGTGTAAATCAAGGCATAAAATCCTCTTATTTTTTCAGAAAAATTCAACCCTTTAAAATGGATTAATATATCACCAGGCTATCTCCCAGAACTCTCCAAGGTGGATGGACAGTATGAGGAAGAGCTGTTGTTCAGCTAGACCTCTCAGTTTCTGCTCCCAACTCCACCTGAGGGCTGTTCTCTCTTCTTTTCCTCCTTTGGAGATGGGAGAACATTACTGTCTTTCTTTGGCTTGAACACTTATCTTTTCTCTCTCTTTATAAAGCCTGATACTGCTCGCTCTTCTGCTGTTTGCACTGACCATCATTTGATCTAGTTGACCCTTTATTCCAGCCCAGACACCTTCTGGTTATCTGAACGACCTAGCTTCATTAAGATAGAGTGTAAGCAAGATTTTTGGTCTTTTGTGTTTGGGCATCTTTAATATCCTCTCACTGTAGTTTTTGCAGCTAAGATCTTATTCATTTTCCCAGAATAATTTTTTGCTATGTATATTTTACATGAATTTAGAAAAATAAGTTGGACATTCAGTACCATTTTATGCAGCATCAGCTCCACTGGGTAACTGGCAAAACGGCTGCACCTGTTTTCTTGCAAGCTGCCTGCATTATTCTGGCCTCACCTGGTATGGTATAGGCTAATAATCAGAGAAAGAATATGAAATTACAAATCATATGACCTAAAGTTCAAACTGAGATAAAATAAACAAGCCCTAACTGAACACTTTGACTATTCCTAACAGAAAATGCATGCACATTCAGTATATGTTTTAAGACCTAGCCTGCAATGAGCCAGACCATCTTAATTTTGACAGCAGTAGTATGATGAAGTGCTGATAAAAATCTGGAGTTTAGATGGCTCTTTTAAAAATAAGCTCAAAATAATAATTGTCTTTAAAAGAAATTTTGCAGAATGATGATTATGTCTATTAGAACATCTTTATTTTTATTAGTAAAAATACTTCTGTGAAATAGTGAATTTTTTTCAATCCTTTTAAATATACTTTTCCAAGTAAATGAAGCATGTTTTTTTTTCCTTCTGAATATAAGTTTTACCTGGATTTCATTTCAGACGGACCACTCTAGTGTCAACATATACACATCGACGTGCACATAAATGCTTTGGCAACTGAGAGACATTAGTTCCAAACACCTCTATAGGTATCCCTACTATGAAGTTTTGCTATTTAAACATTTGCTATAACAACTTATAATAAGATTTGTTTTACCTGGAATTCACTTCCTGAATGAAAAATATCTCATAGCAAATTCACACGTGTGGGCTAGCAAAAACATTCAAGTTGCAGGTACATCCAGGCCAGGTGATGGAGAAATGTGTCACACCCATGGCCCAGCTGCTCTCTCAATAGGCTCAATTGTACATTAGTGCTCTCAACTTGCCACATTACTGAGTAGAAATGTCGTCTAAGAAAGCGAAAAGGCTTTGAATAAAATCCGTGAACCCAAGAGGCCTGAAAAGCCCATACTTGCAAAGAAAAAACAAAGTGATAAAGAATGTTGAGGGAGATGATCTGACATAAAGCGGTCATGCTCACGTCCTTAAGAACTGTGCACTAGTATTTTAAATGTGCAAGAAATACAGAAAAAAACTTCTGAAAGTATGACTTCGGAATACTGAAGAAAGCTTCAGGAAGACTCTGGTGTTTGGTGTTTTAATGCTTTCTATTATAGAAAGATTTGTTGTGGATGGTTATATAAGTGTTTGAGTGTTTTACTGGTATTTATTAAAACTGATAGGGTTTTTTGAAGAGTTGGGGAAGTATTACTGTTTCTTTCCATTTCAAATAATGCATTATAGGTTTTCCTTCTCCAAAAATCAGCTAACCAACATGCCTTTAGCGATAGATTGGATTTGGTTTTTTTGTGTTTGTTTTTCTATAGAAATCACTTGTGGATGTCTAATTCTATGATGTTAAAAGTAAAAAGTTCAAGAATATCCTTGGAACTTTCTCTCCCATATTTTCAAATTGCGTCGTAGTCACTGAATTTATTTATTCCTGTTATTGACACAGGAGCAGACTAGAGATTGTTTATAATTATACTTTTAGTGCCAATTTATACTTAGCCTACATAATACTGTGATTTTAATTTATTCCTTTTGATGTTAATTCTGGATGAAACCTAAAATAAATCCCTTAAGCTGCAAACTTCCTTTTTCTCAGTTAACTGCCACAGCAGATCCCTGAATATGAATGTTTAATGAGGTTTCACAACATTATTTAAAAACTAGAATTATTTGTTTCTCAGGTTGTGTCATTCAAGTAGAAGATAACACAAATTCCTTAATAATGAAATAATACTAATAATATGTTTGAGTTCATTCTGTTGGCCAAGGACTCTTCTGAATGCTTACCTAAGTGAATCACTTAAACTTCACCACAAACCATTGATGTTGGTACTATTGTTGTCCCCTGTTGACAGGTGAGAAACTGAGGCACAGCATTTCAGTCACTTAGCTAGTAAGCAGTACAGCCAGGAGTACGTATCTAGGTAGCCTGGCACCAGACGCCATGCTCTTAACCATTGTGGGAACTCTCCATGTAGCTTATCCGGAGCTACAGTGTTTCATCAAGCCAGGGCTCAGGACTTACCGTTGGTAAATCTCTTCTTGCTAAACTGGCATCTTGTACACTACACCTCTGGGTCCTTCAGGGCTATGTAGGTGGAGAAATGACTTGCTGGGCCTGGAGAAGCCTGGTAGGAATATTTAAAAATTAACTGGCTCTCAACCCATTAGTGTTCTAGGGGCAGGGGATGAGAACAGAACCCTCCAATATCGACTCACCTTATGGATGGTGTCCAGTGGGCAACAGTCACTGGTGGCATTGACAGACATGCCAGTTAAGGATAAAAGAGGTACAGGGTCAGAGATCCAACCCAGACACGTCAGCTGTCCATTTGGCTACCAGGGAGCTCAGTCTGGAGTGATATTTCTCAACCCTTTTTCCTCTGTGGCCAAACTAAGGAGTCTTTTTAGCTATTTCTATGCCACTCCTTCTCACTGTCCCCACCCCCGCAGTGATGAAATTTTAATACCACAGATACACTGTATGGTATATCTGTTTAGGTACTCTCTTTATACCTTGAACATAAAAAGAGTAAGATTTTTTCATTCCCCCAAGAACCAATTTTTTGTTCCCTTGGGGCGGAGTCACCCAGTTGAGAATACGTGGCCTAGAGGCACCAATACATTGAATGGTGTGAGTAAACACAGGGTGGGAGGGTGGCCTTCAGTGAACAGACTTGGAGGGGTTAATGGGCTTCAAGGTTAAAGGGCCCACCAAGGGCAGGGTGGTACCTGAGGGAAGTGAGAAGAATAGATTTTCTTAAATCTATGAGGTCAGGCGTTCTTTTTTTAAAAAAAAATAATTTTATTTAATATTGGAGCAGAGTTGATTTACAATGTTGTGTTAGTTTCAGGTGTACAGCAAAGTGATTCAGTTATACATATACATGTTTCTATTCTTTATCAAATCCTTTTCCCAGTTAGGTTATCACAGAATATTGAGCGACTTCGTTTCTTTATGTTCTCTCTTATTCCTGAAACAGAGATACAAATTGACCTTTAAATGAAAGTTTTGAAACCCCTGGATGGAATTAATTGCCCCTACTTTCTGGCATGTATTTCTGTTAAACCACTGGTTGCAGGATGGGGTTTGGGTCTCCTCTGCTAGCCAGCCTCCTCCTGTATGTAGCATCGGGCCTAGCACTGTGCCTGTCACACCGTGCTGTCAGTGGACATTTCCAGGGATACAGGGTTTTCCTTGGGAGGCTGTTTCCCTCAAGTCCTGCTTTGACAAGTGGAGGTCAGGCGTTCTTTGACCTGGGTCACCATCCCCACCTCCCCGGATGCCACCCAGAGGTGTGATAAAGAAGATTTTCTCTTTCTAATATTCTTCACTTAACTCTTGTCTCATTCTTCCCGCTGAGGCTCTACGTATAGTCACCTCATAATCTGAAATGCCATTGTGTTGTGATGACGTGTATCACTTCAGGGTGTGTGATTTGAATTCTCTTAGTTTTATTTAGAGACCAGCTTCCCAAGAAGCTTGCTTTAAACTCTTTTTAATTGAGTTCAGAAAAATGGCTACTGTTCCAAATTGCAAGAAATGGGTAATGAAAGGGCCTTAACTAAAAACTGTTGTGTGCTCACTTGAGGTCTCCTAACTCCCAAATAGCAAACCTAAGAAAGAGTCAAGCAGCAATTGTCGTTCCAGATAAGGAGCCAACTGGCTGTCCCCAGTCCTCACAAAGCAGCTCATTTTCTCCTACTTGGTCCCTTAGATTATCTTGTAACCTAATGCTGCCTAGGAGGAAATACCCCTAACACTGGATAGACATCCAGCTAACCTTTTCTCATTCAAATATCTCTTTCCTTGTGATTTTGCTGCCTCAGTGACTTTATTCTGAACTCTGTGACCCAGTGCACGTCTGAAATGCTCTAATTAAACTTAAAGATCCTCATCTAATTACTTACTAGAAGGCATGATAAAGAAGCAAGGCGCCCCAATATTTTTCTTCTCTACAAAGAAGTGGTGATTATTCAGCTGGTCAAAGAGCAGGAGGCATTCCTAGAACACAAAGGATGGTAAAGAGAGCTTCTACCCAGATATGGGAAAGGCAGTGCACCAGATTATTATTTGAAGATTTGAAAGTAGTAGAAGACCAACCAGAGAAATTGATCCCCGGAAGTCAGAGAGCTTGTCAGCAAAGGATAATCTTACATTTATGGCAGTGAATGTCAAGCCTGGGTGTCTGATAGAATCACCAGGCGAGCTTTTCAAGTTTTTTATTCTCAACTCCCACTCCAGAGAGATTCTGACTCCATGGGTCTTGGGTGGGCTCTTGGGCACTGGTGTTTTTTAAAAGCTCCCCCAGGGGATTCTGATGTGCATTCAAGGTTGAGAATTACTGCTTTAGATTACAAAATGCTTTCACATACATTATCCAGGGTTTTGTATACATAAAGAGAGGAAATAGAGACATTTTAATGCCTTTTGATTGTATAAAGAAACAGGAAGAGACAAGAGTGGTAATTGTGAAAATGAAAGGATTGCAGAAAAAACAGTTTTCAAAAATTGGAAGAGGGCTTCCCTGGTGGTGCAGTGGTTGAGAGTCCACCTGCCGATGCAGGGGACACGGGTTCGTGCCCCGGTCCGGGAAGATCCCACATGCCGCGGAGCGGCTGGGCCCGTGAGCCATGGCCGCTGAGCCTGCGCGTCCGGAGCCTGTGCTCCGCAACGGGAGAGGCCACAACAGCGAGAGGCCCGCGTACCGCCAAAAAAAAAAAAAAAAAAAAAAAAAAAAATTGGAGGAAAAAAACCTTACCTTTGTAGGGCTAAAATTAAGGATGATATCAATCCATGGAGTGTAGAACATTAAGGAGAGGCCTGTATGTCCATATTTCCTGCTCTGTATGGAATATTCTTGAGATGACAACAAAAGTTCCCTACCCAGAAAAGTCTGAAAATAGTCATTCAATATTTGATGACTATTATTTTCTAAAACCTTATTTAGTCCACTCTATAAAAGAGAAATATTAGAGAAGTAGAACATTTGTTATTAGGCAAAAAGTTTGTTAAAAAATATCACGTTAATATTTCCGTGTGCATTCTGGGGTTGTACACACAATCTGCATGTAGAGACAGACGAGTGCCTCAACGGTGATCCTTACAGCTTCTGGATGGTTATAGTGAATAATTCTGCAGGTAAAAGTGGCAAGTAACAACCTTGGTTGTAGCTAAAGGATGAAGTGGAGCCAACTCTGGGCTCTCAGATTAGGGGGAATAGAAGTCAAGTCACAATGAGGCAGAAGAAAGTAAGTTGTGATCAGAAAGTAGGATATTGCATTTTGTGATTTTAGAAGTGGGCGGTGACAAAGCTTAGGCTGTGACCAAGAGAGTGAGTGACAGCTACTGTCAACAAAGTAGAGGCTAAGCTCTCATCTCCATGTCAACCAATAAGATGGAGATGGAGAGGAACAGTGCTTCAGGTACAGGAAAGAAAATCTTCCAGACCCTAAGTATTTAAGGTAAGGAATTTCAGTTCATCACCCCTTCTTCCCTCTAGTTTCCAGCTAACAGAGAATGACTTATAATAACAATAACAATAGTTCAGCACTTAGTACGTATCAGCATTGTTCCAGGCACTTTGCATGCATTCCAATGTTCACAACAGTTTTTGTGACAATCGATACTATCATGCCCATTTTACAGATTAAAAAACTGAGACATAGGGTAGGCAGCTTGCCCAATATGGGTTATAAATGCTGGTAGGCAGAGTTGGGGTAAGAGAATATTTTATGGAAGCTGTCAGCAAAAGTAAGTGCATAGAGTCCAGGAAGGGGCCTGGTGAGGGATGAGACTGAAATAATACATTGGAGCGGTATTGAGGAGAGTCCTAAACCCCAGTGTCCAGAGTTTGAACCTGATCTGTATCTTGAGATGATTGACTTTCCAATATGAACAAATTGGAGAGAGGCTGGACTGAAAGGACAAGTTAGGGTTGTTTTGGTCCTGATTAAAGGACTGGTAATGAGGAGGGTGGCAGGTGAAGGTTAAAGGAAGAGACATGTTTGATGTCTGTTGTAAAAGTCAAATGCAAAGATTTAGTACCTGGTTGGATGAAGTGGGTGAGGGAGAGGGAAGAATTTAATTAGAATCTGAGGTTTCAAGTCTGAGTAACTGAGCAGAACTTCAAGAGAGGCACTTTGTAGCGGTGAGAGGGACAGCATGAGTAGCTGGACTTTGAAAATCTGTAATTTGTTGTGTCAGCAGGCAGGCGTGGATGGAAGACCACAGGAGAAGTTGGAAACGTAACTTTGGAACTTAGAAGAGTCTGAGCTAGAAATGAAACTTTTGGTGTCGTCTGCATAATGGTGCTGTGGTAAAAACTTGGGAAGTGGATGAAATCTCTGAGGGTGGGAGAAGGAAGGAATAAAGACCCTTGGAAAACGTTTAAACTGGGGAACAAGAAGGAGGGAGAGGAGCCAGCAAAGGAGGCCAAAGGAGAGAGGTAACAGGATAGGAACACCCAAAAGTGTGCATCGTGGATCACAAGGGAATGGAAGGTTCCAGAAAAGGGCTGACTTAGCAGACCCTCAGAGAAGCTAAGAAGAATAAAGCCACTTGGAGTTGTTGATTCCAAGGTTATAAGGATCAAAAGTAGCAATAGAAGGATAGGAGGTGGCCTCCAACTGGAAGGAGGGAGTAGATCAGGGGAGACAGAGGCCACACGACTGGCCTCTTTTTCAAGAATTCAACAACTGGGAAGAAAGAGAAGATGGTCACTTGAAGGGGTAAGGCGTGTAATGGAAAGTGCTTTGTTTTGTTCTTAAGATAAAGAGGACCACTTAAATCTATTTTAGACAGTGATAAAAGAGCCATGGAGAGGATGAGTGAAGATGCACAGGCGCTCCCAGGTAGTAGCAGCAAAAACACTTCCCGTGGCAGAAATCACAGCAGGGTGAGGTTCTAAACTATTTTCTAACCTTATCATAAAACAAGCCAGAACTCATGGAGCAGAGATCCCTACCAACTCCACACAGCAGTTCTCTTCGAGAACAAGGCAAGGACCAATGGAGCAGGGGTTTTTCCACCTCTTCTGGGGGAAATGTGTGAATTTAACCCATACATCCCAGGGCAGAGGGGGAGAAGTAGCCCTAAAGACAATCTTTAAAGAGTGAAATAACTTCTTTCAGGTGTAGGGAGAAGAGGAAACTTTGATAATAAATCTGGAGTGCAAAATATTAGGATTTTCTTTTTATAAGTATTATTTGCACATTGTATAACTTGTAAATATTCTGGTGAGGGTTGGGGCATTTTTATCCAGTTTTTTGAAAAAGAAATAGTTAAATGCACTTAAGTACCTGAGTGTTATTCTCTCACTCTATGTGAGTGAGGCCAAACACTTCCTGGAAAAAAGTAAGTAGAAAGGCAAAAATATTGACAGTGGTTCATGAGTGAGTGCTGGCTTTGACTGCTGGAGGCCTCGGTAGGACAACTGCTGTAAACCAGTCAGCAAATGGCCTGTTCCCTTGTCCTGTCTCTTCCTATCAAGGGGACGGAAGTGGGCAGTGCTGGGCACCCAGAATGGAAAAGGGAGGAAAGAGAGAAAGAGGGACTCCCGGTTCCCAGGGAACGTGCACACCCTTCCTCTTCTGTGGGATGGGCTGGGTACCCTGTGTATTCAGAAATGGTCCCCGGGGGCCCATCACTGTCACAGTGCCGCAGAATCCTCAGACACAGAGAAAAGCCTCAGAGGTTGTTAGCATATCTCCCTCTGGACATGAAACTGGACTCAGCACCAACAAGAGAATACGAGAGGATTTGCTCTCCTCCATGCTTGGATAATGCCTATTCCCTGAAACCCAAAGAAGAATTAAGTATTATGCGGAACTCACACTATATTACACACTCAATCCCGAACAGCTGGGCTGCTGATAAAATCTAAAAAGAAGAGAGAACTGGCTGTTCTCCATCTATACATAATGTATTCGTAATAAATCTCTTGATGAGGAGGTATGAAGATCTCCTATTTCTGTGCAGCCCAAGGAAGCAGAACATTCGGCAAGTATCCAGTGAGTCTTATTAGCAGAGACAACCAGTATGGAAGCTCCAGGGGGACTTGCCCCACATTTCTATTAGTAACGGCAATTTTTTTTTTTTTTTACCTTAAATATGCTAGTAATTCTCTTGCTTGCAAAATTCATTTTGCCTAAGGATCGATAACTATGCTTTTTCTTAGTGTTACTGAATACCCTCCATGTTGTAGAGACTACATAAAAATAAAGCATCGCTTGCCACTTTTTTTTTTTTTTTGCTTTATTTCTGAGAGGATAGAACAGTAAAGCCATTCCCAGAATGATTTATTTTCAAGAAAATGGAAATAATAAAACATGAAACAGTAGAGTTGTGTAAAATCCTATATTATGTATGAAATGCCTACTCTACAATTTAGTAAAAAGGATAACTGGTGACAGTCAAGAGTATTCTATATGAATATAAGAATTTTGATTCTGGTGTGGGTGGTAGTGATTAAGAACAAGGTTGGTAGTGTCAGAACATGACACTTTCCTCCTAGGTTTTGCTTGCAAAGTGCAGCCGCCTGTGTGGAGCCCCCCAGGGTCAGGGCCAGTCACCAAGCCAACCAAATAATAATGGTTGACACCAGATAGAAACCAATGACAAAACAAAAGATATTTGTTAAAGATAATTTTTACTTAAGTTACTGCTGAAATATTTTCTCACTATAGTTAGAAATGTGTCTCTCGTGGTCACTTAGACTTTATAACAATAAGATCATCTCAGTGTCTAGGAGGATCCCTACCCTCTTTAAGGAAGAGAAATACAACATGCATTTGATCATTTAATAGCAGATTTGGCTTATTCAAAAAGAGGGACGTGGGCTTCCCTGGTGGCGCAGTGGTGAGAGTCCGCCTGCCGATGCAGGGGACACGGGTTCGTGCCCCGGTCTGGGAAGATCCCACGTGCCGCGGAGCAACTGGGCCCGTGAGCCATGGCCGCTGAGCCTGCGCGTCCGGAGCCTGTGCTCCGCAACGGGAGAGGCCATAACAGTGAGAGGCCCGCGTACCACAAAAAAAGAGAAAAAAAAGGTATTTATTAATTAATCAATACCTTATACCAGCAATGTATGAAATTATAGTTTTACCGCAGGCTTGACAAGCTGCTAATAAGACTATGTTACTCTTATTTGTGTTTATTTCATCCCTAGCAAGCTTGAAAATTTTTGCAAGTATTTGTTCACAATGTTCTGCATGTGTGCTTGGTTCTAAATTTTTGTTGTTGTTTTCTTATCAATTGGATTATCTGTCCCAGCTCCAGTCTCAACCCCTCTCCTCACATTTATTGCTTCGTATAGGCTCCCATGATTCATTCAGTTACTGGGTAGACGAAAAGTCCCCAGTGGGGCCTGACCAAACCCCAGCTATCAAACGCCTCGCCAGGATCTCCTTGGTAAAGAAGCTCATGAAGAAATGGTCTGTGACTCAGAACCTGACATTCCGAGAACAGTTGGACGCTGGGATCCGCTACTTCGACCTGCGTGTGTCTTCCAAGCCAGGGGATGCCGACCAGGAAATCTACTTCATTCACGGGCTTTTTGGCATCAGGGTCTGGGATGGGCTGATGGAGATTGACTCGTTCCTCACACAGCACCCCCAAGAGATTGTCTTCCTGGATTTCAACCACTTCTATGCCATGGACGAGGCCCATCACAAACGCCTGATTCTCCGGATCCAGGAGGCCTTTGGGAACAAGCTGTGCTCAGCCGGCAGTGTGGAGAGTATGACGCTCCAGACGCTGTGGGAGAAGAAGAGCCAGGTAGGAGGGAACAGAGATTAGCTTCCAAGGGCAACAACGGAACTCTTTCTGCTTTTTCTGTGTCACCAGCTCTAAGGCAGCTCACTCCAGGGCTCTTGGGTCAGAAGGCATAGATTGTTTGGGATGATAAAGATCTGCACACCAGTTCATGGGCTCTAAGACGGCTCCAAGGGCGCCCCTGGGCACAGCTGAACTGGGATTAACTTGTTTGGCAATGGCCTGGCCAGAACCAGCCCCAGGCAGAGTTGTGAAATAGGACCAGTTGGCCATTACCATTTTTCTGTCTCCCATTGTATCTGTTTTCACACTCCTAGTTCCCCTTAGGGATCATCTGTCCCATCCTGTCTTCAACTCAATATCAGATAATCCCTGCCAAATATTGTTTGATAGCATTAGCTGACAAAGGCACGTGAAGTGATTCGTCTCAGAGGTGTTAGTTAACATTTTGAAAGGCCATCTCCACAGAGTTTGGGTCAGCGTCAGCGGGGAAGACAGTTAAAGAAGGAAGAACCCGCAAAGAGATCAAGGCTAGAGGAGCATCCCTAAGTTGAGAAGAGCCCCAAACCCAGACCCAGGAAGGACAGACTCAGGAAAAGGAGTGCGGGCCTCAGATATATTCTGTTCTGGTCCCAGAGGATGGTGGGTAGTGAGAGAGGAGAGCTTCAGGAATGGTCAGCCTCCAATTTAGACTCTCTTTAAAAAAGAAAAAGCAAAAAAGTACCTTTCATTCACAGTTGCTCCCTTACTCATAGAGGCATTAACCAAAGCATCTTAAAGAGGCAGTGATTTTTGAACTGAGGGAAGAGCTTTTAATTAGAAAGCAATTAAAGATTATTCCTTTGCAAATGTATGGTGAACACTAAGTACGTGGCGAGCTCCATTCTAAGCACTTGGGATAAATCAGTAAATAAAACAAAGATCCTTGCCCTAATGGAGATTTCATTCAGGTGGACGGAGATAGATCATAGATAATAAACATGATAAATACAGTGTAGAGAATGTTAGAAGGTAATAAGCAATGGAAAAAGAAAGCCAGGCACAGTAAGGGGGAACCGGGGATCTATGGGTTGGAGGGTTGGTCACAGTTTTAAATGTGTTGATCAGGGTAGCCCTCATTGAAGAGATGACATTTGAGGGAGTGAAACTATTGGGGGAAGAGCTTTCCCAGCAGAGGAACCAGTCAGAGCAGAGCCCCAAAGCAGGAGGGTCCCTGACATGGTTGAGGAAAAGCAGGGGCCACGGGACTGGAGAGCAGAGCAGCGGACGAGGTCAGAGAGATAATGGTTGATCAGGGGGCCCTTGAAGGCACTGAAAGGACTTGGTTTTTACTCTGAGTGAGGAAGGTTCTGGGAGGGTTCTGAGCACAGGGTGTTGTGGCCTGACTTAAGTTTTGATGGTATCCCTCTGGTTACTAGGAAGAGCCCTGGAAAGACAGAAGGGAAGTACAGAAACCAGTGAGGAGAGTAGTGGGAAGTGGTCAGATTTGGAATCCACCAGAAGTTAGACCTAATAGCGTTTCCTAACTGTTGGGATGTGAGGATTCCAGGATGACTCCCAGGCTCGGCCTGAGTAAACACCAGGAACAACCAGGGAAACACCAGGTGGTTTTGCACACCCGTGAAAGTGCTGAAGGTCTTTGAATCTACGAAGACTAATGAGTTAACTCTTAGTATCTGTTAAGTTTTATCTAAGCTATTTTTCTTCACTAAAACTTTTGTAAGTGATATTTTGCCAAATATTTATCACACCTCTCCCCTAAACCTAAGTTTATATCTATTCAGACTCGCAGGTCAAATTTGGAGAGATTTGGGCTTCCCTGGTGGCGCAGTGGTTGGGAGTCTGCCTGCCGATGCAGGGGACACGGGTTCGTGCCCGGTCCGGGAAGATCCCACATGCCGCGGAGCGGCTGGGCCCGTGAGCCATGGCCACTGAGCCTGCGCGTCCGGGGCCTGTGCTCCGCAATGGGAGAGGCCACAACAGTGAGACGCCCGCATACCACAAAAAAAAAAAAAAAAAAATTGGACAGATTTTTCCCCAGTGAAATCTCTCTCTTACAATGCTAAATAATACTAGTAACAAGAGCAATAGCACATTTATTGAGCCTTTACAATGTACTAAGTACAGGGATTAACTCATTTAATCCTCTCAACAACACTATGACATAGGCTGTCATTATTATCCTCATTTTACAGATGAGAAAACTGAGGCAGGGAGCAATTAAGCACCTTGCCCAAGAGAACATTGTCAGTGAGCCACAAGGGCCAGGACTCAGTCACAGGCTGTTGGGCTCTACGAGTTCCCACAGCCTTCAATGCTCTCCCAGGGCTGTTCACACATCTTGGTGATCTTCACAACTAGTGTCATAGACGATGCTAATAAAAACACTTTCTCCTTATTCAAGAGCCCTATTATCAGAAGGTCTCAGAGGGTTAGCAGAATGGGAGACAGGGAAGATCCGTGAGAGGGCTTTTGAATACGAGGATTCAGGTAAGGTTAAATTTGAGTCCAGCTAAATTTATAAACAGGTATCTGTTATAGTTTTGTAATTTTATGCACAGATAGTATTCTGGATGGGCTGCCACTTTGCATACTAAATCATTTAGAAATTTGCAAGAGAAACAGGTAATTTCAGGAATAATGAATCATGTGGACAGTGAATTTCTAGCAGAACAGTAAAGATCTGTTACAGTTTTTAAGTATGGGCTAATCTGTGTCATTCAACAACCAATACCCCTAAAATTATGAAGGAAAGAGACTGTGATGATGTGTCAGAAAAAGGGAGCATGTCTTCAATTTGAATTCCAGGATTTCCCTGCTCCCCTTCCTTTCCCAGAGGTTTCCCTGCTAAACCTCTTCTTAAAAGCTAAAGAGATCTCCAACAGAGCTCTCAATCATCTGCCCCCTGCTGGGGCAGTGCCATACTGGTGGTTAAACTTTAAATATTCATTATATAATGAACTGCCTTGCATGTAACCCCCAGAGTATTTTATTACTACAGTTTGATAGAAAAAAGTGTACCACCATTCAGTCACATTTCATGTACTCAACATGCAGTTATATCACAGCTCACAGGTATGTATGGGTATATTAGTGGTTATGAGTTTTGAGGGTACAGTGAATTGGAAGATTTCATCTACAACTTGGCAGTATTTAGAATCTTAATGAGAAGGTAAGAATATGTGCCGCTAGTAAACTATAAGACAACTGACATACAATTACAAGGCAAAACTGCCTCAAACGTGCTGTATGAAAAAAAGGGTTTTGTAATCCATCAATTGAAAAATAGTACGTAGTATAAATCTGCATCCCAGGGGCCCCTGTAAAAGAATGATCAAAGTAAGAAGAGGTCAATTAAAGAATAATTCTTAAAGGAAATGAGATTTTAAATCTGAGTCTCGAGAGAAAACCTGCATATGAATTGCTGAGCTGGAGGGAAGAATATCTCAGACAGAAAATACAGCAGAGCGAGGTCCGGAGTCAGATGCAAAACACAGGCCCTGGGCAAGACTTACTGCCCCCCAGAATTCTGTAGAATGAGGGCTGGTTTGCTAAGCCAAGCTCCCACCGTAAACAGAAATTCCCCCTATAACCTTTAGGATCAGATTACTTGAGAAGGCTCTTGAGGAAAGCCATAAAGCCCCTTTTGTAGAATGTGTCCTTTTTGCTCCTTCTCCAAGACTGAGTGAAGAACAGCGCTTTCCTTTCATCCCCTGACCCTCTGCTCAGGGGCCAGGCAGCATGGGAAATGGTCTGACAGGCCCTGTCGAAGGATCCCACAACCTCCCGCCTCGCCCACAGTCCATCTCACAGCCCAGCTTTTCACACTTACAGATGCTGGAGACCCCAGCCTTCCAAACTAGCCAGTTACAACGCCAGCAGGAAATCTTCCCCAATCTCCCAGGCAACCTGCTTACGATGAGCCTGTGATTAACCTCATTAACCCATGTGTTTACCACCAACATCATTAGCAGGCAGTCAGACATTACTCAAAGCCATTAAAAGCAGCAAGAACAACTAGCCTGTTCAGTGCTTTGAGCCTGGTGCTCCCTAGCTCTAGGCCTTTAGGAGCAGTTAGGCTAAACGCACCCCGGAAACAAGACACACATTCAGAGCTCTTGCCCTTGGGTGCCAGGAGAATTATGCTGTCAGGCCAGCTATTCGAGGATTGCGGTCCACGGAGTGTAAATACACACAATGGACATTCCTCCAGGGAAGAATCGCTGGTACCCGGGAGGAGAAAAAACATAGTGCTTCTGGAAACCTAAACATCAGAGCTCTGAATTGGGACAATCGAAATAGCAATTCCCTGTCTCTCTGCTGCCTTCAGAAACTAATTAATGCCGTGGATGTGGCTTGCTAATTATTTGCAAAATCACTACCATCCTGAGAGGTCCCACTGGAGACCCATCCGGTACTCGAAGTCTTCCCTGCCTCACATAGCTCACTCCCTCCCTCTCCCGGGAAGGGCAGTTTCATTCAGAGTCAGCACGCGCAACTGAAAACCTACATCCTCCCAAATTCAGTTCAGTGTATTGATCTCAACCCAAGAGCTAAGGGTCAATTTCGTGAGCATAGGAGTCATAACTTATAGACAGGACTAACCGCTGAGTTTCTCCACCTGGGGTCCAGAGGTCCCTAAGGGGAGTGGGATAGGGTAGAATTTAAGAAGTCTGTGAATTTGGATGGGAAAAGCACTACATACTGGCTTTTAACCTCTAACTGAAAATCCGTATAACCACTGATTATGTGTGAGCAGTCACCCATGGCAGTGTCGGCAGTGTTGGCAGTGTTGGCAGTGTTAGCAGTGTTAGCAACTCCCTATGACTTTGTCCCCACAGAAACCACAGATATTCATTTAGTGCAGATATCTTGAAATATTGTGTATACTCATCATTTACTCAAAATTATGGAACTTATTAGACTTAAAACAAAATATTTTTATTTAATGAGTTTATTATGAAGTGCATACATTAATTAATTTATTACAGATTTAATTATTATGTTGATAGCTATATTTCCATCTCATTGATTTTCTTTGTAATCCTGTCTATTTTATTCTAGACATTCATTTAAAACCATCTGAGAAGGGGTTCAGGAGTTTACCATACTTCCAAAGGTGTTCATGACCCCCAAAACGTTAAAAACTTCAAGTCAGGCATATAGCAAGTGCTTAAATCTTTGCTTATTAATTTTTCTAAAAAAATATATATATAAACATTTTTGAATTTCCACGTGTGTTTGTATGTGTGCGCCTTTCCTCCTAGCAATCCATCAGTGTGAAGCCGGGAGCTAACACTCAGCTTGTTCATGAACCGCCCTCCTTTATTTGTTCTGAACGTTTCAGGTTCTCATCTTCTATCACTGTCCCTTCTACAAGCAATACCCCTTCCTATGGCCTGGAAAGAAGATCCCCGCGCCCTGGGCAAATACCACGAGTGTGCGCAAGCTCATCCTCTTCTTGGAGACCACGCTGAGTGAGCGCTCTCCCCACGGATCCTTCCACGTGTCTCAAGCGATCCTCACGCCCAGAGTGAAGACCATCGCCCGGGGCCTGGTTGGCGGCCTCAAGAACACGCTGGTCCATAGGTAAGAATTTGCTTCCTTTTCACAAGTGAGGGTTAAAAAAAAAGTTTTTATCTTGATTCTCTTCTGAATGAACAGCAAACAGGAGTAAAGCCGTATACCTTGAAGATTTAAAATAACAAAACAAAACCCAAAAAACCTTATATTTGAAAAAGTTGTGTACTTGAGGTGTCTTGCATTAACCGTGGCCAAAGGATCTCTAAACACTCTGTTAAAATGTACATATTATAACGTAAATACCCTCTACATTTCAATATGGAGACAAAGCACTTTCGGCCACCACCAGTCCGTTCACGTCTGGCTGGAGATGCCATCATGTTCCTGCCCCTGCCCTCGAAACTAGCCCAAGCACTCACTCTCTTAGGAAGCATTAAATGAGACTGCTGTGCCAGGCAGTAGGGATTCAGAGATGACCCTCCCAGGATTTAGGATATCCCTTCTCCCTTCCTTAGTGACAGTGAGTCCTAAGAAGCAGCTCAGGATGCCACCTACCATGCCATAGCTTCAGATACTTCCTCGGAGCAGAACTGATCCTGACTGTACAATTAGGCAGGAGAAGCTCCAGAAACGTTGTGTTAGATGATGTTCGTTATCCTGGGCACCAATAAATGATAGGGGTCGTCAAGAAAAAGGATGGCTTGTGTCTATGTCCATGTATGTGTGTATGCCTATGCCTGTGTATGCCTATAAAGGGAATGCTATAAATACATTTGGCTAATAGGGCATCCCTCACAATCCAAGCTGAGGAAACCAGTATGTTTGGATAACAAGGGATATTTACGAGAATCACTTGGTTCCTGAGTTCCAGGTGCTGAGCACCAGAGTTCAGATACTGAAAGATTCATCAAAAAACGTGTCCCTGTCTATTTGGATAGTTTGGATATGACTTCTGACAACAGGTGTTCACCTGGCAGGAGTTTGGATGACGACCTGAGAGCTTCTGATTGTGCTGGCCGTGAACAGAACCAGAAACCTCTTTCGGTGTGGCTCTACTAAGTCTTCACTGAATTACCTGTGCTTAACTTGGGAAAGAGAGTTTCATAAACCAAGACGAGAATCATGAACTTTCCTTTTTATAGTACATGCTCATATATCCATACCATTTCCTCATGCCTTTGGTAAATTTGTAGATTAACATTATTTATTTATTTATTTATTTAATGATGAACAGGAGCTAGGTCCAAAGACACAAGATGAATAATCTAGTCATTGCCCCCACAGACGTACATTCTATCGGGAAAAATAAACATGTAAATTTCTATGTAACACTGTGAAAATCACTATAATAAAGTCTGTGCAGAGAGCTGTACTTGTAAGGAAGAGGAAGTCTTTAAAAATAAGGATGTGTTATATCTGTATAGTGTATTCTGAATATAGAGCACCCTCTTGCAGATGATTTCATTAGGTTCTTAAAGTAAGCCAGCCTCCAGGAGGGCACGTTGTCGAAAGCATGTTATTGTCCCCACTTCAGATGGGCCCAATGAGTTTAAGTGACCCAGACCCCCAAAGCTGGTAAGAGTCAGTATTACATCCCATCCGTGGACTTCTGATTGTTGGACCATTGCCCCTTTCAGCATCCAAGCACTGACTTGTATGTAGCACATTTCAGTGCCCTGTTCCTTTCTGCTCCACTGGTCTGTGATTGTCTCACTAGCACCTGAATCCGGTCAGCTCTTACTGGCTACAATTCTGAACCCACAAAGTCACAATGCTTTTCATACTCGTGAGCTCCTGCATCTTTAATCTGGCTGCAGATGAAGCACAAGGCTCTTCCATTGAGAGGTAACGATGGCGCACGCGCCCAAAGTCCCAGCATCCTAGCACGCCAGAGCCTTAAGCTGCTGGCTGCAAGCACACATCTGGGAGATTGGAAGGATACTGGGGCATCTCGCCGCCTGCTGGTCACAAGAATGTTACCGAGATGCATTAGGCTTCCTAGGCCTCCACATGAGCTGCTTTGGTCAAATTTGTTCCCAAACACCAGCACGACAGGTGGCTGTCATTTCCCCTGGGCTATTGAACAAGCGTGTTGACTTAAAAAAATATATATGCACAACGTGAGAGCTGCGAGTTAAGTTTTATTGGGAGCAGAATGAGGACTGAAGCTCAGGAGACAGCGTTTCAGATAACTCTGAGAAGCTGCTCCAAGGAGGCGAGGGGGGAAGCCAGTATACAGAGGAGTTTTTCAACAAAGGGCAGGTTGTCGGGAACGTCAGAAGATTATTGCTAATTAAAGAAAACCAGATATCTCAAGTTAAGGAATTTAGCGTTTTTCTATGTACGAAGATGCAAGAGTCTTGGCTTACTGAAATCATTCCTTTGATATGCACCTCAGCCATCTGGGGCCAGTATCCTGACACATCCTGAGTTTCCTCAGGGCTCACCGCAGGGAGTGGCTGCAGTCTGGCGGGCTGCTAGATGGCAGGTATTCTTTTCAGCCCTGAGTTTCCTCGGCTCACATTTGAGGGGTATAGTCATTGATGACTGTGACATCCTTTGTTTATTGACATGGCAGGAAATATTTCATTTCTCAAGCATATGGAAGAAGCAGTTGTCACAGGCCTTCCCTGAGAGCCAACACCCAGAAGGTCTGTCGTAAGGCACAAGGGGTGCTGTCAGACTGGTCCTGGGCACCAGTTATCAGCTTAACCGAGAGGAAAAGGCAAGGTATATTTTCCTATAAATGTAGTGGTGGTTTTCTCAGCAGGCAGTTAACCCCCCCTTCCCGCTAACTCTTAGGTCAACTTTGGACTTGAGATTTTGTTTGCTTGAAGCCATGAAAAATATATCCATTCTTATCTCCATTTCATTAAGATCTTCTTGTGAGTTTCTATCTTGATCTTTCGTTTGGAACATATTTCTCTGTCTCCTCTTTTGCCTGACTCTCTGTGCCAACTACGTCCCCAGTCTTGAAGGAGTGACCTTGTGCAGGTGATGTCCCGAGGGCCCAGAGCTCGGGGCACAGGGGGTGTCCCCTCTGTGGTGCGCCTACCTGCTGTGGTGCAGGGGTAAAACATAGCCATTCTGACTGAATTTCTAAGGTAGTTTTCCCTAGATTCTTAGAAAGCTTGCACTCCCACTGAAATCAGATGAGAGCAAATTTTGCCTAAGCCTGAGGGCACAGCAGCATGGGGCCGCAGAAGGGGACACAGACTGAAACCAGAGGCCCAAGGTTGAAGCCTGACTTGGTTCCTGTTACGGACTGAATTGTGTTCCCTGGAATTTCACATGTTGAAGCCCTAATCTCCAGTACCTCAGAACATGGCTATATCTGGAGATAGGGCCTTTAAAGAGCTGGTAAAGTTGGGCTTCCCTGGTGGCGCAGTGGTTGAGAGTCCGCCTGCCGATGCAGGGGACACGGGTTCGAGCCCTGGTCCGGGAAGATCCCACATGCCGAGGAGCGGCTGGGCCCGTGAGCCATGGCCGCTGAGCCTGCGCGTCCGGAGCCTGTGCTCCGCAACGGGAGAGGCCACAACAGTGAGAGGCCCGCATACCACAAAAAAAAAAAAAAAAAAAGCTGGTAAAGTTAAAATGAGGCCATTCAGGTGGGCCCTAATCCAGTCTGACTGGTGTCCTTATAGGACGAGGAAATTAGGACACACAGAAACACTGGGGATGGGTGTGCACAGAGAGCAAACCCTGTGAGGACACAGGGAGAAGGTGGCCATGTGCACGCCAAGGAGAGAGGCCTCGGGAGAAACCAAACCTGCTGACACCTTGATCTTGGACTTCCAGCCTCTAGAGCTGTGAGGAAATAAACTTACGTTGTTTAAGCCACCCAGTCTGTGGCGTTTTCTTACAGCAGCCCTAGAAAATTAACACAGTGCCTTAGAAACAGACTACCTGGGCTTCCCTGGTGGCACAGTGGTTGAGAATCTGCCTGCCGATGCAGGGGACACGGGTTCGAGCCCTGGTCTGGGAGGATCCCACATGCCACAGAGCAACTAGGCCCGTGACCACAACTACTGAGCCTGCGTGTCTGGAGCCTGTGCTCCGCAACAAGAGAGGCCGCGATAGTGAGAGGCCCGCGCACTGCGATGCAGAGTGGCCTCCGCTCACAACTAGAGAAAGCCCTCGCACAGAAACAAAGACCCAACACAGCCAAAAATTAATTAATTAATTAATAAACTCCTACCCCCAACATCTTCTTTAAAAAAAAAGACTGCCTTTGACAAATTTCCTGAGGTCTCTGAGCTATGGTTTGTCTTACCAGATAAGTCGGGTTAATAAAACCGCACAAGATTGTGGAGTCTTAACAGGAAAGCGTCTCCCACAGTGCCTGGCACAAGACAGGCATGCCATGCCCGTCCCTGCACTGGACCAGCCCTGCTCTCAGTGGGCCTCTAAGCCAGGGGGAAGTTTCTGAGCTGCTGCTCTGCAGCCCTTGGGGTTCAGTGCCTCACGGCCCCACAGCAGTATCTGACTCAGCCGTCTGCACTGATCCCTTGGTAAAGAAATCTTGGTAAAGAGGTCTTGGTGAAGAGGTCTTGGTGAAGAGGGCTTGGTGAAGGCCAAGAGTTAAGAGAATAGAGCGGCCCCTGCTCAGTGGGTTCTGCATTTCCTCGTTATTCGATCCTTGTGCGCAATCCTGCTTATTTGATCCTTGCCCTGGGGAAGGCTGACATGAGAACCCGAAGCTGACACAGAGCTCTTTGTCACGGAGAGGAGACCACAGGTGCTCGCCTTTCCCTCTGCTCGGCCTCCAGGCCTCCAGGGATCCTCCACGGGCTGGCTCTGGCTGGAGTCGGCTGGAGGTGCCTTGACCAAACCTTTCATTCTCATTTCCCCGTGATGACCAGCAGGTGGTGCCAGAATCTCATACTTCAACATGGACCAGCGGATTTTTTAAGAGGCTGAAATGCATCAGGCTCAGGGCTGCTGTGGCCTTCGTGTGTTCCAGGTCTTTGTCTCCAAGGGGTGACTGCATTTGTGACCCTTCCCTCTCAGGACACAGTTTGTCACCTAAGCAGCAGGATGTGACCACTTTAGGAAGTTTTCTTACCCCCACCCCCAAATCTCTACCATTTATGATTCCTTCTCTGGTCCCCAACACTTACAGAGTACTTATTATATCCCAGGCCCTCTTCTAAGTACTTTACACATATTACTTTATTTAATTCCCCCAAATCTATATGAAGTTTTATTATTATCCCCATTTTACAGGGGGAGAGACTGAGGCACAGAGAAACTGAATAGGTTATGGTCAAATCAAGGGTACTACTAAATTGTCAGGAGTCCCAGTTAAGAATGGAAGTACCCCTGTGATATTGGCTTATTAAGTCATAATCAGCTATGAATATAAAAATGCAAATCAATTTGTGAGATGTGTTTTAGCCCATGGCTGATCATAGAGCCTGCTGAGCGAGGGAAGAGACCCAGGACTGATTACAGTTGTCACGATAAAAGGAAAAGAAAGTGGAGAAGGACAAAATGCTTCAAGGCCTTGACAGGTTGCCTAGAGAGAGACTGAGAAGTTGAATGTACACTCAGAGGAGGGAAGACAGCTTCAGAGGCACAAGGCGGGGAGAAGATGACAACCAAGGACAGTGTTACCAAAAGAAGGGAAAGGGGCCATTAAGAAATAAACTTAGCTTATTTTCAGTTTTTACCCAGAGAAAATCCTTCCTAAAAACAACCTCCAGTCTCTTAACCAAAACATAAGCCCTGGTTTGTGTCTTCCTTATAGCATCCTCAATGTCGCAAGTATTTAGTGAGCTATTGTTACCATGATGCAAAACTGAGTACTTCATTACTCCCTCCTCTATACCACCCACGATATTTTACACATACTACTAATATAGGGACTATCACATTAAACTGTCATCGTTTGTTTACATCTCTGAATTGTGAGCTTCTTTGGATCACATTCTAGCTTTCACATAGAAATTATAACATGAGACTGACAGACTGCATTTGTAAGACAACTGAGCAAGCATTGGTCCAATAAGAAGCCACACGTGCTGCTGGAATAACTGTATATCCATATGGCAAAAGTGAACCTTGGCCCCTGCTTCACACCATAGATAAAAATTAACTTGAGATGGATCTTAGATCTAAACATAAAAGCTAAAATTATAAAACAGGAAAGTATCTTGTGACTTGGGAGTAGGCAGAAGTTTCTTAGGTCACAGAAACCATAAAAGAAAAAAAAAGATAAATTAGACTCCATCCAAATTAAGGAATTCAGCTCACCAAAATATGCCATTGAGAAAATTAATAGGCAAGCTACAGGTGGGGATAAAATATTCAGAAAGCTTATCTGACAAAAGGCTAGTATCCAGAATATATAAGTAACGTCTACAACTCAACAATTAAAGGAAAAAGAGCAAAAGAGAGAATGGGTAAAAGAACTGAGCAGATGCTTCCCAAAGAAGATACACAAATGGCCAATAAGTACATGACAAACTGCCCAACATCATTAGTGATCAGAAAAATGCAAACTAAAACACTGTGAGATAACTTTACACATCTGCTAGAACAGCTAAAATTAAAAAGATTTATAGCACCAAATTTAAGAGAGGATGTGAAGCAAACAGAACTCGCATACTTTGTTCATGGAATGTACAATGGAACGACCTCTTTGGGTAAAGATCTGGAAATTTCTTATAAAACCAAATGTAAACCTAACATATAATAAAACAACTTCACTCTTTGGTACTTACCCAAAAGAAATGAAAATAAATGTCCACAAAAAAGACTTGTATAAGGATGACCATAACAGCTCTATTCATAATATCCAAAAACTGGAAACAGTCCGTTTATCCATCAATAGGAAAATGGATAAATTACAGTATATTCATACAATGGAATACTATCCAATGACTAAAAAAGAGAACAAATTGCTGATGCATGCAACAACATGGATGAATTTCAAAACCATAATGCTGAGTGAAAGAGCCTCACACACAAGAATGCACATTGCATGGCTTATGTGTAATTCTAGACCAGGCAAATTTAATCTGTGTTTTTTTTAAAAACAACAATAACAACAACAGTATAATTATTGCCTCTGGAAGAATGGGAGCAGGGATCGATGGGAAAGGTGAATGCAGAACCTTCTGGGGTGCTGGTAATGTTCTATACCTTGAGATGGGTATGGGTTACATATATACATTTGTCAAAACTCAACCAGTGTTCACTTAAGCTGTGTGCATTTTACTGGGTATAAACATTACGTCAAAGGGGAAACAGGTTGAAAACAAATACTGAACCCTAGATCTGCATGCTGAGATACTGAGGGGAATGTGTCATAGATGTTTGCAGTTGGAATTTGTCAAAAATGTAAGCTGGATTGATGCCCAGATATATGGTAAGCAAGTATAGTAAACTGTTAGTGGTAGAATCTAGATGGTGGACATGCTCACTGTAAATTTCTTTCCGTGTTGCAATATGTTTGAAAAGTTTCATGATAAAATTTCGTGGTACAAAAAAATTAAAGAACTCACCAATAATTAGCCTCTTGATCTTAGTTTTTCAAGGTCCTGTTGACATGGTATGTCTTTGGTGATTGAGGCGAAGAATTTCTTCTTCCAGCACAGAAACCCTAAAAGTACAGTTCTCTAATGGACTAGACATCACTCTGTCCCTGAAAAAGATTTAAGCTTAAAGGGACAAATTTGGTGTCCCTTTATGACACCATGAGCTTATGCCTCTGTTGATACGCTTTTGTTACATTAACAGAAATGTTTTCTTTCCCGTTTCTCAACGCTACTCTCTGTTCTCTCTTGCCCCAACACTCTCCTGTGTAGGAATCTTCCTGCCATCCTGGACTGGGTGAAGACTCAGAAGCCTGGAGCCCTGGGTGTCAACATCATCACGTCTGACTTCGTGGACCTGGTGGACTTTGCCACAGCTGTCATTGAATTGAATGACCTCCTACAGGAGGATAGAGCTTTGGCTAAATGCTGATTTAACTTGTTATTTAACTTAATATTGAAGTTGTTGATCCAGGCTAGAGTTCTGAAGGGTTTCTTGTTAAGTTGGCCCCTGGGCAGTGATGGTGAAGGGAGTCAGAGGAGGGGATATTTTTTTTTTCCCCTCCTCACAGGGCCATTTGGATAAAATTACAGGGCTTTTAATTGCATTTTTCCCAAATGAGACTTTGTAAAAACTTAAGTCCGAGGGAAGAAAGCTTGTTTCATGTGATCAAGGTCAGCATCTCCCCAACGGCATATGATGTTGAATGTAATATGGAAGTGGGGTTTCCAGGTTCCACTGGGGTATTGAGTGTCCCCTAATTGGCCCAGTTCCCTGTTGTCTTCTGGGATGTTGTGTTGGAGGCAGAGAGAAGGCTGAAGCAGAAGGGCATTCCTGATCCAAAGGATGGCTCATGGCAGGTGTGGACTGCCCTGTGCGGTGGCTCTATCACCAGCCTGGGGCTCTGAGGGGAGAAAGGCCAAGCAACAGTTTTCTCTAAGCGTGTTAAACGTCACCACTTCTTCCCCAAGAGTAAGACGTATTTATCACCAAACTATTTCAGCCACAAGCCGTCTTGCAGTGCTTGTGCTGGTAATTGGTCATCTTCATTCTTTAGATAAACCATGCATACTGTCCTCGGTATCAGAAACAAGTGGGTTTGGAGCTGTTCTGTAACTCCTTGAAAACAAGACTACCTCGGGGACATTTAGGATGATGGTGTGTCATCCCGTGAGAAATACACAGTGTTGGAACACTTCCAGTTTGTGTCTTGATTGTTCTACTTTCTGCAGGTTGTTTTGAGCCTACTAATCACCACTGAAGGAGGGCTTTGAAACTCAAGAGGGGATTTTTTTATTATTATTGATAAGAGGTGCTTATCTATAAAGAGCCCTCTTGTGTTTTATTTATTTATTTATTCTTTTATTTATTTATAGGTTAAGTATCTTCAGTGCTTCTTACCTCAAGAGCACTCACAAAGGAGCTTCCTGAACTTTTCTCACCCAGGCCAGATGCTGCCACGGTCCTCCTCCCCTCCACAGGACCACGCATCTCAGGACCATGAGCGACCTCTGACTCTACTATAGATGCTGTAGACGTTCTGCCCCCCACCCCAGCCCATCACGCTGGGGACGGTGTTCGTGTGTGGGTGTGGTCCAGACCCGAGAAGCCACTACCAAGCCGTGCACTGGAACAGAAGATGAAATGGGTCATGAAGAGCTCTCGGTTTTTAAGGAAAACCCTCTAGAAGAGCAATGAAAAGGAAGGTGCTAGAAAGAACACTGGCCACGGGAGTGTGTGTACTTCAGTGCTCCTCAGAACTCTCTGAGAATCCCTAAGGAAGTGTCGTCTTCTGGATCCTTAAGGCTGAAAGATAACACAGAATCCCGGACGGCTGTGTGCCTTTATACAGATGGTTGGACCACCTCCCAGCAGCTTCCCACACCTGTTCTCCGATGCTCATGGCTGGATTTTGCATGTTGCCTGCCGTGGGGGTGTCCTAGCTGAGCTGCTAAGAGCACATGCACACCCCCGGCACTTGGTCTTCCAGCCTTTACATTGCTTAAAGTAATTTAAGCCCCAGCCGAGGACGTCACAACGCAAAGGCCTCTGGTTTAACTGTTCCTTCTCTTGCATTTGAATCCCTCTCCAGAGATGGTTCTGGGATTTTATTGTCAGTTTTTTTAGGGCCTTCTCTGGAAAGGAGTGAGAAAGTGAGTACCCTCACTTTCTTAATTTTCCTTCGATTCTGATATTAAACTGCAGTGACTAGCTCTGAAATTCCCTAGCCTACCCTCAGGGTTTTATTTGTGTTGTCATTATTTCATTTTTGTCTTGATTTTAATACTTGGTCAATTGCTAGGGGCTAGATCATTTCCCTTCTTCAAGCCCTTTGTTACTTGGCAAAGAGATATGGAGGCAAGAGGAGAATTATTCTGCTGTTTTATTTGAGCCTTAGCTTTGCCCAGACGCTTGGTGCTATGAGGCCAGGTGTGTTGACAGGTATCTACACAGGATGCCAGTGACACCCAAGGGCTGCTGACTGTTCAGTGAAATGTTTACTTGATTTTCTCCTTTAGTGTTAAAATATATAGTTGCACTTCACTTGGGTTGTAACATTTAAGTGCACCTCGATGTTCATGACGAAAAAGCACAGAAAACCATACCAAGGCCGCACTCATGGAGTCTTGCTTTTTGTGGAGGGGCCAGGCGCTCACTCCTTCCTGCTGCTTTGGGTTGCCAGCCTGGCCTGCATTCTGAAATTCTGCACAGGCGTTCTGGAAGATAGGAGGAAGATTATTTACAGTTCACCCTTGGTAAACACCCCTGAATTGGCAGAATTTCTGCCCCAAGACCAAGTTGCTTAATATATTGTAAAGGATGTGTGTGTTCTGCTCCTTGACCTCAGGCCAAGCAGGAGACTCAGTGATGGGACCGGGGGAAGAGACACTTTAGGTCTATGACTCATTCTGCAACTGCCAACAATAAAAAATTGTGACCTGATCACATCGCTTATTCTCACAAGGTCTTGGGATTTTTCGGATCAAACAAGGCTATCATATTTGCTCAGAATGAACTTCAAGATCAGCGAAAAAGCTACTTGATTGAGCAAAAGAGGACTTTAGTTTCACAGGATTTGGGGCCACATTCATTCTGAAATGTAGACTGAGATTTTCTTGGGCTCCCAGAACCACTTCCCACATGGCCACACCTCCATGGCTTCGAGGCAAAGGGGACAGTCACAGGTTGCAGTTAGAGTAGAGCAGTGTTTAAAGGCTTGAACTTTGAGCCTTTTAGAGGTACCACTGTGGTTTCATGGGTACAGAAGATATTCTTAGGATTGGAGAAAGAGGTCAAGATGGAATTGATGGAAGGGAATGATAAATTATTGAATATTAAACTTTAAATTAATGGCAGATCTAAAAGGGTTATGCCAAAAATATTACGTATTTGCTGTATGAGACTCTATAGTAATTAAGTGTAATTATTTTCCTTAGTGCTGAGTCCAGACCCCTGCATTCTTGAGAACAGTTAAGCCATAGCCCCAACCCAGGATTTTATATAAACGCAAACAAAAACACAAGATCTGAGCCCAGGTAATGATCACCCTTAAGAATCCTACTTCTTCTAACATGACCTTATATTCTCATCAAAAAGTTTATATTTCTAGGGGCTTCCCTGGTGGCGCAGTGGTTGAGAGTCCGCCTGCCGATGCAGGGGACACAGGTTCGTGCCCCGGTCCGGGAAGATCCCACATGCCGCGGAGCGGCTGGGCCCGTGAGCCATGGCCGCTGAGCCTGCGCGTCTGGAGCCTGTGCTCTGCAACGGCAGAGGCCACAACAGTGAGAGGTTTGCGTACCACAGGAAAAAATGTTTATCTTTCTGTTCAATAAGACAATGTAGTGGAGCATTCTGGAATTAAATGCATTTCGTGGTGGGTCAGGATTTTCTACTTTCATTTATTCTGAAGTGCTGCCCACAGAGATATTATTATTACATACAATCCAGCTAGGGGGCTTAGTGCTAAACTAAAGGTGGAGAAACAGAAGAGATTAAGCCTGAGACGAAACTTTTGCTTCCTAGGAAGCAAAAGCATGATACAAATTTAGGCCATCTTACTGAATTAGTTCATGCCACAGATGAAGTTTTTGTAATGGCCTTCATTGGCTAATTGCAGACTTTTGCTGATAGGTTCTGGGAAATGGAACGGGCTAATGATGGGAACACAGCCATGAGACCCCCCCCCCCTCCCCTTGCAGAGCAGAGAAGCGATCCTGGACTAAATCTGCCTTGGGTCTTTCATCTGGAATAAAAATGCTGTCTGCTGTTTTGCAAACCACACTCAACTAGTTCCCCCAAAACATCAGGTCCCTAATAATTAGGTTAAATGCCTGTGCGCAGAGTGTGTACAGGGACAGTAGTCTTCCTTGTGTGAGATGTGTAGAGATGTGTAGGGAGCTCATGTATCAAGAGAGTGGCTTAGGACGACAGACTTGTCCACCAGTGGCACCTTTAGTGACCCGTCAAATGAGATGAGTAGGGCTGAAAGCAATATCTGAGCTAGGGAGGTGAGCTTTCCCAAATACATGCTAAATAGTCACGTTATGCCAAAAGGAAATAAATAGAAACTGAAAACATAAAACGTCCAAACTGACAGGAAGTTTATTTTGTATGGCATAGAACGTGGCTGTCCCCCTAAATTCCGCCAACTTCCCTGTACATCTATCTCGCCCCTCTGCCTCAGACTGCTTCCTAATATCTGCTACCAGAGCTGTGTCAACTCAGATGTTGCCTTGGGACGCACAGGAGTGAACTGATTGGGTGATAAGTGAATTAGCTGGAAACTTTACCCTTAATTCCAAATGATAGTGAACAGCTCTTTACTGCTCCGAGAGCTCCACTGTCCCCTTATCCTCTGGCTTCCCCAGAGTCCTACTAGAAATAATGACACTAATGGCACTGTCATCACTGAATTGGCCCTAAACCAGGGGAATAGTGTACAAAATGCTATTGATGTTGTTGGCACAGTCTTAGACACTAAAAGTATCCTAAGGTAACACTCTCTATCCTGCAGTGGATATAGTGTTCTAGTCTTTTCTCCAACAAAACTTGTTCTTAGGACTTTTCAAACTTGTTTCTAAGCCTCATAGTTTGGATAAAATATTTTCCTTCCCTTCACTGGGAATCCAGTCCCACAGTCTACTGAGTACCCCCCATCAATAGTCTAGAGGCATTTTCCATATCTTTCCCTCTCATCTCCGTCATGGAATATACCACTGCCTCCTCTTGTCTCCTGGTCACCCTTGACCAGCTGCTGATTACTGTTAATCACAGGATGCTGGCGAAACTTAACAATAAAAAGCACATACATTCAATGATGTGCAAATGCACTCTTACCACAGTGGTTTTTGCACCTTACTCTCCTCAAAGGCATTATTCTGCACCCCTACTCGAACCCCATCAATAGAACTTTACCTGATTGGACCCCAGACCTGGGGCCAGTACTTCATTCAAATAGTCGGGGCTTGTCACAAACTCTGAGCCCAACGAGAAGCACAGCATTTTGAAAAGTCAAATAAGCCTTCCGTAGCTTTGTACATTTGCAGTTTTACATTTGTTATTAGGTTAGAGCACTAATAACACTTCAGTCATAAATCTATCTTATCACTATGATAAATCTTAGAACATATTCTAGAAACAGTGGTACCTTACTGCTATTATACTTACTAATTTCCACCCTAATGGTAATAAGTATTACGTGCAGATCATGTATGCATTATTTGTATTGTGTATACGCCAACTGTAATCATTAACCTCACTGATTAGAAGGTACAGAGATTGTCAAAGTGAAAATAAATCTTGGTCAATTCAGATGATAATGTGAACCTGATAAATGCTCTGTTAGATATTATATTTTGTTCTTTATGCTTGTTTTATATGACAATGCATGCTGTTTGCTAAGTAAAAAAATAATACATTACACCAATTTTTAAGGTTAGAATGAAAATTTTACATATATGCTGCTTGATACTCTGAAATGTATTTTGTGGCATAATTATCTTATTCATATGCATTTCACATGGCTTTTTTTCCCCCTAGGAAATAATTGTTCAAATATCTCTCTCTCCATCTTTCTGGTAACCTGGATTAAACTGCTTAATTCAACCTAAAACATTGTAAAGCCAGATTACCTCATTTTAACTGTGAAAAAAAGTTTAGTAGATATGCTGACATGATATCTTTTCTTGTATTTGATTTGAACTACCTAAATAGGCTTAAACCTAATAATAAATATAAAACTTTGGCAGGCACTTTTCCTTTGTTGGTATGCAAATTTTATTATTGGCCCACTTCTAATTTTGTTTTAAAAAGTTACAGACTCAACGTCAATAAAATACCTGATTGGGCTTCCCTGGTGGCGCAGTGGTTGAGAGTCTGCCTGCCGATGCAGGGGACACGGGTTCGTGCCCCGGTCCGGGAAGATCCCACATGCGGCGGAGCGGCTAGGCCCGTAAGCCACGGCTGGGCCACTGAGCCTGCGCGTCTGGAGCCTGTGCTCTGCAACGGGAGAGGCCACAACAGTGAGAGGCCCGCGTACCGCAAAAAAAACACAAAAAAAAGCCTGATTATAGTATATTGGATGAAGACCCTCTCAGCTTTGTCTCACACATACTGGAATTAGTTGCACAGGCCTGCGATTCCCAAAATGAGCTGTGCATGAAATGTACACAGTCTTGTCACCCATGCTTTTCCAAGCTTCACCCTCAGCACTTCAGCTATTTGTACTAGGCTTAGGCTCGATCCTACTTACATTCATGTTCTCATTTGACCAATACCTCTGGCCCATGTTACTCTGAATGGTCACCAAATGCCCAGAAATAGAACAATGTGGAGATTATGTGTTGAGCATACAAGGAATAAATAAAAGTGGGCCTATAGTTTCTGTTGGCAATGAAGATTTCAATATTCTCCTCATTCCTAATTCTTTTTAATAGAGTATCTGAGGCCACTTAGTTTTGGTGAATTTCTCTTTTTGCCCTATCCCCTACAAAAATAATGAGTTGAGGTGAAAGTCCTGTTTATGAATTTAGCAGAAATCAAATTAATTCTAAGTAATTATTCATTTCATATAGTTGAATGTTAGAACAGGTAATTAGGGATAATTATATTTCTATTCAAGTTATCATAGCAAGTGAAGAACATAGTCATAGTCAGAATTTTCTGCCTGTGTTTTTAGTTATTGTGTAGTAAGTCTACCATACTGTACTTTGGTTGGCTTTGATAAGTACCATTTCCAGTCATTTCCATTTGGTTTTAATAAAAAACAACATAATGTAGATAGGGCTGTGTCCAAACATAAGCGAAGCAGGTGTAACCTGCGTGGTGAAAGTGCAATGATTCTACCAGTCTGACTCAATTTCTGAACATACACTTGGGCTGAAACATTGCCCCTATGACAATGGAACTGTTGCGTTATATATGAACCCTTTAATATCTAATCACAATTTGTCATATTATAGCTGGGTTATAAACATTCTATTTAGCACAGAAACTAAGAACAGCCATTTCAGAGATGCATAGACCTGGATTTCTGTCCCAACTAGAGCATGCCCTGGCCATGTGATCTTAGGCAAACTAATATCTCTAAGTATATAGGATATAGGACTAATAATACCTACTATGAAGGGTTATTGAGAAGTCCAAACAAGAAAATATATGGAAAGCATCTAGCACAGAGCCTGGCACATAGTAAATACTCGAGTAACTATTAGTCTTAATACTAGGGTGGGGACTTTGCACCCACCCCCTCCAAAGAGCACCCAGCACAGCCTCTTCTACACGGTTGACTGCTAACCATTGTATCTACTGGTAAATGATTTAACAGAAACCAATTAATGAGAGAGAAAGCAGATACATTCAGACAGTGAAAGAGAAAGTTGCACAATCCCTGGACCAAATATATTGATACATTGCTCAGAGAGTGGGATTCATACCACTGGTGGTCTGCAAAATGATGTAAGGTGGAAAGCGGCCACATCCTAATAGCATTAATATCGTTAATCACTTAACCATTTTGATTAGTTGAGGCGAAAGTCTCAGCTTAGTGACAAAAATCTCTTCCTTGTTTGTTCAGCAAAAACAAAAAAGATAATAGTATCTAGCGAACATTAAATATCATTTTGTATTGTATTTATCTTTTGGTTACCTTCTCTCTGTAGCAAAGTGATCCAGGGTTTTTCAAGAGTGATATAAAATTTCCTTTCAAAATAAATTTAAGTTTAAAAAAAAATACTAGAAATACCCTTAAGGAGCTTACAGAAGAGCAGGGATAGGAAAAATAAGTAAGCATGCAATTACAATACAGTGTGATAAGTGATATGAAAAGGTAGAAGAGATGACATACTGGCTTAAAAAAAGTTTTCCAATGTAAGTAACCTTGACTAATAAGTAGCAGTTAACCTCGTGGGGTGGAGGTGTGGGTGCAAAGGTGGGCATTTCTGTGATAAGGCACAGACACAAAAAAGAGCAAACGTAGATATGCAGATAGTTCAGTATGGCTGGAGCACAGACATACAGGGAATAAAGAATCAGTTAACAGACTGGAGAGGTATGCAGGGCCTGATCTCAAGAGGTCTTATAACCCATTCTAGGAGATTTGGACTTTATCCTGAGGACAGTGGTGAGCCAATGAACATTTTCAGCACATTTACATTTTAGAAAGATAATACTGGCTGTAATGTTGACATTGGCTTTGAGAGAAGATGGATTAAGCAGAGCTAACCTGATTCCTTTATAGCAGACTCCTCAGAGCCTCTGTTAATATATACTGTGAATTTGTGAGAGAATTATATAGCATAAAGCCCTTTCCAAACCTAAAAAAAATTAAAAATAATAATAAATTTAAGTTTTTTGAGAGTCCACTGTGAAGAAGCTATGGGAATGATCTATGCTTACGATCCTTTCCGGGCCGAAAATGATTGCAATTGATTCTACCACACCTTTGCCGAGAATTGGGTTTGGCTGGGCTCTTTTTGAACATCTTTACTAAATACTTAAATAAACTACTATTTGAGATAGGGAATCACCTCTTTTTTCCATAAGGGAACTTTCTTCGTGTTTCCTGCAGAAGGTCCGCGCTTAGACCATCTTCTCTCCACGTTGTCCGGGCAGCAGTTTAAACTTGGGGGAAAGAGGTCCTGGAGTCACTCAGTCCCACAGATGGCTGTACCCGGTTAGCACACAATGCAGTGAGCAAACCCCATTCCTCCAGCTTCGAAAGTGACTCCTTTTCTGTGACTCCCTGAAGCTGAGATGCTTGGATGTCCTGGATTTTTCTTGCGTTTTTTTTTTTTTTTTTTTCCCCAAAGGAATTCTTCTTGATCAGCAGCATGTTCTTTGTTTACCCCTCTGCTAATCTGCTCAGTATGACTAAAGGAGTGTTATTATCTTTAAGACATGAAACCTTTCATTCTCAGAGAGAGTGGAGGGTTGCAAGGGAGGGACAGTGGCCAAAGCCCATGTGGCTCAAACCTCACCCGGGATGGCCTGGACAAGTGCCAATAAAATAAAGTGCTGGTCAGCCCAGGGTGTTTGCACAGCTGGGCAGTGTTTGGGAACAGCATGGGTGGGGAAGGGGGACACAGAAGTGTCAGCCTCTGACAAGTAACATCGTGCCGAAGAAGCCTTAGGCAAGCAGATGGATTTAATCTAAAGGGACTGCTGTCTAAAGACTTTCCTGCCTCGATCCCCAGTGGGTATGTTCTCAGTCAGGGTGCAGAGAGTTTCATTTCCAGATCTCTGTGAAATATAGGACATTAGATTGCCTTTTACAAAAGCGTCCCCCACCAGCAACCTTGTGAGTGTCGAACTAACTTGCCAGACGTGGTGGGGAAGCTGCGGCGGGGGTGGTGGAATGCTTTAGTAGAGCCAGAATGCGCAGGCGCTGAAACAACACAAACTTTTCCATGTATATGCACTTTTTCCTGGTAGAGGATCCGTAGCTTTCATCAAAGAATCTATGATGCTAAAAAATTATATACCATTGCCTTTCAAGTGCCCATGAGAACAAATTATCATTTAAATGTTGTTAAGCAAGCAAAGATGGCTAATTGAGGCTAGCCCTAGGAAGCCTTGGTCCTTCCTAGGACAACAAAACGAACTAAATTAAGACTCACGCATTTGTTCACTAAAAGTGCTCTCTTTCAAGACGTAAGATTGGATAGAACAAGATAAAAAGGAACAGACTAAGTCAAGTCCAAAGGATCCTAAGAGACAGTTAGATGAGCTTTAGCAAGAGAGGAGGGTGGGAAAGCCAGAGCAGCCAGGCCCACTGGCAGACACGGAGAGATGACTGGGCACGAGGCACAGATCTGAGCACAAGTTCAGAGGCAGATGGGTACATCGGAGCCTCCCCAGAGAAGGGCAACCAGGAGAGTGAAGAAGCCGGAAGTCACGTCTCATGAGAAAGCAGGAAGGTTGGGTTTAGAAAAGATTGAGAGAAAGGTGACAGGGATATTTATGACTGAGATTTTAGAATCTTATGACTTTAGATGTGGAAGGGACCAAAGAACATTTGTGCCATTGCTCATGTTACAGGAGGGGAAACAAAACCAGAGAGGACTGCCTGGCCTAAGGCAGAGCTGACACTAGAATTTGGTCTCTGAGTCCCTTTCCATCATTTCCAGCTGCCTCCCTGAGTGCCTGATGTGCAGGAAAGAACTAGAACTCATGAGCTGCCATTTCAGGAAGTTAGATCACGGCTTCATGAAAAGCATCCGTATGTGGAAAGGGACGCTGAGTGAGCTAGTGAGCTCACCATCATAACGACTATTTCTGAGAGAGTGTATATTAGTTTCCTATTGCTGTTATAACAAAGTAACCACAAACAATGGTTTGCAACAGCACAAATTTCTTATCTTTCCAGTCTGGAGCCAGAAGTCTAAAATGGGCCAGCAGGGCTGTGTTCCTTCAAGAGCCCCTAGAGGATAATCCATTTCCTTACCTTCAATTTCTAGAAGCCAACTCCCTGCATCTTCAAAGCCAGCGGTGTAGCATCTTCAATCTCCCTCTGACTCTGGTTCTGTCATCTCATCTTCTTTGATTCTAACCTCTTATGAGGACCCTTGTGATTGATTATTCCCACCTGGATGATCCAGGATACTTTTGCATCTTAAAATCCTTAATTGATCACGTATGCAAAGTCTTATTTACCATATAAGGTGGCTTACTCACAGGCTCTGGGGATGAAGACATGGACATCTCTGGGGGCTCTTATTCAGCCTGCCATAGAGTGGATCCTGAAATGTGCGTTCACACTGATACTGAGTTGAAAGCAGGCCTGACTTCAAATCCTGGCTCCAGCACCTATTCATTGCCCAACAATTACCCCTTTGAGTCTCTGTCCCCTCATCCACAAAGAAGAATAAAATCTCAAGGTTATGATTATGAGGATTTGTGGCAATATATATAAAATGCTTAACATAGAGTGCGCCCTCAGGAAGTGGCAGCCATGTTTGTTCAAGGAACTTCCAGGTGATTCCCACCAGACAGGAATTCCATAGAAGACATTCCATTATTAAGTTCTATAAGATTTGATAAAGTGACCTCCAAATTCTCTTCTGAGATTGCTAAAATAAAAGGGAAAGAAGTAAAGGGGATTTTTCTCCCAGATATAATTGTGTTGTCTACTTCACAGATCCAGATCTGTCCCACGCTAGGTCTTACCTATCCTTTCTGTGCAGCATCTGGCCAAAACTCTGGTGGCCCCTTGAACATATACCCAGCTTTTCTTCCCTCTTCACGCATATTGGATGTTAGGTGGAGGGAGATTATTCTTGAGATTGACTAGACTAGATAGACAGTATTATTCCTTTTACATGTCAGGAAGTTAGAACTCAGAAGGTAACTAATTTGCCCAGGTTCGCTCAGTCAGAGGCTGAGCCAGGACTCTACTCATTTCTGCCTCATTCCCAACCCATTGGGAATGAGGTAATTGATTTTCTGGGTTGTCAATAGCTAACAGACCCTGCTTTTTGCCCCCTGTGGTACTGCTGTCTGATTGTGTCACCTAGATCTCTGGTTGGGTTTGAGCAGGATTGAGAGCCTGACCTGGTGTGTAATGATTGGCCAGACCAGGCAGCTGAGACCAGCATGAGCTCCCGCCTTCACATCTGTCAACATACCTGTCTGCAAGCAAATTGCTGCCCATGACCACTGTGTCCAGGAGCCAGAGAGACCAGGAAAGGAAACAGAGGGGAACATCTCAATTTCGTGCTTGGGGGAGAAGTAGAAGCCTGTGTCAATGCTTCTTCCAAACATCCCAAAATCTTCAGCAAGGATTGGAACAGTCTCAGACCGCCCCTGCTGAACCAGGAAGGAAGCTGAGGGAAGAATCCAGATCGAGAAGCAGCAATCAAGGTAGGTGATCTGTCTGGTCACAGGCCCTTCTCTGGAGATCACAAAGCAAGCGCTTGACCCAACCTTGCAGCCAGCACGTCTCGGGTGATGTTCTGCTGAAGGAGGTGTGGTCGATGTGGGCCTATGTCGGGCAAATCAAATCATTTGTCCTCCAACGTATTCTGAAAGTGGGTTGTATTTTTCTTCCAGCTTCTCTCTCCTTTGAAAATTGCTGCTGTTCTTCTACATATTTCAAAAGTTTAAAAAAAATCTTTCATCATAAAAAATCCTATTTGTGATTTGTTGAAATTCTTCCATCGATCGTGGCTCTGCAAACATGGCTTTGTTCCAGAATTTCGTTTGCATGAATTCTTTTCACTTTCAAAATACACCAAAGAGGACAGTTTGCAATTATTCTGAGGAATGCACAGTCCATGCAGAGGCTGTAAACCTCAAAAGACAGGATATCCCAGGAAGCCATGTGCATTTTTCTGCTTTGGAACCTAGGGAGTTAAAAGTCTTGAAATTGCTGGAGCAGAATCAAGCCTATTTACCTAAGCTTATCACCCCAGGCAGCAGGTCAATCATTTACTGATGCCAGGCTCTTTCCTACCTTTGGTGGAGGACCGCTAAAGCCCTTGCCTGATTCTCTCTAAAGAATGGACACAAGGCAACTTAGAAGATACATTTCTCTGAAGCTACAGCCTCCAGACCAGAGTACATTTTTACCCTGCCCAGAGTAGTAAATGCCGCAGGGTCCTTCCCAGCTCGATAATAAACGTGAGCAAGCACACAAGCTGGATATCTGACACCACCTCGGACATAAGACCTCATGACTTTGGAGAAACTTCTCCTGCTGCTGGAAGTCTATAGGGAAGAAATAGACTAGCTCTAGAATAAGTTATTAGTCTAGGGGGGGATTGAGGTTGTTACATAATCCTCAAAAACATGGAATTTTCCCCTCCAAGTCTACACATTCCAGAAATATTCTTAGTGAACACGATCCACTCTTCTTTAGGCCTGAATGTAACTCCTCTAGAAACATTGTCATATTGTCACAGCATATGTCTGTCAGTTCTGTGCAGTGGTTCCTGTTTTTTATAATTATTAGAAGCCTGGTGGTAGGGAGGCCCTATTTTTCTGAACTCCCTTTAAGGAAGGGACTGGACCATGTATTTGACCTGGTAATGTTTGACACTATTGTTTTGGGCTGTGTTGGGTCTTCGTTTCTGCGCGCGGGCTTTCTCTAGCTGCAAAGAGAGGGGGCTACTCTTCGTTGCGGTGCATGGACTTCTCATTGCGGTGGTTTCTCTTGTTGCAGAGCACAGGCTCTAGGCGCGTGGGCTTCAGTAGTTGTGGCACGTGGGCTCAGTAGTTGTGGCTTGTGGGCTCTAGAGCACAGGCTCAGTAGCGGTACACGGGCTTAGTTGCTCCGCGGCATGTGCGATCTTCCCGGACCAGGGCTCAAACCCATGTCCCCTGCATTGGCAGGCAGATTCTTAACCACTGTGCCACCAGGGAAGTCCCAATGTTTGACACTATTTTTGTCAATCATTTATGGAACTGAAGTGACTCCCCTCTGGTGAAGTTTGTGGCTGGAAGTTTTAAGTGGCTCCGGCAGTTAACTAGAAGCAGGAGTTGAGGCCACTGAGAGTGCAGCCCAGACATAAACCCCATGTGTGATTTTCGATGAATCTGGGGCTAATTCCCAGGAATGTGGTGAAGAATTATGAGAAACTGATTGATTTCTGTGACACTATTAAGCTCAGTAAAATGGTAAGTGTGTATCTGGCCGGTTTCCAGAGAATTCTTGGAGATAACGATGGAGGTGGTTTTGAAGAGGGGGAAGGGTGTCAGTGCATTCAAATGCATTGACCAGATTTACCCACAGTCCTGTAGGCTGTCTGCCCCACACTAGGTCTTACCTATCCTTTCTGTGCAGCATCTGGCCAAAACTCTGGTGGCCCCTTGAACATATACCCAGCTTTTCTTCCCTCTTCACGCATATTGGATGTTAGGTGGAGGGAGATTATTCTTGAGATTGACTAGACTAGATAGACAGTATTATTCCTTTTACATGTCAGGAAGTTAGAACTCAGAAGGTAACTAATTTGCCCAGGTTCGCTCAGTCAGAGGCTGAGCCAGGACTCTACTCATTTCTGCCTCATTCCCAACCCACTGGTTTTCCCAAGTGGCCATGGAATTAAGCACATGCAGGAGCTTAAATTGGGTGGTGGGTGGGAATGTCACTGAGGAAAGCAAGGCTGACTAACAAAGTCAGTGGTTCTCCACTGGCCCTTGGATGTGCCATGCCCTGGGCCAGTTGGGTACCACTGTAACCAAAAGGCCAGCATTGACTAGATTGGACCTTCTTTGAGGGGAGGTAAAGGGAGGAGTGGGTGAGCAGCAAAGAGAAGTGTTCCCAGTTCTAGTGGTGGCAGTCACTGGGGTCTTCCCAGTCCCGAATATTTCCTAAGGAAACCCAGGCAAGTCTCAGCCTAGATCTCTACCCCATTCCCTTCCAGAGATTCATGGGCCCCAACTGAAATACAACATCTGCACTATTTCCAGGGAAAAATGACACCATTTTAATCTTTCTCTGAAAACTGAAGAATTTAATTACTGTTTCACTTCACCTCAGCTAATATCCACTCATCTAAATCCAATGGATTTGGACAAAGACGCTTGCACTCTTTTTCAGATTCATCCTAAAAATTCCATTAGCTGTTTGGCAGACATTCCAAAGCAGCCACAATTCCTGAGCATTTACAAGATCAAGATAAAGGAATGCCATCATGAAATGTGGTTGGCTAAACAACTTTGAACAAAGAGTTTCTTCTTTTTTACTGACCCACCTCATACATACCTAAGAGTGTGATAGCAAAGGCATTACAAACAAGGATTGCATCACCAAGGCCACTGAGTGCCCTTTTTTTATACAGCTGGCCCCGCGTGAACTCTACTCAAATGCTTTCATTTTTGTTAACTTAGGATAAACAGGATAAAAAAATGTTTTGTTAACATTAGGATAAAGAGAAAAGTTGAAGCTGAAATATAAGGATGAATAACAACATTTCATTTTTATCCAGTGCTTCTTAGGACCAGGAATTGAACTATTGCTTTTTTGTCCTCATTTCTTTTTCATTTAATCCCTATAAGAAATTTACAATACTTGCTCAAGTCACAGAGCTAGTGAGATGAGGTGAAATTTGAGTTGGAGCCTATCTGACTCCAAAGCCCATGTTCTCTACACTCCGGGAAAAATACTCACCCAACAGTATCTATACTATTTATATTTTAAGTGTAAAAGACTAAGGAGTCCTTTCTAAATTATTTGCTTGGATCCTCAGAGTATATATTTATGACACACACACCCCCCCATAGTATCCTTGATCCTATACAGGTATAAAAATCAATATCACAGTGGTTTTCCTCTCCTCCAGGAAAGTAACCACAAAACACACACACACACACACACACACACACACACACACACACACACACATGCACAAACAATTGCCCACAGGTTAGCACATTAATCCCTTTCTGAAACTGCAAGAGAAAATTGTTTTTCTCTCCTGGCTCACAAACATTGTTTAGTTTGTTTGATTTTAATGTGACATACAAACAAAAATTTTATGCATTATACCAGGATTTTTTTGATGTTTATTTCTGCAAATTTCTGTCTTTGAGAAAGCTAAGTATGTCAAAACTTTCCAGTATGGTTTTATTTAATCTTCATAAGAGCCCTGTAAGAGAAGTGTCATTTTCTGATGATAGCCTTTGAAATAAGGAACCTGAGACTCATTCAAGGTGAGTGTCCTCCTCAATATCACTCAGCTGGCACGTCCCAGAGGGTTCGGGACTCCAAATTCTTTGCTCTTTTTTTCTAATACACAAACAGTTCTCTGGATTCCTAAGGCTTACAAATGATAAGAATGGGACACACAGCTATTTTCAGAAATTAAAAGTGCCGAATGACTACACAGTCTGTTCTCAGGCTACAGAGACCCACTCAGATAGTGACTGTTTTGGGCTGGGATTCTATCGGGTCAGTATGGTCATGTTGTTACTCTAATTAGATTTTCATTGAGTACTGGAAATGAAGACACTAATTGTTAATAAAATCTGCCTCAAAAGCAAAAACTTTGAAACCCACGTGCCCACGAGCAAAATAAGATCTCAAAGAAATTCTTGCTTGGAGAAATCAGTGGTAACAAATCACTGTCCCCTAATCTATTCCATGCCTGGGGGACAGTGTATGTGAGTAGGGCTTACAGAGCCCCCGTGGTGTCTCTTGATGTACACAAGTCCTCTCTTGGTTAACTCTGTAACCAGATGAATGTCGCATGAGTCAAGCAGTTGCCAAATAGTAGGAAACCTAAGGAGGTTGAGAATCCATCCTAGATATAGTCCCAATACCTATAGAAGCCAACGAAAGTTACAGGAGGAATTCTTGTGCCCTGTGAATTCCATTTGTCTTAAAATGCTATGAGGAGTCAGAAAGCCCTGCATCAGCTGTGAATCTGGGTGAGGACTAATCATCTTTTTTTTAAAAAAATAAATTTATTTATTTTTATTTTAGGCTGTGTTGGGTCTTTGCTGCAGTGCGTGGGCTTCTCTTGTTGCCGAGCATGGGCTCTAGGCACGTGGGCCTCAGTAGCTGTGGCACTTGGGCTCAGTAGTTGTGGCTCGTGGGCTCTAGAGCGCAGGCTCGGTAGTTGCGGCGCACGGGCTCAGTTGCTCCGCGGCATGTGGGATCCTCCCGGACCAGGGCTCGAACCCGCGTCCCCTGCACTGGCAGGTGGACTCTCAACCACTGCGCCACCAGGGAAGCCCAGGACTAATCATTTTTTTACTCCTAAGGCTTTACTGGGAACTGCACCTGGTTGGTCACCTGAGTCTCCATCCCATGTGGCAGTCTTGTTGTCCGCGTCCTTGCCTTGGGGTTCATACACATCTTCATCACAACTTTTGTCCTCATTTCTGTGACCTCAGAGGCTCTAAGGATATTGGTGCCGGAGAACCTATAAGTTTTGGGCAATGAGAAAACAGAACGAAACTTCTGCCCCTGCCCTGCACCAGCTTGAAAATTATTTCCCTCCTTTCTACAGTTCCAAGGTCAAGTTTCCCTTGGGAGCAGCTAAGAAACTAAAGGTCACAAAAGCTGGCAATTCACCATGCCTTGGAGGGCTTCCCAGAAAGCAAAAGGAAAATGAGATTGTTTTCACATAAGACCTCTGTAGTTGGAGGACAGGACTCAAACAGTTTGAATTTGCAGTTTCACTGTGCACTTAGGTAACCCCCATAAAGTCCAGCGTTGTTTTTTTTTTTCCCTAAAGCCAAAGCAATATCAAAAACCCTTCCTGCAGAGAACTCTAACTAGGCAGAATTCTTTTTTATCATCGCTGGGCTGATGTTTTCAAGGATTCATTTCTTAAAATAAGCCTTATATGGTGCATTTAGCTGGACCTCTTGTTTATTTCTGGATAATGATGGCTGTCATCCATGGGACCTGCTTTGTGGTGCTCTCATTAGATTTCACAAGGTAAGCAGCTGGAAATTTGTGGTTAGTATGTGAGCAGGTAGCAAGAAGAGAGAAAACCCAAAGGCCGACCAGAGATGTTGCAGAAAGCAGACTTCTCTCTGACCAAAGGAAAACCCGTATCTCAATTCAAAGGAGATGCAACCTCAAGTTCAAACATACATATTCCACAAAATTGAGCTCTGCTTCCTAGACAGGAATCCCGAATATAGGCAAGAACCAATGGCTAGACTTCCCCAAACCTGACTGTTCTCTACCAAAATTCAACTCTTTTTGTTTCTCTTTGGAGAATGGAAGTGCCCCTGAGAAGAGGTATTATTATAGAATGTAGTTGTGTTGGTAACTTGCAATCCAACAAATAGATCATAAAACATAGCCCAGTTGTAGGCATCCCGATCCTGACTCCACCAGTGTCTTGCTCTGCACCTTGGTGCCGGTTTCTAAAGTTCTTGCTGGTGACTCAGTTTCAACTCTTTACCATCTGCATCCTTCCTGTGAAGAACCACAAACATTTTTTAACAGGTCATCTTCACTTCTGCAATAGTCACCCACTCTTTCCCAGAAACATGTTAGGTGCTATTTTTGAAACAGGATTAAATAATCTTAGAGGTCTTAAACTTATCAAGTGAGCCAAACCACAGCCTCTGTAGAGTCCCCTGTTTGGGTCTCTTTGTGTGTATAAATACACTTCTAATTATTGGTCGAGTACTCTGATGATTACGAATTCTCAATAAATATTCCTTGGTGATAATAAACTAGTAATTGACTGTAAATTGAGTAGAAAAAGTGATTTATTAAAAAAAAAAAAGACTTTGGAATTTCCAGGGATGACTAGCAAACTAGAAGTATTCACTGTGGTGCGGAGGGAATGGTGCATCTCTGACTCCTGCCCCTCCCTAACCCACCTCAGCTGCTTACCCAGGGTTGCTCACCCGTTGCTAACTGGGTGCCTGTGCTCATGTCCCTTCTTGTAAGCTTCATGAAAGGCTATTTGTAATGAAGAGAAGGCATAACGAGGAAGAAGAACGCATCAAAGATCTTCCCCGAGGCCCCAGACCGAAAGGACAGTTTTCTTTAGAGAGGCTCTAACTTCGCTCTTATATTCTGCAGAGATGAATGATCATCAGGATGACGGACAGAATTATGACGTTCCGTTCCAAACACTGATGTTTTTTATTTTTAACCTCAGGTTATTTTACTCTACTCTCCTTTTCCTATAAAAAGGAAAGAATAATGTTGCTCACTGTGACATTATATGAGAGAAAGCTGCCCAGGGCAGTACTGTTCAAAGGAAACTGCTAATTGCACCAAGCACCAAGGCATGATGGGAAGTTCTCATAAAGAAAATGTGTAGCATCCTGGCACATGCCAGTTCACTTCGTCGCCACAGACCATGCCCAGGGAGCTCTAAGGCCCTGAAGAACCACTCTCATGACTAATGGCAAAGAACCTCTGGTCCAACAAGAAAAGCACTCAAAGAAATTGGGCATCAGTGGTCTGATGTTTCAGTAGCAGTCAGAGACTGCATCATCTTGCTGCCCATTTTTGTTCCCTTTTAAAGATGAGAGAGGGAAAGACAACATTAATTATAATCACTAAGGGTTATCTGGCAATTTTCCAGGTGATGAGGGAATGACTTGAATTCAGTCAGAATAGACCAATTTCCTGGCAGCATCCTCAAGTGACTTTCTATTGTACTCAGCAAAAATCTTACTGAGTTTTCACATTTCTCAGTTTTGATTCTATTCCTAATATCTAATTGACTTCTTAGGTAGTCTTCTGGGGAGAGGGGTGTGTAACACAATAAATAATGCTTACCTGATAGTCTACATACTGGCTACACTTACTTTCTAGAAGCCACAAAACAAACCACGCAAAGTCACCCTTGGGTTGCCCACCATATACATTCAGCTAAGGCAGGTTAGGAAAGGAATAGACTTATGATTCAACCATGAACTACCTGTTAGTGAGACCAGAGAACCAAAATGGCCTATGGTTCCAACAATCATTATCAGTGTCAAATTTTAGCTCAATGTAGACCTCAATGTACTCCCATCAAGTTTAAAAAAAAAACAAAAAAAAGGCAAGGTGCTGAAATATGGGACAATTTCATATATTCTCTAATGTTAATGAACAAGTGGCCAAACACCAGTTGGCACCTTCATAACTTTTTTTACAGGGTCAGTGAGCACACCTTATTTCTTGAATTGAACTGAATTCCTAATATTGAACTAGATCCTCTAGCCCTGCGAGTTTTCTAGCAGGAGGAAAAGTGTTTCAGAGCATGAGGCAATATGGAACTCTGTTTTCCCACTTTCAAAAAGCCATGTGGCCACATATACACTTACCTCTAGTCCTCATTCTGCCCCATGAGTATCCCATCTGTGCCTGAGAGTCTGCTAGACAGTGAAGGTAAGGAGGGGCATAGCCAGCAGAGACTTTCCAAGAGATGCAGGAACAGTTCCTGACAATCCTGTTTTTCACTGTGCATTACCTGAAAGGGAAAAGGCAACATTTTGAACAGAGGAGACTTTCATGCCATAAATCATCAGGCATTCGTAAGCACCAAGTGTTTTACTGTAACTGCAGTGGAACAAAAATAATTTACAAGTGTGTGTGTGTGTGTGTGTGTGTGTGTGTGTACAATGTATGGAAAGAATTTTAATATGGGAAAGACGTTAGATCAATTTTATGAAAAGACAAATCTTTTGTCTGGCCTATTTCTGGGTGTGGGTCCCACAAAATCTAGATACTTGCTTAATTTCTGGAATTAATTAGCAAATGTCTGTCCAAATCATGCACCTTAAAGACTTCTATTGATAGCACACCACTTTCTTTAAAATTGCTACAACACATTTTGATCATTTTTAGAAAAGGCAAACTACAAGAACCTTTGACATGTTAAAACTTCTTTTGAGATATCTAAATGAATGTCAGGGTCAGTTAATAATAACTGGGCTTCGTATGTCTTCAAGTAACTCTTGGCATGCTAAAGTTTATATCCCATTACCATCTTATTTTACATGATCTTATAAGTAAGATTAACTAATGAAATTCAAGTAAACTGATAAATTGATACAGGGGCCTGAGCATTATTTGGCTACATGTAGGCTTAGCCCACTCTCCAGACATATTTTTTCTTCTACAGACAGGCAATCTGATTATGTCTTAATCTTTGGCTGTTCTCCAGAGAGGAGGGTCACAATATTTCTCCTTTAAACCACTATCTGATACACCTCCAACTGGGATACTATTGTTTTCACATGCATTTATCTCAGAAGCTATGAGTTCCCACTTGACCCAAGCCAAGGTCATAATGGCATGTTGGAATCAAATATTTTCCATTGTTCTATCATAGATCCAATAAAAAGACATTTATAGAGTGCCAAATGTACACTTGACACTGTGCTAAGCGCTACAGATGAAGAGATGGGTAGCTCACAGTTCTGCCCAGAGAAGACCAGTATCTCGTAGAGCAGATGAACTAGTGAAGGAGCCAAGGCAACATGGTGCGAAGCTGTAAGGACAGTGACAACTGAACACAACACAGAAAAGTTCTAGATAGCTGCTCAGGAAGACTTTCAGAGGAGTTGAGGTCCAAGTGGTGTTTTAAAGAAAAGGAATTAGAATTTGCATCCTTCTTTTTTAAGAATTCACACTTTGAAGAGAAAGCTGCCTCCTTTCCAGAATTTGTCTGAACATCTTAAAGAAGAGAAAGTACAGGAGTGGAGACAGTTGTGGTAGGCATGGCTCAGCAAGTTTTGATTGCACAGAGAAGGAAGGTAAGAGGCTCCAGAGGGAGCCTTCTGATTAAAAGATAAGAACTAGAACTTTACCCTGAATCAGAGCCTGTACCTAATTCTCAGCTCTTGAACCTGGAGCCTTAACTTAGAATCATTCTGTGCGGTCCAGGCCCCATGTGCTCTCGCAAACCCTGGGGACTTTTGCCTGGTGAACAGTAGTGATATAAATCTGAGCTCTACTCAGTTATGATTTGAACTGCATTTATCCTGGGAGCAACTTTTAGGAAGAACAAAGAGCCAAACACTGTAGAAATGGCAGTGAGGATTCTGACATCCACAAGCAGACACCATTTAGGAAGCTCAGGGTTAAAGAATAGGGATGACCCACCTGGCACACAGCCCAACAGCCTCCGTTAACATCCAAATCCAACTCCGACTTGAATACCACACATTTTAAGCAGGATACAAGCCGGAAGGGCAAGCTTAGTAGCTTTCACCTTAGCCTGGTTGGAAATCCTTCTTAAGTTGGCTTAGGTAAATATTTAGCATGTAAGTGAAAACTTTTACCATCTTAAACAATTGGCCTGTTTCCTGAAGTTGGGCCAAGAGATTGATGAGTTGTCGGATTCTTTTAGAAACTCAGATTATAAATCAAGCTTCTGATGGACCAACTTTCATGTTGGTTTCATTCTTTCATCCACCGAAATAAAGAATGTAAGTAAAAGCTAATTAGAGTAGATTTGATTACATAAATACTTATGTATACTTACCCCAGTTGAAAGTTGGGCAGAAAATGAATTGGCAATTCATAAAAGAAGAAAGGCAAATGACCTATAATCATATGAAGAGCTGTTCAGCCACACCAAAAAAGAAATAAAAGTAAATTTAAACAGTGAGATAACATTTCCATTTTATAAGATTGGCAAAAATTGGGTAACACTGGGTGTCAGAGAGCGTGGGAAACAGGCACATTCACACACTGCAATGGTGGAAGTGTGAATTGTTGCAACCACTTTTTTTTTTTTTAATAAAATTTATTTATTTATTTTTGGCTGCATTTGGTGTTCATTGCTGTGCGCGGGCTTTCTCTAGTTGCAGCAAGTGGGGGCTACTCTTCATTGCAGTGCACAGGCTTCTCATTGCAGTGGCTTCTCTTGTTGCAGAGCACAGGCTCTAGGCACGTGGGCTTCCGTAGTTGTAGCACGTGGGCTCAGTAGTTGCGGCTCGTGGGCTCCAGAGCACAGGCTCAGTAGCTGTGGTGCACAGGCCCAGCCGCTCCGTGGCATATGGGATCTTCCCAGACCAGGGCTCGAACCTGCGTCCCTTGCATTGGCAAGCAGACCATCAGCCACTGCGCCACCAGGGAAGCCCTGCAACTTCTTTCTTAAGTGCAGCTTGTCAAACTATATAAAGATTTTTAACGAGGGTAACTTGTGACTTAGCAAATCCACTTCTAGAACTTATTTTTAGACAATAATAGAAGAGTGCATTGAAATTTTCCCATAGTGCACAGATATTTCTGTAAGATTATTTTATAGCAGCAAATTTGAAAAATCAGCCTAAGTGTTTATCGGAGAGGGGTTGGATAAACACACGCACATACACACTCACACACGAGGATACTGTGCAGCCATTTAAAATGATGAGATCCGTCCAACAGCAGTGGTGGAGCTTGAGCCCTGTCACCAATAGATCTATGTTTGCATTTTAACTCTACCAGTTACTGGCCTACCAGGGACTTAAGGCAAGTCATTTGACCTCTGTAAGTCTTGGTTGTCATCTTTAAAAATGTCATCTTTAAAAATTAGTTCCTATGTTCCTATGTCTTAAGATTGAGGTGAATTAGATGAGAATATGAAAGTAAAGCTCCTAGCACATCACCTAACACACAATAAACACAGAATTCTTTGTGACTAAGCCTCTTGATTCAATACTGTCACTTCTGTACAAAATGGCAAACTAGACCCAAAATTCTGCCTCTTGATCTTCCCAATACTTTATTGAAATAAATGTATTTTAAAAAAAAGTATAAACTAATAACAGAGAAGACACTATTAAAAAAAACAGTCTAAATAAGAAAGTTCCCTTAATGATTAAAATTATTGTTGTTATTCAAAACCAATAGGCATACTAGAAAATAATGTTAAAGAAGCTTTTCAAAATTTAGAGCAAAATGACATGAGTGGAGATGTAATAAAAAGGATAATTAAATATAATAATAAAAATTACAATAGCCAACATATACTAAGAGCACTTGAATATGTGCCAGGTGCTGATTTACATCCATTATTTCAATCAGTCTGCCCAACAAACTTATGAAGTAGCTAGGGATATTATTCCCTCTTGATACTTGGAGAGATTAAAGCACCAAGAAATTAAGGAATTAGCCCCCAGCCACACGGCTAGTATATGGCAGATTAGGGTATGCACTCAGCCAGTGTGACTCTGTGCTGGATTGTCTCTGTCACCTCGGCATCTCTGCCACACCTGCTAAAGATTTCTCTGCGTCACAAAGAAGTAGAAACTACATTTCCCAGATTTTCAGATTAGAGCCTGGAGCGGATAACTGTGATTTGGAAGGTGGAAGAGAAGAGGCCATTATTCCCCAGAGCAATGGAGACAGTTGGAGGCAGATGTAGGGGCAGAAGGTGCCCATGAGGTTTGAAGCAGCTTCAAGGTGAGCATCTGGAAAAGCACACATGTTGGGATTGCAGACTGAGCTAGTCAGTGACAGTTCAAGAAACTTTCACCCTCTGGTCCTTCCAATGATTATTCCTTGTATTGAAACACTTCCTACTGGGAACACACAGAAAGGCTTTTGTTTTGCTGACCAAACGCTGACTGATAAAGGTTCCAAATACTGAGATCCAATCCAGGAAGTCCCGTATCTAATTCACAGGTGTCTCAGAAACAACACAGAAAATTGAAGGAATTACCAAAAACAACCTTAGTACTCAAAACTCACAATGCTTAGATTAAAAGGGCTCATGTCCAGCTAAATGAATTAAAAGAAAAGCAAACAACTAGGCAGTCTTATGCTATTTTAGAATTCTGAAGACTAAAAAACATAAGAACTTTCAGAGAGGAAAAAGAGTAACCTACAAGGAATGTAACTTAAACTGACTTCTGACTTCTCATCAACATCACTGTATGACATAAGGCAACTGCTAACAACTATAAAAGAGGAAATCGACAGTAACACAATAATAGTGGAGGACTTTAACACCTCACTTACACCAATGGACAGATCATCCAAATGAAAATAAATAAGGAAACAGAAGCTTTAAATGACACAATAGACCAGAGAGATTTAATTGATATTTATAGGACATTCCATCCAAAAACAGCAGATTACAATTTCTTCTCAAGTGCACACGGAACACTCTCCAGGATAGATCACATCTTGGTTCACAAATCAAGCCTCAGTAAATTTAAGAAAATTGAAAGCATATCAAGCATCTTTTCTGACCACAACACTATGAGATGAGAAATGAATTACAGGGAAAAAAATGTAAAAAACACAAACACATGGAGGCTAAACAATACGTTACTAAATAACCAAGAGATCACTGAAGAAATCAAAGAGGAAATCAAAAAATACCTAGACACAAATGACAATGAAAACACAACGATCCAAAACATTTGGGATGCGGCAAAAGCAGTTCTAAGAGGGAAATTTATAGCTACACAAACCTACCTCAAGAAACAAGAAAAATCTTAAATAAACAATCTAACCTTACACATGAAGGAACTAGAGAAAGAAGAACAAACAAAACCCAAAGTTAGCAGAAGGAAAGAAATCATAAAGATCAGAGCAGAAATAAATGAAATAGAAACAAAGAAAACAATAGCAAAGATCAATTAAACTAAACGCTGGTTCTTTGAGAAGATAAACAAAATTTAGAAACCATTAGGCAGACTCAACAAGGAAAAGAGGGAGACTACTCAAATCAATAAAATTAGAAATGAAAAAGGAGAAGTTACAACAGACACCGCAGAAATACAAAGTATCCTAAGAGACGACCACAAGCAACTCTATGCCAATAAAATGGAAAACCTGGAAAAAATGGACAAATTCTTAGAAAGGTATAACCTTCCAAGAATGAACCAGGAAGAAATAAAAAATATGAACAGACCAATCACAAGGAATGAAATTGAAACTGTTATTAAAAATCTTCCAACAAACAAAAGTCCAGGACCAGATGGCTTCACAGGTGAATTCTATCAAACATTTAGACAAGAGCTAACACCCATCCTTCTCAAACTCTTCCAAAAAATTGTGGAGGAAAGAACACTCCCAAACTCATTTTATGAGGCCACCATCACCTTGATACCAATACAAGACAAAGATACTACAGAAAAAGAAAATTACAGACCAATATCACTGCTGAATATAGATGCAAAAATCCTCAACAAAATACTAGCAAACAGAATCCAACAACACATTAAAAAGATCATACACCACGATCAAGTGGGATTTATCCCAGGGATGCAAGGATTCTTCAATATACTCAAATCAATCAATGTGATACACCATATTAACAAATTGAAGAATAAAACCCATATGATCATCTGAATAGATGCAGAAAAAGATTTTGACAAAATTCAACACCAATTTATGATAAAAACTCTCCAGAAAGTGGGCATGCAGGGAACCTACCTCAACATAATAAAGGCCATATGTGACAAACCAACAGCAAACATCATTCTCAATGGTGAAAAACTGAAAGCATTTCCTCTAAGATCAGGAACAAGACAAGGATGTCCACTCTCACTGTTATTATTCAACATAGTTTTGGAAGTCCTAGCCTCAGCAATCGGACAAGAAAAAGAAATAAAAGGAACACAAATTGGAAAAAAGAAGTAAAACTGTCACTGTTTGAAGATGGCATGATACTATACATAGAGAATCCTAAAGATGCCACCAGAAAACTACTAGAGCTAATCAATGAATTTGGTAAAGTTGCAGGATACAAAATTAATGCACAGAAATCTCTTGCATTCCTATACACTAATGATGAAAAATCTGAAAGAGAAATTAAGGAAATACTCACATTTACCATTGCAACAAAAAGAATAAAATACCTAGGAATAAACCTACCTAGGGAGACAAAAGGCTTGTATGCAGAAAACTATGACACTGATGAAAGAAATTAAAGATGTTACTAACAGATGGAGAGCTATACCATGTTCTTGGATTAGAAGAATCAATATTGTGAAAATGACAATACTACCCAATGCAATCTGCAGATTCAAAGCAATCCATATCAAGTTACCAATGGCATTTTTTACAGGACTAGAGCAAAAATCTTAAAATTTGTATGGAGACACAAAAGACCCCAAATAGCCAAAGCAGTCTTGAGGGAAAAAAACAGAGCTGGAGGAATCAGACTCCCTGACTTCAGACTATACTACAAAGCTACAGTATTCAAGACAGTATGGTACTGGCACGAAAACAGAAACATAGATCAATGGAAAAAGATAAAAAGCCCAGAGATAAACCCATGCACCTATGGTCAACTAATCTGTGGCAAAGGAGGCAAGGGTATACAGTGGAGAAAAGACAGTCTCTTCAATAATTGGTGCTGGGAAAACTGGACAGCTACATGTAAAAAATGAAATGAGAACACTCCCTAACACCATACACAAAAATAAACTCAAAATGGATTAGAGACCTAAATGTAAGACCAGACCCTATAAAACTCTTAGAGGAAAACATAGGAAGAACATGCTTTGACATAAATCACATTAAGATTTTTTTTTTTTTTTTTTTTG
>NW_020837945.1:58143799-58144804 GCF_003676395.1 Aethalodelphis obliquidens
AAGATTTTTTTTTTTTTTTTTTTTTTTGCGGTACATGGGCCTCTCACTGTTGTGGCCTCTCCCAATGTGGAGCACAGGCTTTGGACATGCAGGCTCAGCGGCCATGGCTCACAGGCCTAGCCACTCCGCGGCATGTGGGATCTTCCCAGACCGGGGCACGAACCTGTGTCCCCTGCATTGGCAGGTGGACACTCAACCACTGCCACCAGGGAAGCCCGCAGTAAGATCTTTTTTGATCCACCTCCTAGAGTAATGGAAATAAAAACAAAAATAAACAAATGGGACCTAATGAAACTTAAGAGCTTTTGCACAGCAAAGGAAACCATAAACAAGACGAAAGGACAACCCTCACAATGGGAGAAATATTTACAAATGAATCAATGGACAAAGGATTAATCTCCAAAATATATAAACAGCTCATGCAGCTCAATATTAAAAAAACAAACAATCCAATCCAAAAATGGTCAGAAGACCTAAATAGACATTTCTCCAAAGAAGACGTACAGATGACCAAGAAGCACATAAGAAGCTGCTCAACATCACTAATTATTAGAGAAATGCAAATCAAAACCACAATGAGGTATCACCTCACCCCAGTTAGAATGGGCATCATTAGAAAATCTACAAACAACTAATGTTGGAGAGGGTGTGGAGAAAACGGAACCCTCTTGCACTGTTGGTGGGAATGTAAATTGATACAGCCACTATGGAAAACAGTATGGGGGTTCCTTAAAAAACTAAAAATAGAATTACCATATGATCCAGCAATCCCACTACTGGGCATATACCCAGAGAAAACCATAATTCAAAAAGACACATGCACCCCAATGTTCATTGCAGCACTATTTACAATAGCCAGGTCATGGAAGCAACCTAAATGCCCATCAACAGCCGACTGGATAAAGCAGATGTGGTACGTATATACAATGGAATATTACTCAGCCATAAAAAGGAACAAAATTGGGTCATTTTTAGAGACGTGGATGGATTTAGATACTGTCATAC
>NW_020837945.1:58149804-58151480 GCF_003676395.1 Aethalodelphis obliquidens
AAGAATGAACCAGGAAGAAATAAAAAATATGAACAGACCAATCACAAGGAATGAAATTGAAACTGTTATTAAAAATCTTCCAACAAACAAAAGTCCAGGACCAGATGGCTTCACAGGTGAATTCTATCAAACATTTAGACAAGAGCTAACACCCATCCTTCTCAAACTCTTCCAAAAAATTGTGGAGGAAAGAACACTCCCAAACTCATTTTATGAGGCCACCATCACCTTGATACCAATACAAGACAAAGATACTACAAAAAAAGAAAATTACAGACCAATATCACTGCTGAATATAGATGCAAAAATCCTCAACAAAATACTAGCAAACAGAATCCAACAACACATTAAAAAGATCATACACCACGATCAAGTGGGATTTATCCCAGGGATGCAAGGATTCTTCAATATACTCAAATCAATCAATGTGATACACCATATTAACAAATTGAAGAATAAAACCCATATGATCATCTGAATAGATGCAGAAAAAGATTTTGACAAAATTCAACACCAATTTATGATAAAAACTCTCCAGAAAGTGGGCATGCAGGGAACCTACCTCAACATAATAAAGGCCATATGTGACAAACCAACAGCAAACATCATTCTCAATGGTGAAAAACTGAAAGCATTTCCTCTAAGATCAGGAACAAGACAAGGATGTCCACTCTCACTGTTATTATTCAACATAGTTTTGGAAGTCCTAGCCTCAGCAATCGGACAAGAAAAAGAAATAAAAGGAACACAAATTGGAAAAAAGAAGTAAAACTGTCACTGTTTGAAGATGGCATGATACTATACATAGAGAATCCTAAAGATGCCACCAGAAAACTACTAGAGCTAATCAATGAATTTGGTAAAGTTGCAGGATACAAAATTAATGCACAGAAATCTCTTGCATTCCTATACACTAATGATGAAAAATCTGAAAGAGAAATTAAGGAAATACTCACATTTACCATTGCAACAAAAAGAATAAAATACCTAGGAATAAACCTACCTAGGGAGACAAAAGGCTTGTATGCAGAAAACTATGACACTGATGAAAGAAATTAAAGATGTTACTAACAGATGGAGAGCTATACCATGTTCTTGGATTAGAAGAATCAATATTGTGAAAATGACAATACTACCCAATGCAATCTGCAGATTCAAAGCAATCCATATCAAGTTACCAATGGCATTTTTTACAGGACTAGAGCAAAAATCTTAAAATTTGTATGGAGACACAAAAGACCCCAAATAGCCAAAGCAGTCTTGAGGGAAAAAAACAGAGCTGGGGGAATCAGACTCCCTGACTTCAGACTATACTACAAAGCTACAGTATTCAAGACAGTATGGTACTGGCACGAAAACAGAAACATAGATCAATGGAAAAAGATAAAAAGCCCAGAGATAAACCCATGCACCTATGGTCAACTAATCTGTGGCAAAGGAGGCAAGGGTATACAGTGGAGAAAAGACAGTCTCTTCAATAATTGGTGCTGGGAAAACTGGACAGCTACATGTAAAAAATGAAATGAGAACACTCCCTAACACCATACACAAAAATAAACTCAAAATGGATTAGAGACCTAAATGTAAGACCAGACCCTATAAAACTCTTAGAGGAAAACATAGGAAGAACATGCTTTGACATAAATCACATTAAGATTTTTTTTTTTTTTTTTTTT